>NW_026933337.1:0-542500 GCF_032062105.1 Saccostrea cuccullata | reverse complement strand
ATTCTTGTATTAAATATTCCGTATAGTTTTAATAAGCATTTTGAAGCTTTTACAAGTATTTCACTGTTTTTATTGAACAGAGTCTACAGAAAAAGCACACGCTTAAAAACAGGAACGAGCACAGCAGAGAAGAGAGGAAGTCCGTATCCAGAAAGAGATTGAAGTGGCCCACAAGGAGATGGAGACTCAGAGACTCGAGAAATATGTCAACATCAATAGCACTGCCGAATAAATTGGATCTGGACTCTTGATATTTAATTCTAAAAACTTTGTTTTTACTTCATTAAAATAAACCAAAAGTTTATTTTTAAATCTTGTAAAACAAAGAAAATTTGGGACAAAAGAGGGGAAACCCGAGCCCTTTTTCCGGTATCCAGTCGTTTGGCATTTAATTCTCTCTGTTTCAATTTTTGACTTGTTTTTTTTTTCTTTGCAATTTTTTTTTTAATTTTGCGATGTTGGGCCTTGGAGACAGATCTTAGGCTAGCATTGCAAAACAATATATAACTATTCCAAAATATTCACGTCTTTCGGAACTTTTGCCAAACAAATACTTATTCCGTCAGGGATCAGGAATGGATATTACGTTAAAACACCCATCCCGTCAGTGATCAGTGTCATAAAAAAAATTCTAAATTGCAAAAATGAAACATCCGTTTACAGATGTAAAAAAGCTCCGTTGTCCTCTCTTTTCAAAATGCTTTTATTTAAACGTTAAATAAAATAATTGTTTGTAAACTTAGTATTGTATTTTTATAGTACGTGAATATCTGCATTTGTTGGTGACATGTTCCTGTGAGGGACAAAAGGCCCACGGACCTTATAGGTCACCTGAGTATCATGTAACAACTTTCCAACAATTAATGTTTTAAACCAGAGGCCATGAAATTTGCAATACTGAAAGAGGCACCATTGCTTTTCATAATTTTACACTTAGCATGCTTACTTTGGTTACTTAATAAATATCCAGAGATAGATCAGAGTAACAGAGAGAAAAAGCATTTCCACTTTATAACCAGTTGTGCACCCCATCCCACAGGAACCACTGACCTTGTGGACACATATTTCAAAATTTGGGAAATTTTATCATAAATTTTATTTCATCTTTAATGTTTGATTAATATACAAGAACAGATTTCAAAGCATTAATTTATTTTCAGACTATGTACACCCAACCCCCCTTTCCAAGTACCCCTGACCCAGGGGCCCTAAAATTAATCATTTTGGAAAAGGCAGCTTTCTTCATCATAAATATGTACTTAGATCATTGACATAATACCCAGGAGCAAAGAAAAAAATTCATGCATATTCACTATATAATCATAAGAGCCCCGCCCTAACAGCAGAACCCCTGATCCCGGGGCCATGAAATTCACAATTTTGGAAGAGACATTTTTGTTCATCATAACTGTGTACTTGTTTAGTTTATTTAATACCCAGGAGCAGAGAAGAAGATTTTCAAAGAATTAATGCATTTTCATATAATATAATCAATAGTGCCGAACCCTAATACTAGAACCCCTGACCCCGGGGCCGTGAATTTCACAATTTTGGAAGAGGCATTCTTGTTCATCATAATTATATACTCGGTTAGTTTATCTCATACCCTTGATCAGAGTAGAATAATTTAAAAGATATAATTCATTTCACTTTATAATCTGTATAGCCCCGCCCTAGCACTAGAACCCCTGACCCCGGGGCCATAAAATTCACAATTTTGGTAGATGACTCAATGCTGATTACAATCATGCCAACAGTTTGTCTGCTTGATGTCCTGGAGTAAAGAAGAAGATTTTAAAAGATTGCATTAATTTTAACGGTTTTAGCCCCACCCCTCAGGCCCCAAGGGGGGGGGGACCATGAAATTCATATTTTTTGTTCCCCTTCTCCCAGAGATGCT
The DNA here is from genome assembly GCF_032062105.1 of Saccostrea cuccullata. Lineage (NCBI taxonomy): Eukaryota > Metazoa > Mollusca > Bivalvia > Ostreida > Ostreidae > Saccostrea > Saccostrea cuccullata. Next base: position 540,600 of record NW_026933337.1, on the reverse strand, counting down.
TCATGCAAAAATTGGTTGAAATTGGTTCAGTGGTTTCAGAGAAGAAGCTGAAAATGTTCAAATGTTAACACAGGACGGACGACGACAGACGAAAACGAATAGCAATAGGTCAACTGAGTGATTCACGTGACCTAAAAATACAGTGTAATATAAATACTGCAAGTAATTGAGCATATTCTACTACGTATAGTTGCCCGTGTGGCACAGTGGTCAGAATCTTTTAGAGTTCTTTAGAATCGATAAGTAAGGAATTGATCCTTACGCCTCGGGTTCGAATTCCACTGTGGGACGTGGAGACCGGTCCTTCGGATGAGACCATATAAACCGAGGACCCGTGTCGCAGCAGATGCTGGCTCGAAAAAGATCCTTCACTGCTCAATGGCCCTGAGTGTCGAGCTTCTCTCCCATATAACCACACGGTTTGCACCTCCATGCATGACCCTCTCTTCCCTGCCGATCTCAACATGGATGACATGATCATAAATAAACCCAATAACATTACTAAGTATGTATTTAGTGAATTCAAGTAAAGTACCTGTGATCCCAGCATAAGTAGAATTTTCGAAGGAATTAAAGGACGCCTTCCCCCAAATAAAAATACAACGTAATTTGTTCTGTAAACCCTTCAAAATATAGAACTGATTCAATTTTGAAAGAAGGAATTATTTCACATCCCTCTTTCAAGAGAGACGGATCTTTTTCGAACTATCACATACGTCGAAACGGGACTTAAGTTTAAACGGTCTCATCCGAAGGACCGGTCTCTACGTCCCGGCAGTGGAGTCGAGCCCGCGACGAAAGGATCAGCTACTTCTCTGCGACTCTAACAACTAAATAAATCATGTACATTTCTACAAATTTCATTCCTTTTATTTTTCTTGTTTAGCATCCCTTCGAGAATTTTTCAATGATCTTGAGAAGCCACGACTTGCAGGCCCAAGACTGCATATTTCAAGTTATACTCGACTTTTAGAGGCCTTTAAACAGTGAGGGATCGATGTCGTGCCAATACATTCTGCAAAATGGGACCGCATTATTTACTATCAACCAAAAAAAAACGGTCTCCACGTCCTTCAGTGGGAATTAAACGGCCGGATCAACTCCTAACTTCGCGACTCAAAAGCAGACGTAGTCCGAAATATTTTTATCATTTTGATAAATACGTGTCAGGAATACATCCCTTCAAGAGATTTTAACTCAAATTTAGAAGTCACGACTTGCAGGCCCACAGCTGTAGATTTAGACCTGTGCTCGGCACTATCAAGCAGTAAGGGATTTTTTTTTTCGCGTCAGGACCATTACGACATAGGACCTTAGTCTATGTGATCTCATCCGAAGGACCTGTCTCCACGTCCCTCAGTGGAACATAAGGATCAATACCTTACTCTGTTATACAGCAAACGCACTGGTGAAAATAGCCTTTATACTCTAGAGTTGCAGGATCGAATTCAACCCTTATCGCAAGGCCGATCCTTTGGATGCGATCGTGTTAATTAAGGCCCCGTGTACGTTGCAGTTGGTGTTTTTCTCGTTAGAGAAATTAATAATTCGTACAGTTGTTGCTACCACGAAAAAGATCTCTCACTGCTCGTAGGTCCAAAGTTTGCATGCAGCTTTCCACCGGCATCGGTGGCATCTCAATATGAGTGAAATTTTTTTAAAGGGACGTGTAACGTTCTAACTATGTACAAATAATAAATAATTGGGTTCGCTTAGGTTTTCTTCCTAAGAATCACGCAATAATATAAAATCAAAAACTTACGTCAATTTCCTGCAGACGATCCACTAACAATGACAACAAAAAAATCTGGATTGGCAAAATGGTACTACCTGGATAATGATTAGCAAACAAACATGAACTTAACAACAACAAATTATAAGAAAAGAATCAACCACAATTAAATCAATAATCAAACCTAAAACCTATCTCTGTAGCTGCAGACTGAGTGGTATAACGAACAATTCTGTTGTTTCCCGATACAGTCTGCGACTACCCTAAAACACACCCTAGCAAGTCAGAGAGACACCTTTATTAAAAGTCACCAAGACACAATATAAATTAAGTCATCAAGACACTAGTCACTGAGACACTAGTAAGGGACTAGATTTCTGAGCTGAGTGGTCTAACGAACAAATTCTGTTGTTTCCCGACACGGCCCAAGAACCTAGCCCAAGAGGAGTTATTCAAGCGATGCGTAACCACCAAGTAACCAAATACTTTATGGGTGTCTTTATTTATACCTTTTCTAATTACTAATGATTGGTTAATAAGTTGGGAACTCTGATTAGCCGTATTGTAAACGTTGATTGGTTAAATATAAAATGATTCTATTGGACGATTTCATAGGCATTTCAATCCACTATGGTTATTTCATTTCATTACAGACGTTTACCAAGAAATCAAATACTTATGTGGAGATAACGAACAGTATTCGAGCTCCAGGAGTCCATTAAACATTACAAAGTAGGAAGGAAGCAATCACGGACCTCCAAAACATCAGAGGTTGGGTCAAGTGCCATGGAGGAGTGAGTATCCCCTATAGATCGGTCACCCCCGCCGTGTGCTCCTTGCATTTGTTATGTTCGGGGAAAACGGGAAAAAATCCTTGGACAAGTCAGCCTGTAAATAAACGCTTAACAATCGTATGAAAAAAGTCAGTCAGTATTTGACTTAATGATAAATTGTATTCGCTGACAAGGTCATTGGATCGGCCATAGAACTCAAGAAATGATTAGTTTAAACGAAACAGCTGATATTTTTTCTTCACCAACTTGTTTGTCAATAATTTACCTTGTTTTAGAAATTGTTCATATGTAGGGCATGTTCTTGCGTATCTAATCAACTGAGATATATATAAACTCCGTATGCAGGTGACAAAGGTTTATTGCTGCATAAGAATTAAAGGGAAGTTGACGATCGATAAAGTCATCAATTTTAGCATAAAGCTTTGTTGTTAAATAATCATTAATGTCTTTTTCGAGTAAAATATCCAAATATGAAACAGATTTTTCTAGTAAAATATCCAAACATGAAACAGATGTGTCAGAATAGAGGGCTACAAATATTGTTCTATGCTCGGCACGTAGGGCCATTGAGCAGCGAAGGATCTTTTTCGTGCCAGCACCTTCTGCAACATGGGTCCCCGGTTTTTACGGTCTCATCCGAAGGACCGGTCTCTAGGTCCCACAGTGGGATTTGAACCCGCGATGTAAAGTTCAATTCCTTACTTCGTGACTCTACAGCAGACGCTCTAACCACTGCTCCATGCGGGCGACCGGATGTAATGAGCGCTCTTCCTTTTTAGTATTGAATGTCAAGCATCGTTATATCTTTATGTTATTTAATTGCATATTTGTTGATGGTTTGGTTGTAAAAAAAAAAAACATGCACAAAGTTATAAAAGTTCTTTGGTTTTTATGATCATCGTACTCTGTTAATTGTATTTGGCGTCTTCCAACACACATGTTTTCTCTTCTGCCGCCGCCATACTTGGCTTTTCCCATGATGCATCAGGTGAGACCGGTATCCTGTTTAATTAAATATATATTTTTAAAGTGTAAACATATGTCTAATTGATTTATTTATGCATTGTAATGACTAGTATCTATACTTATAAATTGATAAATTTTGCAAATAAACTCCGAAACGAGTGCACTAGAGTTCTTATTTATTCCTTTAATTATACACTACATACAAGATGATGTCCGTAAACTATATTTATGTATTCTTATGCTTATATGGAAGCTCACTGCAGCTTGTTTTTGCTAATTTTGTATAAGTCAAATAAAACACTTTCATAGAGATGAATAATGTCATTTATTAAAATGACGGTATAAATGGGAACAATTTAAGAAACAAGAAGGGGATCAGATTCACAAGCTTTGTTTAGCAGTTACGTAAAATATGATAATGTCTGATCCCCCAAAACTGACTAGAAAAAAGTATCTGTAAGACAAGACAATGAAAACTTCATATGAAAAAGTTAGCAAAAAGATGGCACATCAACACAAAATAGGCCACAAGATGTGACATGCAAGTCACATCCATGTTAGATGTGACATGCAGATCACATCCGTGCCATCCAAACTACATACAAGATGATGTCCGTAAACTATATTTAGATTTCACTCGGATAGTAAGTACATGTATCGTACATTAAATTAAAAGTCTATTTTTTTTGTAAATAGCCATGAAATATCATAAACGTGAGTATGGTGGCGTTTCCGGTTGGCGGATCTAAGCTACTGGCAAATTTTAATTAAACTGACAACAAGCAATCGTTAATTTATTTCATAAACTGTCCTCACTGAATTCAATCAAAACTTGATTTAAATGATACAAAAGAAATAAGTTCTGATAACCGATTAAAAAGCGAAATGTGCAAATTATTTTCGTCATTTACCGATCTCAATAATGACGGAAGCTTGTAGAACATCATATAGCATCGAGCCCGATGGTCAAAAGAAAAACAAGGGAATATAGAAAAAAGCTTTTGTGTGAATGGTCATTGAAATAATGGTTAATCATTGATAACACTTAGTCTATATGTTGTGAATATATCGAAAGACATGGTTTAGTGCTTTAATATTAAATACATTTCAGTTTTTTTTCTTAAAAAAAAAAAAACAGTCTTCTGTATCAAATACTCGGCCTATTCATGGGGGGGGGGGGGGCAAAAGCTAATTTTTACATAGGTGCTTGGGTTTTCGTTTATGAAAATGTATACTGGTGTCTCATTATATCGCGGTACTTAATTCTTTTGCATAAAAAGTGTTATTCCAATTTTTTACTTTAACTTATATCAATTGATATTTATAATTCTAACTTTGGCCTCACTTTTTAGAGTTCTATTATTTTCCAAACATGCATCGTTAATTTGTGGTCTATTTTTAAAACAGGAAGTCTAATTTACCTCCTAAATTGGAGAGTCTCATTGTATCGCGGTATGGGAAAACATGGAAACTTGTAGATGACATGGACTTCAATTTTTATTTTGGAATTTACGATGTAATTCTAAATGAAAAATAAACAATTTTACAAACTAAAGACATTTAAAACGTGAGCTTTATTATAATTTTACTAGGTTATAATTCAATGGTCAAAATTTAATATTTACATTTGCAAATGTTTTCCTTTATATAACACTGCTGAAAGGAATGCGTATCTATAACTGTATAAATACAGGTATGGGGTCAAGAGGTCATAGATGTGCGTATGGATAATCGTTTGACGTAATTTCTCAGTGACGTCATAAAGGGTCGACGCGCGTTCAGTGGATTACAATACTTGCCGTTTGATTTGAAAAATAATGCATTTCACACGTTAAAAGTCACAATCAGGCAAATATATATGAATAAGTCACAAATGTAAAAATAAGTAATAAGGTATCATTTTAAAACATTTTTCGGGCTATATATACGGTAAAACTTGGTACGAGATTAAATTCATCATAAAGCCCTTCGGGCTTTATGGAATTTAATCTCGTGACCAACCCGTATTTATATCCCGATAGATGTTTAAAAATGATACCTAATTTCTTAATAAAAACGGGACTTGAAATCTACAAAATTACGTTTTATATGAATTTTTTTTTTCAAACGGATGTTCCATACTTTTAAATCATCGAAAATGTCAACATATAGACAACATACATATTGTCCATCAACAAAAAGAATATACACTATGTTATTATGTATCCAATTTTTTGCGATATACCGCGATACAACGAAACCCGCGATATAATCACAGGCACCTGAAGTATGGATAATACCCCCCCCCCCTTTTTTTTTAATGAAAATAAAAATGTAAGAGGGTATAATACCTCGAAAATAAAATTTCCCCGTCAAACACATCTATATGTCGTTATATGCAAGCAGATTGAACTTTTTCTCACGTTTAAAAAATGGCCCTATTCGGTATAATAAAAATACTCAAGGTAAGAAACAAAAATTGTAAACAAACAGGGGTGCCCCACTTCGAGACAGATTTCCAAGGTAATAACAGTGTTACCTATCATAAACTCTGTCTGGAAGATGTTCTTTTACTAGTCTCTTTAACCTAAACCCCGCTGTAAGCGTTTGATATGCCGTAAGCGGACGATTTTTTAATCGGATACATGAAATTTTCTCCATTGACAGCTTTGGAGGAGGTTTTGGTGTTGCTGATCCGTTTCGCCTTATCTGATTGGTTAATTGTAATACAGTTTAAATATCTAACCAATCAGATAAGGCGAAACAGAAAAGCAGCCCCAAAACCTCCTTTAACGCTGCCAATGGAGAAAATTTTATGTATCCGATTAAAAAATCGTCCGCTTACGGCATATCAAACGCTTACAGCGGGGTTTAGGTTAAAGAGACTAGTAAAAGAACATCTTCCAGACAGAGTATTTGCAAAAGTATGATAGGTAACACTGTTATTACCTTGGAAATCTGTCTCGAAGTGGGGCACCCCTGTTTGTTTACAATTTTTGTTAGCTCTACTGGTCAGAGACCAGAAGAGCTTATGCGATAGTAATGCGTCCGTCGTCCGTCCGTCCGTCCGTCTGTCTGTCCGTCTGTCTGTAAACAATTTTTCAAAATGCTACTCCTCGTACAGTTTTGGTCTGATTTCAATATAACTTGGCACACAAGTAGAATACACTAAGATACATAATTCTGTGTATCGGTTTTTGATTTCTTTGAACCGTGTTGCCGTGGTTACTAAAAATAGAAATTTCTGTGAAAATCTTTCAAAATGCTACTCCTCCTACAGTTTTGATCTGATTTCAATATAACTTGGCACACAAGTAGAAAACACTAAGATGCATGATTCTGTGTATCGGTTTTTGATTTCCATAAACCGTGTTGCCGTGGTTACTAAAAATAGAAATTTCTGTGAAATTCTTTAAAAACGCTACTCCTCCTACAGTTTTGGTCTGATTTCAGTATAACTTAGCACACAAGTAGAATACACTAAGATACATAATTCTGTGTATCGGTTTTTGATTTCGATGAACGGTGTTGCCATGGTTACTAAAAATAGAAATTTCTGTGAAATTCTTTCAAATGCTATCCTCCTACAGTTTTGGTCTGATTTCAGTACAATTTGGCACACAGGTAAAATACACTAAGATACATAATTCTGTGTATCGGTTTTTGATTTCGATGAACGGTGTTGCCCTGGTTACTAAAAATAGAAATTTCTGTGAAATTCTTTCAAAATGCTACTCCTCCTACAGTTTTGGTCTGATTTCAGTACAATTTGGCACACAAGTAAAATACACTAAGACACATAATTCTGTGTATCGGTTTTTGATTTTGATGAACGGTGTTGCCATGGTAACTAAAAAAATAAATTTCTGTGAAACATTTTCAATTGCTATTCCTCCTACAGTTTTGGTCTGATTTCATATAACTTGGCACACAAGTAGACTACACTAAGAAACATAAATCTGTGTATCGGTTTTTGATTTCGATGAACCGTGTTGCCGTGGTTACTAAAAATAGAAATGTCTTTAAAATTGTTTCAAAATGCTACTTCTCCTACAGTTTTGGTCTGATTTCAATATGACTTGGCACAGAAGTAGACTACACTAAGAACATAAAGAGACTTTATCAACGATCATTATTCTATTTATTGCTGTTGTAAAGTTTCAAATCCCAGCGGCTTAAGTACTTTTCTCTTCATTTGCTATAAGTACAAACCAGTAGAGCTTCAGTCTCAACAGAGACTTCTGGTTTCTTACCTTGAGTATTTTTATTATACCGAATAGGGCCATTTTTTAAACGTGAGAAAAAGTTCAATCTGCTTGCATATAACGACATATAGATGTGTTTGACGGGGAAATTTTATATTTTCGAGGTATTATACCCTCTTACATTTTTATTTTCATTAAAAAAAAGGGGGGGGGGGGTATTATCCATACTTCAGGTGCCTGTGGTTTTGCCTGGGAGAGGGACATGGATTTTACACCTTATATCAAAATACATGTGAAATATTAGCTAAATAGCGCTACTTATATGTCCGAATGTTTTAAATAATATTTCGCTTACGTATTCTATGTTCTTCAAAGTCTGGCATAGGCGATTACTGAGGATTAATCTGAGATCTTTTTTCTGGAAATCTGTAAGAAGAGGTTCCCGAACGGTATCTTGCTAGTGAAAAATGTGTGGCTTTGATTTGATACAGATTACGATTGTGTGGAAAAATACAATTTGTCGGTAAGGGGACGACCATTTGATTCTGAGGGGGAGGCCTGGCAGATTTTGGAAATAAATAATCTGTCCCTGAAAATGTTGAAAATAAATAATCCGTCCTCCTCTGCAAAGAAAATAAATAATCTGACCTTGACTTATGGTATTTAAATATTGTGAAAATACCTTTTTATTTCCGTGTAATTTAACCTCAGAATCTTCAATTCAGCATTTTTTTTTGGCTCGCTTTGCTCGCCATTTTAGAACCAAATAATATTCAAAATCAGATTACTTGACTGGATACTTGTAGTCAGTTGATCAACATGACAATGTGCACTCAGTAGATGTGATGAATCGCTTTAATTACAAGCCAATTCTTAAACACCACAAAAGATAAATTTTCTTGTCAAAGAATTATACTTCCCGATAAATTAATGCAAAGTATACAGTGGCGGATTTAAGGAAGGCATACATGTGTACGACCCCTTCCCTAAAATTTCAAAGTATGATTTGAATTATATGAATATTGCCCTACTTTTAGTACAATACCAATATTTTTGTGCCTAGTTTTACTCTTAAAATACACAAAAACCCAAGAGCTTCAGGGGGCTTCAAATACTCGGCCTATCCAAAGTATGATATGACTAGTATTAATTATGTCATACTTTGGAACATAACTAACCAATTCCTACAAAATTGTGCCAGGTTTTACTCTTAAAATACACAAAAACATACGAGCTTCAGGGGGCTTTGCCCCCTGGACCCCCTTCATTCAAGGTATGATATGACCAATATTAATAATGTCATACTTTGCTACATAATACCGGTAACCAATACCACTATAATTGTCCTGGTTTTACTCTTAAAATACCCGAAAACCCAAGAGCTTCTGGGGAAATTCCCTCCCTTGTCCTCTACCAGTGCTTCGCCCAGGACCCACTCAGGGGGTTCTTAAGGCGGTTCCAGACTTCTTGTCTGAACGAAGTTATACACGCCCCCCATCCTGAATCCGCCTATGGTATATAAATGATTAGTCTTTTTAGAATCAATCGATCAAGGTACCGTAAGACAAAGAAGAAAATAAATAATCTGTCCTCGATAATCTTGAAAATAAATAATCTGTCCTTGACAGGCATGAAAATAAATAATCCGTCTCAAAAAAATTTGCCAGGCCCCCCCCCCCCTCAGAATCAAATGGTCGTCCCCTAAGTTGAACTTCTCACGAAATACTAGTAGTTTGTACCCATTTTTCCCAACCACATTTCGGGTACTCAAGCATACGATATGTGTTTATTTAAATAGGCCTAACAAAATATTGATACATATGCTATATGAAGTTAAAGTTTAAAACCAAAAAGACCTCATAACGCGTTTTAAGCAAAATAAAAAAGGGAATGGTGTTTTTGTCTTGCTCTATGAATCATTTGTAAATTATGTCACACACAAACAAAAAAAGAATCATTTGTTCAATATTCATATTGATACGTGTACATACATGTGTTAAGAATTACATTGTAATTGGTTTGTATATGTATTATAGATAGGGATGTCAAAATTGTCAGTAATTGATATTCGAATATTCGATAGAAGTATTCGAATATATTCGAATATTCGATAAAATAAATATAACTTGCATTATAAAATATATAATATATATAGATAATTTATTTATCTTCACTCTCCTGTCAAGCAGTATAGGTTTTATGCCATTATTTTAGAATGAGAACTCATGTAGAGCTTTGTAAATGCACCTCAATTATTTTCTTTTCTAATTATCAAATATATGAAGAGTATAAATCCAAAATGTAAGTTTTTTTGAAAATTCAAAAGATTCTTTAGTATGTTTTAGATTAATTGAAGGTCTTACTAAAGTATGCATTGATAACTCCTACAAATATATCAATCAGAACAATTATCTATCAGAGAAATATTAAAAACAATTTTGGCCAATTAATTTCATGATAATGATTTTTAATGATATTTATATAAACAAGGGATCCATGTGATTACTGTAAAACTGTGTCCTTACAACAATACAAGCTGATTGTAAGTACTGGACACCCTTATACCACTAATTAAGTGAAAAAATGAATAAATTACTCTAATAGATACACTCTTCAAACCTTTAAGATAATCCAAGAGGTCAGTGTCTTTTAATTTTGTACAAACTTGATTCAATTTCGTTATGAATTTGCCAGGTTTTTCTCTCTTTTTACTGCTTTTACACTTTAAAACGAATATTCGAATCATAAATTTACATTCGAATATCAACTCATCGAATGAATATTCGAATATTCGAATATTCGTTGACATCCCTAATTATAGACAACAAGTATATACTGTTACTCAGTATCTCCATTTATTTATACTCTATAAAATGCATATGGAGGAAATGCTGTCAGAATATACATTTAGAGTGATCGTTCCTACTTTCAATCACGTGACGTCACCAAGAAAGACTACTGTGACGTGGCTAAGGAATAATTCTTTGACGTCACAAACAAAAAATTGGCAGCCATATCAGCTTAATATATAAAAGTGGTGAGTATTTCTATTGCATAAAAATCTTTTAAAATCTCATTGTTATCTTTAAATAATATTACATGTATATTACATATTATCATGTATAATTAATTTATAGAGTGTAATCTGCGAAAATCTGCGATAATTTACGAAGGGACTTGAAATGAAATTTAAAAAATATGAAAGGAGTAAACATGGTTCTGTGCCACGGTTGTGTAGAATAGTAGTGTCATATACCAGAGAAGTGTGATTGGGAGTTATCAAATATTCACAACTAATTATTCAGATATGCGTCAGTATATCAACATCACCCCCCCCCCTTTCATTTTAAAAAAAGTATTTGAATTTTCAGGATACTACACGGTCGGAGATAGAATTCCCCTAGTAACCCCTGCCCATCTTTCAGTTGTATTGTTTTTATGATATCGGATGAAAGCAGTCGTTCTTTATCTGTTTTTAATTGACTTAGTTAATATAAACAAAAATCTCAGAAATCCTAAATACATTATCCCTTTTTAAGCTTTCCTGACGAAGTAGGATGAGATTTATATGGCGTGTTGCTTAAGGCACCTGATCTGACTTATCGTTCCCGTTTCTATTCTATAATTTAATCTAATTTAATAATTAATGCGTTAAATATTTTATACCCCCCCCCCTTGATGTCGGGAGGGTAAAAAGTGATCGGGATGTCCGTGTCACGGTCTGTACGTCGGTCCATTACGCTTTGGGGTACCCATCTCTTATCCGCAAGACCGCAACTCCTCTTATACTACAGAATGAAATTGTTTCTTATGAGACTTTCACAGAATCTTTGTTACATATAAATGGGTGATAATGCCAATATGAACCTCCTACTTCATTTTTTGATCCGACACATATTTCGTGTTTCCCAAAGCAAAACACGGACATTATTCTTATATATATGCCCCTAACCCCAATTGTGATTCAATCACACTCAAATTAGTGACCCTGGTAAGGGGGGGGGGCACAGACAGTAGGTCATAGGTATTAAAAGTATATTAAAATATTCCAAAGATATGTTAAAATTTCTTTTAAAGCCATATATGGCGTATGTATAATGAAAATTATTAGACTAGAATTATAAGAACTTATTATTTGTATCATTACTTTATATAAAGATAGAACTTTTCCGTAAATTACAAAATCTAAGTCAATTGCGTTATAAAGATATCACAATTTAATTTTTCTCCGACTCGGAAGAAAACACAAAAGATTTAAATAACACATTACAGAGAAGATAAAATCGTTTTTTTTTTAGTTGAAACGAGGTGTTCTCCGTGTTCAGAATTGTATGAAAAGTTTTAATCTAAATGTTTTAACTGTATTTCTTTACTTAGTTTTGTATTTTTCAAAATATTTTTTTTTGATCAGTTACGCCATATATGGCTTTAAAATATATCATAATAAGCAAATTCGCTTTCTTTGGAATCTTGATTGTTCAAAATATGTACAAGGAAGACATGAATAAAATTTTACATACTAATGATTGTATAAAGTTCAGTTTTTTTTTCAATGACCACGTGCTTCACGTTGTTGTTCAGAATCCCTATGCATGTTCATACATGGTTGGTTATATCATGAACCATAGAGGCTATTGCGGAATCACAATTGGGGAGGGGGGCAAAATTTTACAGAAAGATTAAGAAATTATTTCTAAAAATATTTTGAACAAGATGTGTTTCTGAAATACTATGCGCCCGGCGGCAACAACATTTTGAAAAAGCTATATTTAGCATATGTGTCACAGTCAAGGTCACAAGGCCATTGACTTTGGTGTCATTTGAAAGAACTTGAATTGTAAAGTATGGATACCAAATATGAAGTCTCTATCTTTTGTGATTCAAAAGTTGTGGCAAAGGTACGAAAAAACTATTTTTAGCATGCAGGTCACAGTCAAGGTCACAAGGTCATTGACCTTGGTGTCATTTGAAAGAACTTAATTAGTGAAGTATGCATACCAAATATGAAGTCTCAATCTTTTCATGGTTCAAAAGTTATGGCGAAGGTTAAAGTTTGCAGATAAAAAGCTATTTTTAGCATATAGGTCACAGTCAAGGTCACAAGACCATTGACCTTGGTGTCATTTGAGTATGCATTCTAAACACGAAGTCTCTTATTTTTCATGGTTCAAAAGTTATGGCGAAGGTTAAAGTTTGCAGACAAACAAACAAACCAATATACGCCCCGGATCTATCAATCCTGGCGCATAAAAAGCAGAACCAAAATGACTACAATGAGCTGTACTATCTGTTGGTCTTAAGATGGTTAAACATACCTAAAAGGTAACGAGCTTCCCCCCCCCCACACACACACACACCACCACCACCACCACCACCACCACCCTGGTAATTTCTTAAAGTTAAGAGATACGGACACCAGTTTGAATACCCGCTGAAATTATTTTTATGCCCCCGTAAACGAAGTTTCGGGGGTATATAGTTTTTGTCGTGTCCGTTCGTCTCTCTGTCTCTCTGTTTGTCTGTTTGTCCGCGAAAACTTTAACCCTGCCCATAACTTTTGATTTAGTGGAGCTATGACTTTCATATTTCACATGTATATTCCTTGTGACAAGATCTTTCTTTGGGTACCACCAAGTTTGACCTTTTGACCTTGACCTTGGAGTTTGACCCACTTTTACATGAAAATTTTAAACTTTTACTTTGGCCATATCTTTTGAACAGTAGATACCAAGACATTTATACTTCACATATGTAATCTTTGTTGAAAAACCTTTCATTGGATACCAACAACCTTGACCCTTTGATCTTGACCTTGTAGATTTCCGTACTTGTGAAAAAAACTCTAACCTTGGCCATAACTTTTGAACGGTAATGGCTAGGGCTTACATACTCTACATAAGTATTCTATGTTGCAAGAGCTTTCATCTGATATCAATTACATTGACTTTTTGCAGATTTTTGTACTTATGTCACAGCAGGTGTGGCACGATAAAGAAAAAAAAAATTTGCAGCCCTTCACCGGCAATTTGTGAAATATTCTGGAGAGGGACGTTACTTTCAAATTTCACAATTGTTTTCCAGTAAGAATACCCTACTTTTGTTACTAATTAAATAAATTTGCATTTAAGAAAAGTTTAATCTTCGCTATGTTGCCATACGGGGGCATCAGTGTTTCACAAACACATCTTGTTATCAATTTCTTTTGTAGGACACCTAGGATACCTAATGGATCTGGGCGTAATTGAGGTAACCTTTAACATGTTTCTAGAAGTGATTCAAGTCAAGTTTTTAATTGATACTTAGCAACATACGGGTTTGTGCAAAGGCATAATACATATAAGATGATTTCGTGTTGCATTTTTCCGTGTTTTAATACTTTTTGAAATCACAAGTAAATCGGGTATTTTTCTTTCATAAATCTAGAAATTGATGAGGGAGGGGGGCGTCGATTATGAATACATGTATTCTGAATATTGGATAAACATTTGTGGATATTTTTTTTTGGGGGGGGGGGGTCGCTGTTCGCGTTTATGAAGCATTACATTGTATTACACAATAAAAATGACAAGATGCGAAAGCCTTTTGGTATCAAAATTGAAGTAAAGTGTCTATTCGTAAACAAATGAGAGAGAACATGAACTTAACATGGATTAAAGATTACTTTTTACAGATATGCATTTCACACTGGAATAATTACGGCTCATGTTTTTAAAACTAAAAATATGTACAGTACTTTTCGAAATTCAAATGAAATCAATTTAAGTTTTTTTTTCTATTCACAAATGCATGCGTTTACTTTATACAAAATATATTCCAGGGCCTCATTTATAAAAGAACTAAATCAGACAAATAATAATTTTCTCTTTTAGACGGACGGAGAGACTCAGAGTAAATTTTAGTCCTCTACCACTTTCACCAGTAGGGGACAAAAAAAAAAGTGACTGGCAAAAAAAAAAAAGAAAGAAAGAAATCATTATCCTTAGCCTAGAAATTTGTTAAATTCAGCTGAAATCAATTTGACATTTTTACATGTAAACAAATGTGCCTCTCTAACATGTTTAAAACAATATATTCCTGCAATATAATTCGTACTTTATTAAGTTTATTTTACAGGAAGAAGACGATGAAGTGGAGCAAGAGCCAGTAGTCACCCATATACTACCCAGAAGGGAGCTGGTAGGCATCTACAATTATATATATCGGCAGTAATGCAAGTATCGGCACGCAAAGTTCGTATGTATTATCGGCACACAAAGTTCCTATGTTCTTTACACATGATCTATTCCATATCATTTTAGCTCAACTGATCTGAAAGCTCAATTGAGCTTTTCTGATCAAATTTTGCCTGGTGTCCGTCTGTCTGTCTGTCCATCTGTGAACTTATAACATTTTCAACTACTTCTTAAGGAAACTAATTTAACCAAATTTGTTACAAAGCATTCTGGGTGGATAGGAAATTCAATTTTATTTAAATTCAAGTTAGAACTAGTCATGCCCCCCTCTCCATTATAAAGTTATAGTTAATCATATGAATATGAAAGCAATTTCTTGGGCAGTTTAGATTCAATTTGTTCAAATATGATATTTGGAGCTAGAAAAGGCGTTTTATATATGAATGTATATCAAAAAAGATATTGGCTGATGAAACATGGCACATTGACAAGAACATTTTGACTCAGATGAGCGACGTGGTCCATGGACCTCTTGTTATGCATGTATAATCATCTGTAATCTGCCAACCCTACATTATACACCATACGCAAAAATTTTGGATTTTCCCCCAGGTATATATTGCATTTACACTGCATTAAGAGGAAAACTATTTTGTGTCTCCGTTATCGAAGATTCGGGCGTATATAGCTTGTGCCCGTCCCGTCTGTCTGTCTGTCTGTTTGTCCACTTTTTCCGCACAAACTTATACTTCGCCCATAAGCTTTAAGTACATGTAGGTGGAGCTATGGCTTTCATATTTCACAGGTGTATTCCTTGTGACAAAATCTATCTCCGGGTACCACTAAATTAGACCTTTCACCTGTGTATTCACTATGACAGGGTCTTTCATAGGGTAAAAAGGTATTTGACCTAATGACCTTGACCTATGAGTTTGACAACTTTTAAAAAAACTTTAACCTTGACCATAACTTTTTAACCGTTAGGACTAGGAATTTCATATTTCACAGGTGTATTCCTTTATGAAAAGACCTTCTTTGGATACCAACAATTTTGACCTTTTAATTTTGACCTTGAAATTTGACTTGGATTTGAGAAACTTTAATTCTCGCCATAAACGGCCATACGGCAGCATCAGTGTTTCACAAACACATCTTGTTTGTTTAATAAATCTTTTTTCTTGTTTCTTTGACTTCTCTCTATTCTCAGACCTCCACTTCCACTATGATCAGGATGCACATAGCTAGAGATGTGCTAATGGAGAGCAGCTACGAAAGGATTAGACCAGTAAGCTCTTCTTTTCTGTACAACCAGTAAAAATGCATCGACTACCATTGCTTTTGGAAATCGAAATTTTGGTTTACAAAGTGGTCTAGATAACACTTATTGAAAGAAAAAGAATTATCAATTGCAAAAGAGTAATTTCAGAATGAAGTAAGGTACATGTACCTTTCGATATCTAACTGTGTGACTTGAAAATTTATTGATTGAAGATATTGTTTTATGTTTACACTAGTCGTCAACTGCCGTTATCATGCCCACCATTTCTGAGGATATAGAAGAACTGGAAAAGGTAATCACGCTTGCGCACTAACCAATTTACAATTATCAATAAAATTGTGTATTTTCTATGTATGTACCAAGAGAGAAAGGTCTTAACCAAAATGAATTGTTTGAATTTTTTGTATGATTAGAGTTTTCTTTTATATATATCATACCCACAAACACTTGACTATATGTATTTTTTTATTTAAAAAAAACTACCTATTAATGAAATGATAAATGTGACGGAATCATTAGAGGGTTGTCGATTGCATATACCAGGTAAATATATTTTAATAAGAAAGCTATGTAAAGTCAAGTGCCTGTGATCATAACAGAAGCGTCTTATGCATGTCGCCCGCGTGGCGTAGTGGTTAGGACGTCTTCTCTAGACGCGCGAGGTAAGGAGTTGATCCTTACGTCGCAGATTCGAATCTCACTGTTGGACGTGGAGACCGGTCATTTGGATGATAAACCGAGGTCCCGTGACGCATTAGGTGCTGGCACGAAAAAGATCCCTCACTGCTCAATGACCTTAAGTACCGAGAATAGGAAAGAATTTGCAACTCTCCACCGGCAAGTGGTGGCCTCTCAATATGAGTGAAAAATTCTCTAGAGGGACGTTAAACAACATACAATCAATCAATCTGATGAGATTATAGCTCTTATATCTATATTCTACTGAACTTATAAATTAAGGTTGTTTTATCTTTAAGACCTCACCAATTCCATCCAGAACTGGGATTTCTAGAGATAGTATTGAAGAGGAGGTAACGTATTCCTAAAGTTTTCACTATTAAAAAGTGTGTTTATTCTCCCTGTAATATTGTTGAGTCTTTCATAGGATGTTTGTATAAACCATAACCATGTTCAAAGCTCAATTTAATGAATTTATATTCAGGATCATTCCAAGACATTCAGTTTATGACATATTTCACATACAGGCTAGGAGACTGTCTCTAACGGCCATACACAGTGCCTTCTCTGCGGCGGTATCAGTGTCTGAGGGGGGATGCAGGGCAAGTTTTAAGGTTAGAAAACGTGAATTAATTTGCAAAAAATAAAATTCATAAATTTGGTGGTCAAGTCCTGTTTTTTAAAGAACATATTTTTAAATAATTTTTTTTCTCAATATTAAAGTTTGAAAAAAAAGGATGGAGTTGAAATTTTATTCAATAAATTTAATTAATATATTGAAATAATTACTCCTTCAATAATGATATGATCTTTATTTTATATTAAAAAAAATCTTATTTCAGCCGAAGCGTAACATCTTTAGAGGCCTGCTTTCCTGCTTTCGAGCTTGTTTTGGTCGTGCCAGGGATTAATTCAAAATAACAGTATTTTTTTTCTCAAGAACAACCTGGCCTTTGAGGTCATTTTTTTTCTCAAGAAAACAATTTGATAAATTAAAAAGAGATCACGATAGAGATATTAAAAATAACAGTTAATACAGCAATTTTTTTTTCTCAAGAACAACTTGGCCTTTGGGGTTGTTTTTTTTTCTCAAGAAAACAATTTGATGAATTGAAAAAAAAAAATATCATCATTGATTGATCCAGAGGATAAGATTTTTTATATTTTTTTTGATATATCTTATATAGGGGTAGACGAAATTTGCTCAGAGCATGGAGCACTCCGATTTTTAAATTTTTTTAATTATTTTTTTTATTATTTTTTGTAACAATATTTATAATATTTTATCTCCAAGGTTATGGAGATGAAATTTCAAGATTTTAAGTTTTTTTCCAATGAAGATACATACTTGTTTATACACTTTGTATAGTTTATGAAAATCAATAAAAATCGACAATTTTGTGGTCTTATGCATATAAAGACACATTCTCTTTTAAAATTCATTTAAATAACTAGCAACACAACTATGCAAGGCACCACTGAGTTGTTTTACCTTATATTTAGTTTAATTAAGTTCACCATTTGTATACCACGACCAAACCCCTTATTGCAGAGCTGCTTATGGTAGTTACATTTTTTTAATACTAAAAATTATTTCACATTAAACAGTTGCCAAGTTAAAAACAGACTTATCCTTGATATTTTACATCAATATTGCTTAATTTTATATGATGGTAAAATTTGAATTTTTTTTGTATTTTTTTTTTAAACTTCTACGCACAGTATTCACAGGCAAAGTACAAAGTTCAAAGGTCATGAACTTTGAGACCGTCTTTCAGATATTCGAGTGACAGCAAATGTAAAGGTATGTATCATATAAGTGGTCAATACTGTGATCCTTTAAATAAGTAATTTTCTTTTAAAATAAAATGCTTGTTTGGTGGCAATTTTCTATAGCAAAAACTCTACAAAATCTGGATGGAAAGAACAGCTAACTGTTTATAAATAGTACTTAGTTAATTACCTTGAAAATTATCTGATCGAATTTCCAATCATACAATTTAGTTTGTATTCCATTGCAATACTAGTTATATACATAAATGAGAATTTTGATATTAAAGCAAATTTAATATAGTGAAGAAATTAAAAAAAAAAAATAGGCATAAAAAATGTAATCTGATAATAAAATAAAGAAAAGATGCGGAGAGGTATAATTTTAATTAAAGATAAAGACTCAAAATTAAGATCTGCTTTGTTCAATGATATTCTAACTGATAAAAATAATGATTTTTAAACTTTTTTATTTAAAAAAAATCATCAGATAAAAAACTAAAATTTAATCATATCCATGTAAAGGAGGGTGGGGTCAATGAATTTATAAATACTTTCAGAAAAACGTATACGACAATATGGAATATTTATGACGTCATAATTAAGTATGCCCCATTGTTACGTCAAAATACTTTGTTGTTAGACACAGACATTGACGTTCTGTAAAGATCATGGGTCTTTTTCAGAGTTGTTTTACCAGAAATACCAAAGTGGGAAGAGATGGAGGCGTACGAGAAAGTGCGGCGAACACTGGTTACAGAGGAAGTAACAAAAAAGAAAAGCGATGTGGCCTTTGATCTTACCTTCGTTTCAGAATCATGGGAAACCCCAAAGATGCCTCCACCGAGATTGCTTAAAAACAAAAAAGGAGATTTTGAGAAATGGAGATGTAAGTACTAGTATATAACCATTTAATGAGTGAACCTGGGATATTTCTTTAACTTTACCTATGTATATACTAGGTAACTAATTTCTTCGAGTTATCGAAATGCTCTTATGGATTTCATATCAAGTTGTGTTTATCACTTGGAAAAAAATTATAATATTTGTAACAATTTCAGAGAATTTTGATTTCCTTTATGTTTAACAGAATCTCAGGAAAAAGCCCAGATCGAGAAACAGGAGAGGACACAGCAGAAGAGAGAAGAGGCCTGTATGCAGAAAGAGATTGAAGTGGCCCACAAGGAGATGGGGAGGCTGGAGAAATATGTCAACATCGATATCGCTGCTGAATAAATGAGACTCTTCTTCATTGACTAAAATTTTAATTTACGCAATTGTTTAAGCTGTAATTTTGAACATTAGAACCAAAGAGGGGACACCCGAGCTCTTTATTTGCTCTGTTTTGGCTTTTAATTTCATCTCTTTCTCTTTTGGCTTTTTGATGTTAATATAAAATTTTCAATTCGCAATGTTGGGCCTTTGAGACAGATCTAAGAGTAGCATTGCAGAACAAAATTGAACTATTCCAAAATATTCACGTCTTTCGGAACTTTGGCCCTATAAATACTCATTCCGTCAGGGATCAGGGATGGGTATTACGTTGGAACACTCATCCCGTCAGTGATCAGGGGTGGAGGTTCCTCGTCAAAAACTTCTAAATTGTAAATGAAGCATCCGTTTAGAGATGTCCAAAAGCTCCGTTGTCCTCTCTTTTCAAAAAGCTGGTATTCAAAGGTTTAATAAACTAATTATTTGAAAGCAATTTAGCATTTTTTCTCTCCTTTTTTTCTTATGCGAAAAGGGTTCGGCCGTCTTTGTATTTGGTGCCAGAAAACATCTTTAAATATAATTAATAAATATAGAACTGCGTTATACGTGAGATGAAGGTGCAGTGTTACATAAAAAATGCACTCGAATTTTCAAAAACTCGCATATCCTGTATAGTTTGTTGTCACGTTCTTGGTGTTTAGTTTGACTGTATTTATAATTATTCATTGGCGGATTAAGAGGGGGCGCCTTGTCCAAAGTATGCGCATTAGATATAATAAATATTTTTTGTCGTGTGGATTTGGGCCCCTACCCCAACTCCAAACTGCCCCCACCTTTCAAGATTCCTACTGGATCCGCCAATGTTATTGCTCATGATTATTTTTTCATTCAAAATATAAAAATTTAACTTTGCTTTGCAAGAAGTAAATCTTCCTAATGTGCAACCGGGGCTCTTTCATTTATAACCCCATCAAACATCCTTATGTTTTAAGCAATTCATGGGCGGATACAGGATTTGTGATTGGGGTATAACTTCTTTCAGGCGGGGGGGGGGGGGGGGGGGGGGGGGGCTTAAGGCTCCCAGTGGGTCCAAGGCAAAGCCCTGTTTGGGTTAAGCCCCCGAAAACTCCTTGATTTTCGTGTATTTTAAGACTTAGGCCTAAAACCTTGCACAAAAAAGGTCTTTGTTAGTTATTTAAAACTATGATATACTTTTTATGCGATAGTTCATAGCAAAGGGAATTCAAGGTTTTCAGACTTGATTTTCAAGGATACTGATGGTTTGAACATATTTTATTGTATAAATACTATACAAATGGTTTGAACACAAGTTCTAACAACTTACTAGGTTCTCACCATACAACTGTCAATATATATACATAAGGAAAATAAGTGAAAAGGAATATTGATGTACAAACAAGTTTGTTAAATTGAAACATACATTTGTTACATAATTATGATAAATATATAATTATATAGATATATAGAGTGTAAGTGTTAGGCAGTAATAGTTAATTAAATCTATAAGAATCTCTTATAAATTTATGAACTGACTCAAAAATATATTTATTGATTTCTACATTTTGTGACTCATCTCCCCACAGAAGTAAATGACAATCAATAATGTTCAATTTGATATTTGGTTTCGTAAGACACAGTAAATCTCTGAATAGCTTTTCTCTAGCATATTGGTACTTATTGCAGACAAAGAAAAAATGATATGGGTCTTCTGGTGTACCACATGAACAGTTAGGACTCTCGATAATGTTTCTTCTATAAAGATCATAATTTAAAATGCAATTGTGTCGTAGTTTAGTATGTATGATATTAAGTCACTATTACCATGGGAGAAATAAGAAGGGGGGTCTGCAGGTTTTTTATGTATGTTATTTTTAAAGCTGCTAACAGATATGCTGTTTCTAGTGGTGATACTCAGACTATTCAATTGGTTTATTGTATCAGGAACAAAAAATTTCTTGAATATTTCAAGTCTACAAAATAGTGTAGTCCTCTCTATTGCGTGTATCGTACTTTGATTCATTACGTCTTGTTGCGGGAAAAATACTTTTTAAATAATCGGGTACTAAGTTATGATGTACCTTGTACATAGTATTAAGTTTTGCTACTTTTCGCCTATCTGCAAGAGGTTCCCATCCTGTTTCTAAATATAATGCATCTCTTGAAGCGATAATTGGTAACCCTGTAATAATTCTTGCAGCATAAAGCTGTACCATTTCTAATCGTTCAACATCTTGTAAAGAACACCCGTCCCAAACTATAGAACAATATTCAAGTAAATCTAATGAATGTTATGTACATTTTAGATAAAGTTTTTCTACCGATATTGTATTTCAGCTTTTTTAAAAGACCTAGTCTTTGGTAAGCCTGTTTAACTATATTGTCTATATGATCAGACCATTTAAGATTTTGGCTCAAAAGTAAACCCAAATGCTTATGAGAGGTTATGTATTCTAGATTACATCGTTGAAATTGTAATTTTGGGAGATAATAATTAGATTTTAATGTAAAGAATAATGCTTTCGTTTTAGATGGGTTAAATTTCATAAGCCATTTGGAAGACCACTTGTCAAGAATATCTAAATCATGATTTAAAGTATATTCAATAGTTGCAACATTATAAGAGGAACTTTGCAACGAGTTGTCATCTGCAAACAATCTACACAATGAAATCATGTTTTCTGATACATCATTCACATAAATCAAAAAAAGTAAAGGACCAAGAACAGATCCTTGTGGTACACCAGCGTTAATGTTTCTGTTAGACGAAAAAATATCTTTGTACATAACTTTCTGTCTTCTATTACATAGATAACTCTCAATCCAGGTAAGAATATTTCCACATAATCCATAAGTTTTTAATTTAAAAAGTAAACCCTTATGCCATACTCTGTCGAAAGCCTTAGACAGATCACAAAATACCATGCAACAAAATTTTCCTTCGTCGATATTCTTAATTATAGTGTGATAAGTTTCAAGTAGTTGGTAAACGGTTGAGTGACCTGGCAAAAAGCCTGCTTGAAATTTGTAGAATAAATTATTCTGATGAAAGTAATTGTACACATGTTTAAAAACAATTCGTTCCATAATTTTGCTAACACAGCTCAACAATGATACCGGTCTATAATTAGTAGCTACTGAAGGATCATCTTTTTTAAACAACGGTAGTACATGAGCGATTTTCCATTTATCTGGAAATATATTTTCTGCCAGCGACTTATTAAATAACCAGCATAGCGGTTTAGACACAGAATTAATAGTAGATTTTAACATCTTGTGGCTTATTGCATCAGGACCTATTGCTTTATTGACAGGGAGTATTGATATTATATCGACAATTTCTTGCTCAGTAATTACTATATCACTTAGTGTGTCATTGCATAGGTAATACTGTGGTGGTAATTGTTTGTTAGAGTCATCAACATTGGATATAGAAGAAAAATACTTATTTAACACATCGACTTTATCATCATCTGAGAAAGCTATATTTTCTTCTCCGCTATCAGAAATGTATTGTATGGGTGGAATATCTTTGTTTGGTTTTACATGAAAAGCATCTCTTAGCATTTTCCAGTATAATTTAGTAGTATTCATTCGCTTCAGATAGCTGAAGGTCCATGTTGTCATAATAATTCGATAGCGCATATTTTTTCATGTTATTGACTTGATTTCTGATTTTTCGATATTCAGCCTTATCCGATTCTTTCTTCGTTTTTCTTGCTATTTTATGTAATCTGTTGCGTATTCTAATATTTTTCCTGAGTACTGAGTCAAACCAAGGTTTATCTTTCGGACGAATTGTGACCGACTTTTCTGGAACACATTTTCGTACAGACGATAGGAAATGAGCAGTAAAGTTTTCCGTAGCAGTGTCAACATCTTGGACGTTATTTATTAAGCTGTCCCAATCGCAATCTTGAATTAAGGAATTGAGTTTTTCAAAATCTGCTTCTTTATATAGCCATACATTTCGCTTATACGCATGATTAATTTTGTAGTTCATGGTGAGACACACATAAGCCGCCCTGTGGTCGCTAAGATTTGCGCTTACATTTAAAGTTCCTGACTCTGTAACGTCAATGCTTTGTGTTGTAAATATTGGGTCAATAAGTGTTCGAGAGGAATGCGTGATTCTCGTTGGCTCGCTGATTCTGTTGATCAGACTACAATTGGATATTATTTCATATATAATATGTGTGTGAGGAGTGCTTAAGAGATCAACATTTATATCACCAACAATTATTATTTTGTCGGAAAGTTCACTTATTTTATCTAAAGACCATGAAAAGTTTCTCCAAAAAGTGGAATCTGCGTGCGGAGGACGATATACGCAACATAAGAAGAGTTGAGAGGTAGGGTTATCAATTTCTAACACGACAGTTTCAATATTGACAGGTTCGAGATCCATTCGTCTGTGAGCTCGAATGTTGTTACTTGTGTAAGTAATGACTCCGCCTCCGAAGGAATTTCGATCTTTGCGAAAAATACAATTAAAACCTTCTAAAGAAATATCACTATTCAAAATTTTGTCATCGAGATGCGTTTCAGTAAAGCACACAATATCAAAATCATTTACTATGGCTTTAAGTGGATCAATTTTGTTTCTGAGACTTCTGATATTTAAGTGTAAAATGTCAAGGACACTTTCATAAGTAGGGCCTGGGTTTGTTTCTATATCACCAGATATTAATAACAAAATAAAAGCAAAAAATTGCATGAAAAGGGATATGTGTACTGACAGATTTTTACCAAAATACAAACTTTTCAACAGAATTTTCCGAGTCACATGTTGGAAAAAGATAAAAATATACGCAGTGAAAGAAAAACAAACATTGACGAGCAAGTTACATACCTACACACAAAGTAAAAAGTTCCAATTGCGGCTCGATATTGCTCTTGTTATAATGTCGGATCTAAAGACATTTATTCGCCGCAAAATGGAAAATTTTGTAAAAAATATACACAGTACATGTATGTATAAAGACTAGGAGTTGAGTCTGAGTTTTTGTAACAGATATGTTGACAGTTGTAGATATATAAACATGAGGTTATATCCAAAGCAAAACATTGAAAACAAATAAAAAGAAATTTACATACGAACAGAAAAAATACTAACAAAAACATCAGAAGGTCTACTATACAAATCTGAATGGGAAGGGACTCATTTGCATGTGTGTTCCCAAACAATACATGACAATAAATCATGATATAAGACAACATAATGATATGCAACATAGAAAAATTATATAAATATGTACAAAGGTCCGTAATAAGTGAATTATAAACTTAATAGTAAGTAAGCAAGTTAATAATCATAGTAATCATTTATTGAGGCTTGATCAATTGACATTGATTGTTAAATCTGTGAACTGACTGCATTTGTCTATAAGCGCATTTGTCTATAATGAATTGTTATATTTTATGAAACAACATGTTGAAACATGAAAGGGAGTGGCAATAACTAAGAAGTGGCTGCTTCGGCGGTGTTGTCCTCGTGTTTGTCTGTGTTGTTTTTCACAACATCCGAGAAAGAGTTGCGGTTGGTTCGATCATTGACAGTTTCTTCGTTTGTTTCGTCGTTATCTGTTTCGGAGTCACTGTTCGCTTGTTCATAAAAGTTAGGTGTGTCAAGGTCATCATGTGACCTAATAATCACTCGTTTGTCATCATGTGTTTTGACGAAAATCTTGCCATCTGTTGTCCAGCATCCCTTTATTTTATGTTTTTTTAGCGCTTGTCTAACTTTTCCGTATAGGATTGCACGTTTCTGGGAATATATTCAGGGCTTCATTGATGTATATTCTGTACCCGTTTTCTTTATTCTCGTTGAACCCTTTGAGGTTAGATTTGTTTTGGTAGATTAAAGCCTTGTCATCGTACCGTACAAACCGTACAATGATATCCCGCGGTCTATCATGGCGTGGAGGGCCAAGTCGATGGAGGTGCTGATAGCAAAATTGTCTAATTTATCGACACCCTCGGGAAGTATAAGTTTATTTGTAATGTTAAGAACAATCTCATTTGTGTTCTCATTTTGCCTCTCCGGAATTCCAGTAAATTTCAAACACGTTTTTCTCGAATATTGCTCTAAATCATCAAGACGAGATTTTAGATCTGATGTTTTAATCTTAAGGATACTGATGCTTAGTAATTTAATAAAATTATCATTTATGATCATTAATTATAAAACCAAATTAAAATATAGCATTATAAATATTAGTCTTGTTATACTTTGAAATACATGCCCCCACCCCCCTCAAATGCACCAGTGAGCATGTTAGGTGTATGGAAATTTTAATGTTTAAGCAATTTAATTTTAATCAATATTTTATTTTTAATTATATCAATGTTAAAATATTTTTTAATTATCTTACAGATCACTAATTTTTTTTTCATTTTCACAGCCAAGGCCTTTTCATAACGAGCCATAGGTTTGCCGATATTTGTATGTCGTTCTGGTTGTTACACAGGCACTTGACGTTACTTATTTTTCTTTTAATAAAAAAAATATACACATATCTAATATTATTATACCTCTGTTTATTTTTTCTATATAAAAATAAGACGAATAAACATGCTATTTTTTCTAAACAGTCTCTACCGTGAAATAGTTTTTGTGCTATTTGCCCATGGTGAATAGTCCTCAAACTATTCAACGGCAGCATTCGATTTCCCTCGCTTTTCATCTCTGAAATTAAAAACTTCTGATTTTACATGGATTGTGACGCGTCTATATTATGACGTAACAAAAGTTAAGTCAGCACCGGTATACATGTAATATGGAATATCATAATTGTGTGTACCCTGGACTCCCAAAAGTTAACAAAAGTTAAGTCAGCATCGGTATAATAAAACACCTATTTACTGACTATTCGGACAATAGCAAGTTTATCGTCCCCCTCGACAGCAAACTATTTCCCTCGGCTGCGCCTCGGGAAATAGTTTGCTGTCTTGGGGAACGATAAACTTGCTATTGTCCTCATAGCCAGTAAATAGGTGTTTAATAAACGTATTATTAGATATGTGTATAATTTTTTTATTAAAAGAAAAAAAAGAAACGTCAAGTGCCTGTGTGTTGTTATTATTTCAGGATATAAAAGTCGCATAAATTGATCTTATGAAAATGAGAATCATGCGGGGTTGGTTGTTTCCGGAACCATAGACGTTGATTCCATTTCGATTTTTCTTTTATTCTCGCAGACATGGTTGATTGCATTCGTATCGCAACAAATGAAATGGAATACAAGTAAAGGGATGATCATGAAGGAAAGCTGAAATGGGGAAATAGCAATGTTGTGAATTTTGGAGTATTTTAAATGATGGATTTGCAGGCAGCTCTTGTTCTTTGGGCTGTAATCTTTGGTAAGACAATGCATTCATTTTTTAGTTTTCGCTAAAACGCACTAAAGCGTTATGGCTTTGCAGAGCATGCAATGCTATCAGTACAACCTACATAGATCTACAGGTTGCTAGTTCCATAGTTATTTTTATATAAGGAGTTAATTTTAGGTATTTGATCAATTTATATGTTGTGATCAACATTGGACCATTAACTTGAACCAAACTCGCAGCACCATGAGACAATGGTATTCTATACAACACAAACAGACAAAAACAATAACATTGCATTGTTTGTTTAAAATATATATAATTTTGTATCCACCCCAAAGCTGGTGACAAATATTAACCACCTCACATCAAAGTTTTCAGCAGACTCGATGCCATACAATAAATACAGCTTAACATGCTTAAGAAAACTGTTGGAAGGTGATAGGTCCCCTATGCTCAGTGTAGTAGTTAGACCATTTTGTTCGGCGTTTATCCTTACATTGCATGTTCAGATCCTAACCTCTGTTGAAAAGTTGATGGCTACTTTCAATGCTTGATCCTTTCAGCTGGGGGAAATATTAAAATGAGCCATTAACTTATCAATAGAGGAATAGTTCAAATCCCATGTGGGACATGGAGACCGGCCCTTCGGTTGAGACTATATAAACCGAGATCCCGTGTTGCAGTAGATATGCTAGCATGAAAAAGGACCCTTACTGCTCAACGGCCATAACTGCTGAGTATAGGACAAAATTTGCAGCTCTACACTGTCAAGTGGCGGCATCTCCATATAAATGAAAAAATTCTCAAGAGGGGCATTAAACAACATGAAAACAAACAAGCAATCCAAGGTTTACATTAATATAAGCTAAATAAACGTTGATTATCTAAGAATATTTCAGAAATTTTATTATTTCAAAGAATATAGGAACTTTGGGATTAGGGGTTAAAACTTGAATATCTGTGTCTTATGTGTAGTAGTGTATAAGATACATGGCATCCTGCTAGCTTGGGCTAGTGGGTTAACCCTTTAGCTCAATTGGTAGAACACTGGACTGGCAAGCCAGAGCGCCAGGTTCAATCCCCAGCAGAGGCACAAAATTCATATGTATGGATGAGAACAGGATCTAAAATACACCAGAATTAGAATTCATAGCTGTTGCTTCTCTGGCTTCTATAAGAAAATGACCATTGAAAGCTCATGATTTTATGTACAATTATGAATTGTTCATTTTTCCAAAATTTATGATTACATCCCAGCAAAAAAATTTCCAAAATTAAATTTATCACGAAATTCATGTAGAAGTATTAAAGCTCTGCTTGTAAGAATGATAGAAGACAGATGCATATATATCGGTACAGTGTAAGGATGCTTGACATACTTAGTATGGGAAGGAGTAAGAGTGAAAAGAAACAGATAAAGGGATGTAGAAATAAGATCTTTGATTTAAATTTCAAATATCTCCACTGTTGTGAGGAGAAAGCACTTCAATTTACTTGTAGGGCATGTTAAAATGTTTATAATGTGCATGGAATAAATACATGTAAAAAGCACTTCATTTTACTTGTAGGGCATGTTAACCTGTGTAATGTGCATGGACTAAATACATGTAAAAAAAAAATTCAAAGAAATAAAAACATAAAATATTATTTCCATTGTTCTGAATGTCTGATTAGCCATAGGCATTCAAAAATAATACAAATTGGTGATGATGCTATAAGAGAATTAATTATTCAAATTCTAAGTGACTTATAAATTTATAAATCTGTGAAACTGTCAAATTTGAAATGTGAAATTTAGCGAAAAGATATAATTTTGTAGGTTTTAATTTTGGATGAAAATTGCTCCTTTTTCATAAGAAAAGAAGCTCTTTTTCTCTGGATAGCTGCAGTTAAAAGTGTATGAACATGCATGTGTGCCAGTTATTGTGTGAATTTATCAGTGATAAAAAGTACACTGTACGGCGGCACAATTTTCCCTATACCCCCCTTCCAATATACATCAAAGGTATCAAATCACATTTTGAAATACTCCCGGCCAAAAATTTAACTCCGTTTTTTTCTGTGTTACTTCATAATTATGATTATCTCATCATAGGAGTCTGGACACTCTCTCACAGTCATGTCAAAAGAATGAAAAAGGGAGTTCTAGAGAAGACATGAATTGAGTCCGTCATCCTTAAATGCTTCCATTACATTGTGCACACTAGCTGCATGCTTTTATCAGATGCTCCCAATTAAAATTTCTCCTCCTTGAACCCTCAGCTGGTTAAAGTAAATAAAGTTAAATGTGCTCTAGATCTGCGGACTTATAAATTAGTTCTGTGAAGTATGTAGCAGAATTTTTTTTCCCTTATCAGCTGGCTTATTTCTTCAGATGCCATCTTTTGATGTGTCGTCTTTTAGGCTACTGTATCGATTGCACTAGAGCACTAGACTAAAATCTATGAATATTAGCATAAATTACTGTTAGGGAAAGATTTGAAATAGAATTTGAAAAAAAAATTAGATTTATTGTAGATAGTCTGAAAAAAAAAGTTTAATGAGTTAACAATGTAGTGTTCACCATTTGGTATATTCTTTTATCATCTGAATATAAATATTGAAATTCTGTATGTAGCTGTGGTATATGTGTACTATGGTGTGCCATCTTCTGTTTACAAATACAGTAAAACTTGGCAGACCCAGATGTGGATTCCAAAATCTTGCCAATTACAAAATCAAAATTTTCTGTCCCTTCCATTGCATTTATATTGTTTACAATATTGTCATATTTGGATTGTTGTCAGATCTCACAAATTTCCATGCTATGTCTGGATTATGCAACTTTTATTTGTTTATATATACGTGTATATATTTTTAAGGACAAAGAAATTCTATGTAATAATTCTTTATAAGGAAAATCACTTTCACCTCGACCCAGGGTTGAATTCCCCACCCACAGAATGCGTCTCCTACATGTAGTAGTGTAGGAACAGTTGGCTACACTGCTTGGCTATCTATATAGGCAAGTAAAAAAAAACTTGCTTTGCATACAGATAGAATTCTTGCGGTGCCACCCTACACCACAGTCATTACGAATGGAAGTGGGATACAGTTATTTTGACATTAGTTTTATTTGAGAGTCATTACTGATACACTTTGCAATGAAATTAATATTGTTTTAATTAAAGCACTTAGTCTTAAAATAACATCAGCTTCCAAAAGTGAAAACATCCCAAAATAGAAAGCGCAGAGAAATTTACAAAGAGATACTCATGCCCATGCCAGGATAGATGTTAATTCACAGTTAAAAAATGATCAGGCACTGAATTCTGAAGAACTTTTTATTTTGAAGAACAAAGATATCTCTGAGTAATTTTCTATACAGCTTGCTGCAGCAGCCTGAATGAACCCTGTGATCATCGTCTGTCACTTTATCATTTATTCATGCAGTGTGTTATCAGTGTATTTCACTGCCGACTGATTAAAATTAATTTATAGAAGAGGTGGAATATTTGATTGGGTGTACACTGAGTTTGATTTCAGAACTTTTTTTGATGATTATAGTGTAGTTTGTACATTAACATGTTATAAATGGGGTTAAATGTTCTGACTTACGGTGCACCTGTCATATGCAGAGCTAATGAAGAGTTGTGAGGAGGTCACATGGACCACCTCCTGGGAATTTAAGATTAATGTCAGAGTTGAAGTTATTAAAAAAAATGACACACCAATAAGACCCCCCACCCTAAAAAGAAACATACTCCAGGTGAGTAACCTCCACCCCCTAGGACCCTAGTCCCTACCCCCACCCCTTTGCAATGAAAGCTTGGGATTGGTTGATTATATCTTTTTTGAGAGGAATAAGTATGCATGGATCACTCAATCTCCCAAAGTTAAAACATTGCTGTGACGTCATCCCTTTGTTCTTGCAGTCTAAAAATTTACCTGTAGCCGTCCGATAATAATAATTACCAGTCTGATAATATATTATCAGACGGCAATGATAACAAAATCGGACGGTATTTAAAAAACAAGAAGAAGAGTGAAATTAAGGTTAGATATGTCCAGAAACCCCCAATAAAAATGTTAGAAAAAAATCAGGGAAAGCAAACGCAAGGATATTAAATTGCTACAAAATAGCAAATCCATGAAAAAAAATCCAAGTTTAATCCTTTCCCAAAATTAATACTTTCCACTCTTTAAAAGAATCTTTGAAAAACATCACTTTTAATTTCACTTTGAATAAGCGAATTTAAATCCATTTCTGCAAAAGAGTCTGCAAAACTCCTTATTTTATGCTTGTTCCCCGATGGCCACACTTTCAAAACCTGAGAATATTTCAAATATCTAAACTAAAACTTCAGGGTAAAAATCCGCAATTTTACTTTCCATGGTGATGGTATTAATATAACCCAAAATTATGTCGGTATCAATGTCAATTTATGCACCTCATAAATAAAATTGTTCCCCCAAAAATCTTTCACCACCGGACTCCTGTCATGCTAAACTGAATGAAATGAAACAAAGAGTTCACTCACTTTTTTTACTGTCTCATTTCTTTTATCTACTTATCAGACGGGTAAAAAAACAATGGATGCCTAAACTCCCATTGTGTTATTATCGGACTCCTCCAGGTAACTTTTGGACATATGCCTCATACTATTCTATATGTAAAATTATCAGACAGTTTTCGGTCCTAACGGGCCTCAAACAGTCTGATAATTTTACATATAGAACAGTATTCGGCATATATCCATTACAGAATTCCCAAATCCCATGATGTATTATTATTTGAAATCAAACCTAAGCTGCTAATATTCTGACATGTTTATTTTGCTCTTGCCCTCTCTTGTAGGGATATTTTTGTCTGATCTAATTATCAGTTTAATAGTGTTTGGTCTATTTCCTTTAAAAAAAAAAATTGATGAGTCATATTCATTTTGTTTTGTGTTATCTGTAAAATTGGAACATAATTGGCTTATTTTCTTGTCAACTACTGGATGAATTTCAACCAACTTTTTGTCCTTGAGGTTAGAGTACAGTGTATTTAAATTTGCAAAAATATGTCAAAAACAAGGTCACACCTTTCCCATATTTAGAAAAAAATGTAGGAGGTTCATTTACAATACACTTTTCAGAAATGAATTATAAACTGTTTTTAAGGAAGCCTTTTTATGGAAGCTTCCATTTTTTTTGTATTGACCCTAGACTTCCAAGGCTCATTACCATGCATTCAAACTTTTACACAGGAAATTATGATAGTAGATAATATTTAAAATTTCTAAATAAAAATCTTCAAAAAACATATGTCTTCAAATTGATGTGCAAACATCTCTATATATGTATATAGATTTAGTTTTGTTTTTTTAACGTATAGTTTTTTGGTATGGAACGAAGAATCATATAGATTCAAACATTTACACGTCCTTGAAAGATATCCCATTTAAGTCTACAAATTGCTAGTCTTATGTAAATTACTTGTTTTGTTCTTGTATATTTCTCCTTTGGTACTGTGTGTATACCCCATCATATACGAGGGGTGTTAGAAAAGTTCGCGGACAAGTTCTATTGTGAGCGCCCTATTTCAAGGAAACCGGTCAAACTTTCCAGATAAAATCTTTACCTTTTTTCCAATAAATATACAACACTTTGGTGCTCTCCGGTGATTATTGAAAAATATACAGCTTTTTTATTCTGATAAAACTTGCTTCACGGAGCATGCTATATTTTGGCACGTTTACATCACAAAGACTCTTTATTAAAATTTAAGATTGCACAATTGTAGCGCAAAGAGATTTATGATATTTTACCTGCCGCTAAAGTATTCATGAAACGTCACTGGGAGAAATTTTGAACTAAATTGGAGGGTATATGACTGTTTTATAGCCGTTTATAAATGATCAACGCTTAAAAACACAGCCAAAAATCGGAACGTCATTGAGCGTCATGGAGCACTGCACTAGGTAAAAATTGTGTATGCAGACTGGAAAATGCCTAAAAAGAGATTAATATGTTCAAGATGCTGCCGGAAATTTCCTACACCTACAATGGACAAGTTTTCAAATGGTTGTAGCTTCAAAAGAATAGAAGGATTAACATTTTGAATGATTAACTCCACCGATACTTCAATACCCCTGTATCGCATGGACGTTGCGCTGCGCCTATATGGTTTTGCATAGTTTCCATACCAGATCGATTAACTGCATAGACTTTTTTTAAGATCTCAATAATATCCGAATCAGTACAAAAAACACTATAGAAGAAAAGTAACATGTCTTGATATAGATATTTAATTTTAAAGTAGAAAAAAAAGATAAGAAATATCTGAAGAAATGAAAGATTTATAGAACTGCGACAAAACTTAACGGGTTGATATCTGGTTGTCACGTCGCCTTACGTCAATTGATTGCTCCGTGAATCCCATAACCTTATAGTAAAAATCGTTGTAAATTTGCAAGATTTTATAATATGGACCTGATATTTTACATACCAATAAACAAAATGTAGGAATTTATTCAGACATAGGTCATACTTCACAGTACACAACAGATTTTCCGTAATTCAATGTGTCCGCGAACTTTTCTAACGACCCTCGTATATATGTATTTATCCTCTCTTTCTTTCAGAATTGACATTGACACAGGTGCCCAGCAGTAAGTCAGGTGTATGTCAGTGCCCGGAGCACCTGTTTACCTGTGGTAACTGTGTATTCTTTATCTTTCAGAATTGACATTGACACAGGTGCCCAGCAGTAAGTCAGGTGTATGTCAGTGCCCGGAGCACCTGTTTACCTGTGGTAACTGTGTATTGTTTATCTTTCAGAATTGACATTGACACAGGTGTCCAGCAGTAAGTCAGGTGTATGTCAGTGCCCGGAGCACCTGTTTACCTGTGGTAACTGTGTATTCTTTATCTTTCAGAATTGACATTGACACAGGTGCCCAGCAGTAAGTCAGGTGTATGTCAGTGCCCGGAGCACCTGTTTACCTGTGGTAACTGTGTATTCTTTATCTTTCAGAATTGACATTGACACAGGTGTCCAGCAGTAAGTCAGGTGTATGTCAGTGCTCGGAGCACCTGTTTACCTGTGGTAAATGTGTATTCTTTATCTTTCAGAATTGACTCTGACACAGGTGCCCAGCAGTAAGTCAGGTGTATATCAGTGCCTGGAGCACCTGTTTACCTGTGGTAACTGTGTATTCTTTATCTTTCAGAGTTGACTCTGACACAGGTGCCCAGCAGTGAGTCAGGTGTATGTCAGTGCCCGGAGCACCTGTTTACCTGTGGTAACTGTGTATGTATCCCCCATCACTGGGTCTGTGACAAGGATGATGACTGCGGCAACCACAGGGATGAGGATTCGTGTGGTAAGTCCAGGGAGTGACAAGGAAATAACATATTTTAGAAGGTGGATGACTGGACTGATAGCAAATGAGCAATTTTAACAAAAGATAATTGAGACATGGTTCATGTTGATATTTTGATTGCAGTAAAACAGTTATTTTAAAAAATCTCCATTTCAGTTATGAAGTATGAAGTTTTCAAAGAAATTTTGGTTTAAGAAATGAATTCCATGATGCTTGTAGGAAAAAAACGACTCAATTAGTTTAGGTTATCATATGCTATTTAAGTTCATGTTATGTGAAATTGTATCACATTATGGCACATATAAACAATGTAAAACTGGCAGTAAGACATCAGTGTTCAGCTGGCAGTTTCACAATGGTACAGGATATGCTATAAACATGATAAACCAGCTTCCCTTTGTGTTCAACTTACCTTTTCAATTATTGGGAGGAATAAGAATTGTAAAATTAAATGAGTACAACACATCTGTTCATTTAAGCTAAGTAGCATAAAGCAAAGGATTCATTACTGCATTGTTTGAAATTAAGCTTAATCTAACATAAAACTACAAAGGAGCACATACAAGCAGACATAAACTTGATGAAGTAAAAATTGGTTTAGATTTCTCAGAGCTGCTTTATGTCACATTTCTCAGATTTGATCTGTGTTTCTATTCTCAGATTTTATTTTTGTTTCATTTCTTAGTTTTAAAATTTGTGTTTTAAATTTCAAAGGTTTAGCTCCATCTTGCCCAGATGATTATTTTACCTGCCAAAATCATAGATGCGTGAAGACAGAGTGGTTGTGTGATGGGGATAATGACTGCGCAGACAACAGTGATGAGCTAGGGTGTGGTGAGTGAGATTTGTTAATTATTGCAAACCATACCAATCTCCCCTCCCCCCTTACTAAAAAGAGGGGTATAGAACATACAAACTGTTTTCACTGTTATGTGATAAGCAGTGAACTGTGTGTCAAACAAGCAAAGTTTCTATATCTTTTTTCATTGGTCTGCACCTTAGGGTTTTGGCTTTCATTTGAGATATTCTTGATCATAAAATTTAAAAATATCATATAGAGTAAAATCGGTTATAATGAGGTCACTGGGACCTGGGAAATTACTTCGCTATATGCGTAATTCGTTATATCCTTTTAAGTGATTAATAAAAATTATATATTTGGGGATTCACAAAATCTTAGCTATATCCTCGATTTCGCAATATCCATGTTCGTACTAAACGAGTTTTACTGTATATATGAGAAACTAATCTGGATCATTTTACTTAATATTCTTAGTTTTGGTGTGCAACTGTATATAATACATTTCTTCAATATAAACAGACAAACCTGATGCACAGAACTGTACCAGCCAGGAGTTCCAGTGTAACAATGGTAAATGTATTCCAGAGAAGTGGAAGTGTGACCATGACGATGACTGCGGGGACGGGTCAGATGAAATATGTGGTAAGTACATCTGTACTGTAAGGACGGGTCAGATGAAATATGTGATTAGTACATCTGGACTGAGGGGATGGGTCAGATGAAATATGTGGTTAGTACATCTGTACTGAGGGGATGGGTCAGATGAAATATGTGGTTAGTACATCTGTACTGAGGGGATGGGTCAGATGAAATATGTGGTTAGTACATCTGTACTGAGGGGATGGGTCAGATGAAATATGTGGTTAGTATTAATGTATCCACTTTTGAGTCCGTGCACCTCCATGACACTCCTTATCATTTTTTAAACAGAGAGAATGAAGGTGCAAAAGACTTTAATGATTAACATTGTTGCTGCTGCTAAAATGAGATTTGTCATCTTGTAGATCATTTCAAAATGCTCTACACTTAACAGTCAGGATAAATTAATCTCAAGACACTTGCAGATACCATTTTCATAAAAAAAATTCAATTCACACAGCCAAGTTTTCCTTATATCAGCAGGTTTCTCGGCCACCTGTGGTCCTAACCAGTTCCAGTGTGGGGATGGTATGTGTATCCACAAGGGCTGGCGGTGTGACAAAGATGTGGACTGTTCTAACGGAGAGGACGAACAGGATTGTTGTAAGTCTCATACTGATACTGAGTGTGGATGCAAACTCCTGAATAACTATTGTAGTATTTTTTTTTTCAATGCTTGGACCTTATTAATTAAAGGAGAGATATTTATAACGTTTATCTTTACATCAATTTAAAAAGCTTTTGAAAGTAATTGCTGATAAGCCAAATTGCAGCAATCAAGAACTGTACCAAATAATACATAATAACAAACATTTTAAAATAATGCTGTTGAGAAGTTCAAAATAATGATTGCATATAAGTTATACTTACTTGGAATTTACAAAAATACCACCATTTTTTTTCATACATCTTTGTAGATGCTGACCAACTGTTCTGCAGCAGGCAGGAGTTTCAATGTTTACATTCCAAAAAATGCATTCCAATGAATCTACGTTGTGATATGAAAAATGACTGTGGGAATTGGGAAGACGAGATGGATTGTGGTAAGATAGGGCTACATGTATACTTTAAAACAGCATGAATTTCTTGCCATGAAGATTTTTAAGTCTGCTTCCTTCATTGTTATACACTGGACTGGATATCGAATAACAGTGATATCTCAGTTACCATGGATGGCCAAACCAGTTTGAGATGTCTTTTTTTTTTCGTAAATGATCTACTTATTAATTATTTTATAATGCATTTCTTGGTCTTCTTTCAGGTGTTACAGAAGATAACTGTGGCTTCTATGAGTTTGCTTGTAGTAAAGGCAGTTGTATTGACAGAGAATGGGTGTGTGATGGGGATGTCGACTGTGAGGACAAGTCAGACGAGACCAACTGCAGTATGTATTAAATTTATCAGGAAGAAAAAGCCCTCTCTTGGGTTATATAATTATTGTAGTTATT
Organism: Saccostrea cuccullata; assembly: GCF_032062105.1. Lineage (NCBI taxonomy): Eukaryota > Metazoa > Mollusca > Bivalvia > Ostreida > Ostreidae > Saccostrea > Saccostrea cuccullata. The sequence continues at coordinate 503,225 of NW_026933337.1, read as the reverse complement.
AAATTAATATTTATTGTCTAGTTATCAGAAACTTAATATAAGCTTAAAAAATGAAAGGAAAAAAATACCAGCTTAATTGTCTTTTACTCACACTCATTTGATGAAAGTGGAGATGGACAAACTTAGCTTAAGTTTTGAGCTCTAATTACTTCGTCGCAATCTTTTTTAAGAATTGAAAGAAAAATGAGTCTCCGGTTAGTTCTCCCATCATGTATCTAGGTAAAGAACATTAATCTGAATCTCTTCCAGCATTACCAGTGTGTAGCAGTGGTCAGTTTACCTGTGACACTGGAGCTTGTGTGAATGAGACGAAGAAATGTGATGGGAATTATGACTGCCCCGACAACAGTGATGAAAGAAACTGCAGTAAGTGGATCAAAAATACCTACTGATGATTTTGTCTTATAGTGCTTATACAAATGGCTTGTGAGAAAATTCATAAATAAGGACTCTGTCTTTTAATAAGGAATTAACATGTGCTTTAGATGTCCAGTTGGATGGCTGTAAAACCATACTACTTATTATTCAAATCTTAGGTGTTGACCACTGAGTTTTTTTTTGTTTTTTTCATTTTTGGGGCTTTTAAATTGACATGATTATAATCAATTTTTGATTATTTTTCAGCTTATAATGACACCAAATGTACTGGACTGGCCTCATTTCAATGCAACAATGGAAAATGTATCAGTATACAGAAAGAATGTAATGGTGTGGATGATTGCAGAGATAGGACAGATGAGATTGGGTGTGGTCAGTAAATAACAACTCTGTAATCTAATGCCAATAAAATATGTAAAAAAGTATTTAGGGATTTCTAGAAAGCAGTAGTGTAAAAAAGGAAAAATTTAATTCCCCTAATTAACTTCACAGTTTTGTTTAACTAAGAGTACTGTTAAAATTTCCATTCACCATATTTAACTAATATACCCAAATCGTTCAACTTTTAACCCTTCCATAGAACCATATACAATGTACTTGACAGTATAAGCTTGTATATATACATGTATTTTATCCATTGCTAACTTTGCATTCTTAATTTTGTTTCATTGGTCTTCAATTACTATGCCTTAGATTTATTAAAAACTGCAGTCCTCAGTTTCAGAATACCATTCCAATAAAAAATTGACAGAATAGTTTGTTTTTTTTTTTACACAGTTGAGGAGGATGTGTTGGTATTTGCTCGGAGACAGTCTGTCCACATGATGTCATTATCAAGCTTTGAGTACCACACTATTCCTGTACTAGACATCAAACACTCCATTGCAGTGGACTTTGATCCTGTTGACAAACAAGTATTCTGGTCAGACAATGAACAAACAACCATCAGCAAAGTCTACCTAGATGGCTCAGGTAATACGATCATGTAAAATACTTTATATTTGCAAGAACTTTATTTTCTTTATGATATAAGCAAGAATGTCCGCTTGCAAAATTTTTATGTATGTGTATAACTTTTTCTCAAAGATTATAAACAACAATAACCAGAATTCAAACAAAAAAAATGTTGTTTATAAGTTGTCATGAATATTTATTGAGCTACATAAGTATGCATATATTTTTCAAAGCCATACTTTATATATATTAAGCATATAATCTATTGATACTTTTTTTTAGATTAAAAATTTTATTTTCTGATGATTTGTTTGGTATATAACATGTATAACATTAGTAATATTTTTTAGGACAAAAAATTGTGAGCACAGGGATTTCCCATCCAGATGGCATAGCAGTAGATACAGTGAATCGTAAACTGTATTGGACAGATACAGGGAAGGATACAATAGAAATGTCTGATTTAGATGGCAATCAAAGGAAAACTATTATCACAGACCATTTAGATGAACCAAGAGACATTGCTGTGGACTCAAAGAACAAGTATGTCACAGTATTTCTTTAAGGATATTGAAAAAATATCTACATGTACTTTGATTTTGCCCTATTTTAAATTTGCTGATTTGTTACAAGGGCGAAAGGGGGCAAAAATTTCCCTTTATACAGTAATTGCTATGTACAGTCAAACTTCATAATCTCAAACCTGATGGGGCTGAGAAAGAGCTTTCAAGATATCCAGGGATTAGGGATATCGAGGTAAAAATACTTGAAGAATATGTGGTTGAGACTTCCATGACACTTTGACATATCCATGATATTTGAGATATCGGAGTTCGAGATACTGAAGTTCAACTGTATTTGTATTTTGATTAATTTATTGAAGTTTAGGTTTCCTTCATACAGTGAACTTAAATTTTTACTTAATGTGATATTATCTGACATTTTACAGAAAGATTTACTGGTCAGACTGGGGGAAGGTGGCAAAAATAGAGAGAGCCAACCTGGACGGCTCAGGAAGGGAAGTGCTGGTAAACACTTCTCTAGGGTGGCCCAACGGAATAGCCCTGGATGTCCAGAATAACATGATCTACTGGGGAGATGCAGAGCTGAACAGAATAGAGATGGCTAACATGGACGGATCTAACAGGGGTGTTTTCATGAGTACTGATGTACCACACATATTTGGACTTAGTTTACTAGGTTAGTGTATCTTTGTCTGTAGAATATCTGCTTTATATGAGCTCATGTGTGTCTAAGAGTCAAATGAATTTTTCTGAAAGACCTACATGTATATGTCCAGCATCTTTCATTGTTTTGACATTTTACCAAACCATGGGGCCAATTGTCAAACAATCTTGGAAAAAAAATGGAGAAAAAGTTCTCAAAATTTTCACTTCATTTATTCTGATAGTCACAAAGTTAGAAAATATATTCTCATGTAGATATAACTGAATTATTTCCATTTTGAAATGTTTAGTATAACATTGTTTTCACAGGGAAGTACTTATATTGGACTGACTGGCAGAAGCGAGTGATTGAGAGGGTGAACATTAACTATAACTATGACCGGGAGATCCTGTTGACCAGTGTAGATGATCTGATGGACCTCAAAGCTTTCACTGTCAAAAAGAAGAAAAGTAAGTTTTATAATTACAATAAGTGCTTATGTAAAGGAAAATTTTGAGTTTTATTTTTAAGTCATGTTTTCTAGTGAAGTTTGTTATTCTTCTGCTGTCAATGTTTTTCATTTTTGACTTCTCTAGAAAACCCTTTTTGACTATTTGTTTTCAAATCAAATTTGCCAAAAAAGCCCCCTTGAACAAATAATATTCAATTTCTATTTAATGAAGTAGCGAAAATTCTTCAAATACATGTAGATCTTCAGGGCAAAAAAGTAAAAAAACTTTCATTGCAGGTAAAAGCATCCTTACCATAACATTCAGTGCTTCAAGTTTTCATAATGCTTGCCAGTCAAATGCAGTGGCCTATGGACCTCATTTGATAAAGAAAAAATCAATGAGCAGATATATAGAGAACTTAAGAAATGGGGGAATTTCCCATTAAAAAGATAATTTATAAGATGTATAGATTATTATGATTTTGTTGTGCAGATCCCTGTAAATCCACCCAGTTTAAGTGTCAGTCCGGTCAGTGTATTGATAAGAACCAGAGATGTGATGGGGCCATGCAGTGTGTGGACCACACAGACGAAGTGGGCTGTAGTAAGTTAATGTTTTCAAAATTTGTGCTGTGGGTCAACATGGTCAATGAATAACATCATCATGTTAAAAATGCAACAATTTCATAAATAAGTTAACAATATTTTTTACAGCATAAAATTCAAAGAAATTATGTACAAGTTGGAATACTGTAGACATACTTTTTTCCACGGGGTCATAATTCCGCGGAATCTCTATTTCTGTTCAATCCGCTGGTAGAAAATTATGAGGATATCTTAAAAATCTCCTTATATGCCTTATATTTGTATTAAGTTCAATGGGACAAATTTCCGTGGAAAATTTGTGACCGCGTACATAGCGTAAATTAATACCACGCGGAAAAAAGTACTTCTACAGTACTTTGAAGTAAGGTACATTCTGTGTTATATAGGTTACACCAAGCTCAGGGTGTGCAGTATAGACCAGTTCCACTGCTCTAATGGTCAGTGTGTCGGTAACCAGAAGAAATGTGATGATGTGGACGACTGCGGAGACAACTCAGACGAAAGCGGATGCAGTATGTTAATTTATACTAGTATCAAAACTTACCTCATCTCTTACTTATTCAATATTTTGTGCTCAAACTGTACCCCCAAAAGTCCATCATGGGAACCCACAGATTTTCTCTCCATCATATAGTGAAACACACTAATAATGAAGTGCCATGAATGGAAAAATTTACTTTGTTAGTAATGAAGCTCTTCATATCCATTAAGTGTTCAATACATTTAAAGTATGAAAGTATAAAGGGGAATGAAAATCACTTGCCTATAGCATCAATTCATTATAAGCACTTTAAGCATGTTTTATTCATTGAATGTAGTATAATAGAGAGAAAATCCATTGAGTTTCAACAATATCCAAAAGTCTAAATTTCTGTGGTACATTCTTCTGAAATGGTAATTTGATGAGAGTAAATTTGCATTACTTAGAGTTGTCAATTTTTCAGATACACTAGGAGAATCCTCCTGTAAGGATAACAATGGAGGATGTGATCACCTGTGTCAGATTAAGCAGATGGCTGTCCACTGTTCGTGTCGTAGTGGGTATCAGCTGATCGGGGACTGGCGGACGTGTCAGGATATAGACGAGTGTCAGTGGGAGGGGACGTGCAGTCAGCGGTGTACCAACACCCCAGGGTCGTACCACTGCTCCTGTGTCCCGGGCTATCAGTTAAAGGCTGACAACAGGGGCTGTAAAGCTGAGGGTAGGGGATTTGTATAGCATATGTACTGTAAATCACTTTTAATTTACCAATTTTTTTTGGTCCATTTGCTAAAAAATTTCATTTAATTGTACTTTTAAAGATTATATGGAGCAATAACTAAAATTTTTTTTTTTTTTTTTTGCTTTTGCTTACAATCTTGCAAAAGTGAGATGACAGTTTTGAAACAATGATGTTTGATAGGCAAAAATATCAATTTTGTATGAGTTGTGCAGAATCATCATTATGATTAGTGTTGACCTGAGAGTATTTTAAAGCCCTTTGTTTATAAATTTAAATAGATACACATTGTTGCTTTCATCATTTACAACTTGTTGAAACAGAAAAAAATTATATATATACATATACACGTATATGAAATGCATATAGATGTTTAAATGGCTATTTTTCAGGTGGAAAAGCTTACTTGATCTTTGCCAACAGAGTGGACATCCGGAGAGTACTGACAGACAATGCAGAACACGACTCCATTCTGCAGGGTTTACAGAACGCTATAGCCCTGGATTTCCACCTCACCGAGGGCTATGTCTACTGGTCTGATGTAGCTCTGGACAAGATCATGAGAGCCTTCATTAATGGCTCTAAACCAGAGTCTGTGGTGGAGTACGGACTCAAGAGTCCAGGTAGGAGAAATCAACTCAATGGAGACTGGTTAATCCGGACTCTGATAATCAAAATACTTTGCCTCTCAGACAATTGGTTGGAAACATAAGTAAAATTTATGTCTACTAATTATAAGAGATTCATTTTAGTAATTCAGATGCTTATCATCTGTGGATTAAGTAGAACAAAATTTTTGGATTTTCTAAAAAAGCTCTTATTATTATTGAGGATGCTTGCTTCAGTAAAAAAAAAATAACAACTCTAAAGCTTTTTCGTGTAGAATTGTACAAATATTACAGTAACTGTGAAATTATTTACTTTTGCAGGTTTTTGATTTTATGGATCTCTTCTTTTCATGAAAAGACTCGAAATTACTGATTTCACAGTACATTTATTGAATAAATTTTGGCAGGTGGTCTGGCCTTAGATTGGATCCATAACAAGCTGTTCTGGACTGATTCTGGTACATCTGTTATTGAAGTCATGGATCTGGGTCGTAACAAGTATCGTAAAGTACTCATCTGGAATAACATGGAGAAGCCCAGGGCTATTGTTGTTCATCCTAGGCTTGGGTAAGTTTAAATTTGGTCTCTGGACTCATAAGCATTCAATTGCAAAAAGATACATTTTATATAGTACTTTTGTGAAAGTGATTAATTTAGAGCAAAAACGTATTATAAAAGACAGAATCTTCACACATATGATACAAATCTGAAAATTCACTTCATTTATTCCTTTATGCCTTTGTATTCAAGATTTTATCTAATGTACATGTATGTGTACCATTTTAGAACACATTTAAAATTGATGGGTAAAGAAAAATCCCCTTTAATGAGCTAAACACTACTTTTTGACCAGGGTAATATTTTGGACTGACTGGGGCCACATCCCTAAGATAGAAAGGAGTTACATGGATGGGAGTGGGCGTGCTGTGATAGCCAATACCTCGCTGTTCTGGCCGAATGGTCTGACACTGGACTACACCACGGACAAACTGTACTGGGCTGATGCCAAACACCATGTCATAGAGTGTTCCAACCTAGACGGCTCCTCCAGAAGAACTGTCATAAACTCAGGTAAGGCATTTCACTTGCTCTTCAGGAATTGGATCAGTGTAAAAACTAGTCTTTAAATGAAGATTGAAATGATCAAGCATTTTGTAGAGGTATACTGAAAAGAAATTGCCACATAACAAGTAATATTCCTATTCTTCATATTCTTCACTTTGTTTTGTAAGAAAGTTTGGTGAACATGGTCAAGGATATTATTTGGGCAAAAAGATATTACAAACCATCAGATAGAATCTATGGTTGAAAGAATGATAAAATGAGTTTTTTTTCCCATTGATACTCATAGGCCTACCCCATCCGTTTGCCCTGACCCTGTTTGAGGATGAGTTATATTGGACAGACTGGCACACTAAGAGTATTAACAAAGCTAACAAGTTCACAGGAAATGATGTAGAAACAGTTCACAACAGACTTCATTTTCCTATGGACATACACAGCTTCCATCCTCAGAGACAGCCAGAGTGTAAGTACAGGTTAATTAAGACAGAGAACTTGCAGGTTGCATCAGGGGATGCTAATCACTGCTTATGCTTCGGATGTTACATTGACCTATATTTTTGGAAGACTTATCAGGTAAAAGTTACTGAGAAGGTCCATTCATATAGGATTAGTCTGTATGCCATAAAAAATAAACATTTAATTACATGTAATCCATTTCAGCTCCAAACAGATGTGGTCAGATCAATGGGGGCTGTAGTCACCTGTGTTTACCCAGCGCTGTAGGATTTACCTGTGCTTGTCCTTCTGGGCAGCACCTACTGTCCAACAAACGCAACTGTACCAAAGGTAAGATAATCATATGTACCAAGGGTAAAATGACTTGCACCTATGGAATATCAGAACAGTTACCTGTGACAAGATACCATACATTTGTCATTTACAAGATGCATGTATCACACGTAAGTATCAACTGCTAAAAATTTGACTTTAAAAAATCATTAGTTTTACCAGGTAATATGTCATTTGAACGTATTTTCAGAAATAAAGATAAAGTTTTACATGTGTGTCACCCATATAAATAGTCAGGACAATATATTTTACTCACTTTGTATACTGTATACAGGGTTATTTCCGCATTTTGAAACAATTTTGCCCAGTTTAAAATTCGTCCAGTCACAGTTTTGTTGTAGAAATTATACTGTGTTCTTTTAATTCCCCCCGTTTTAAATTTGCCCACCTGTAAGTAGGGCTAAAGGGGGCGAAAATAAAACGGGGGCAAAAATTTCCATGTACATGTATACAGTTTTCTTTTTCTCTACTTACAGATATGGCCACTTTCTTGCTGTACTCTACATCCACCGAAATTCGCAAAATCAACATGGACCCAGCAGCAGGTGTTGACCGCTCTGATTCCATTATTCCCCTGTCTAAAGTTGGACATGTGATTGGTCTAGACTTTGATGCTGAAGAGGAATACATGTATTACACAGATACTAGCCACAAGACAATCAGTCGTGCCAAATGGGATGGAACTAGAGAACAGGTAGTCATTTGTGAATTGTTAAATCATGAATACTTTGGTAGTTTTTAGCTCTACTGGTCAGAGACCAGAAGAGCTTATGCGATAGTAATGCGTCCGGCGTCCGTCCGTCTGTCTGTCTGTCTGTCCGTCTGTCTGTAAACAATTTTTCGAAATGCTACTCCTCCTACAATTTTAGTCTGATTTCAATATTACTTGGCACACAAGTAGACTACACTAAGATACATAGAATAGTGCATCGGTTTTTGATTTTGATGAACGGTGTTGCCATGGTTACTAAAAATAGAATTTTCTGTGAAATTCCTTAAAAACGCTACTCCTTCTACAGTTTTGGTTTGATTTCAATATAACTTGGCACACAAGTAGACTACACTAAGATACATAGAATAGTGCATCGATTTTTGATTTTGATGAACGGTGTTGCCATCGTTACTAAAAATAGAATTTTCTGTGAAATTCCTTGAAAACGCTACTCCTTCTACAGTTTTGGTCTGATTTCAATATAACTTGGCATACAAGTAGACTACACAAAGATACATAGAATAGTGCATCGGTTTTTGATTTCGATGAACGGTGTTGCCATGGTTACTAAAAATAGAATTTTCTGTGAAATTCCTTAAAAACGCTACTCCTTCTACAGTTTTTGTCTGATTTCAATATAACTTGGCACACAAGTAGACTACACTAAGATACATAGAATAGTGCATCGGTTTTTGATTTCGGTGAACGGTGTTGCCATGGTTACTAAAAATAGAATTCTCTGTGAAATTCCTTTAAAACACTACTCCTTCTACAGTTTTGGTCTGATTTCAAAATAAGTTGGCACACAAGTAGACTACACAAAGATACACAAAATACTGTAGATCACTAAATTTTCGCGAGATAGTCATTGACTCTTTTTAAGCGAGACATAATTTTCACGAATTTTAAAAATTTCTTTATATAATCTTAATGAATACTATTATACGCGAGAATGAAATTTTCGCGTGCTAGTTGTTTCGCGAAAATACGCGAAAATAAAGTCTTCGCGTATAAAAAGTGATTTACAGTAGTGCAATGGTTTTTGATAAGTACAAACCAGTAGAGCTACAGTCTCGACAGAGACTTCTGGTTGTGTATGCCAAGAAGTAATCAGACATTTAAAATGTATTTGTTCTATAATATGTTCTATCTGTTATATGTTAATATGTTCTATAAAAATCATAATATTACACTTTATTTCATTAGAGCAAACCTCTTTGGTTGGGTAAGTTAAACGTGGGATAAACAGATTTTAACATGAATATATAAATGCTGCATTGACATGGATATTACATGTATAATTATTGACCAGTTAAGGGAATAATATAGGCAGCATTGTATACTTGTATATAAATGGCAATCTTATCTGTGACCTTGATTGAAAAAGCCAAAATCATAGCTGTTTTTAGCTCTACTGGTCAGAGACCAGAAGAGCTTATGCGATAGTAATGCGTCCGTCGTCCGTCCGTCTGTCTGTCTGTCCGTCTGTCTGTCTGTCTGTCTGTAAACAATTTTTCAAAATGCTACTCCTCCTACAGTTTTGGTCCGATTTCAATATAACTTGGCACACAAGTAGACTACACTAAAATACATAATTTTGTGCATCGGTTTTTGATTTCGATGAACGGTGTTGCCGTGGTTACTAAAAATAGAAATTTCTTTGAAATTCTTTCAAAATGCTACTCCTCCTACAGATTTGGTCCGATTTCAGTATAACTTGGCACACAAGTAGAATACACTAAGATACATAATTCTGTGTATCGGGTTTTGATTTCGATGAACGGTGTTGCCGTGGTTACTAAAAATAGAAATTTCTTTGAAATTCTTTCAAAATGCTACTCCTCCTACAGTTTTGGTCCAATTTCAATATTACTTGACACACAAGTAGACTACACTAAAATACATAATTCTGTGCATCGGTTTTTGATTTCGATGAACGGTGTTGCCGTGGTTACTAAAAATAGAAATTTCTTTGAAATTCTTTCAAAATGCTACTCCTCCTACAGATTTGGTCCGATTTCAGTATAACTTGGCACACAAGTAGACTACACTAAGATACATAATTCTGTGCATCGGTTTTTGATTTCGATAAACGGTGTTGCCGTGGTTACTAAAAATAGAAATTTCTGTGAAATTCTTTCAAAATGCTACATCTCCTACAGTTTTGGTCTGATTTTGATATAACTTGGCAAACAAGTAGACTACACTAAGATACATAATTCTGTGCATCGGTTTTTGATTTCAATGAACAATGTTGCCCATGGTTACTAAAAATAGAAATTTCTGTGAAATTCTTTCAAAATGCTACTCCTCCTGCAGTTTTGGTCTGATTTCAGTATAACTTGGCACACAAGTAGACTATACTAAGATACATAATTCTGTCCATTGGTTTTTATTTTGATGAGTGGCAAGGATCATTTTTCTATTTATTGCTGATTTAAAGTCTCAAGTCCCAACTGCTACTTTTCTCTTCCTTTGTTTTAAGTATAAACCAGTAGAGCTACAGTCTCGACAGAGACTTCTGGTTTCCTTAATCATGCTCTACCTAGGCATTAATTAAATTCAAATCAGTTAAAGGAAAGCTTCTGTTATTGCATGGCATTAAAAAATTAGATTATAAATCAATAATAATTAAGTACCTTTGATTATTGTTTTGATTGTTATCAAAAATATTGTAATGTATTCCTTATTTCATACTCTGATTTTGTCGGAAAAATTTTTAATCATGACCTCTCCTTGAATGATCAATATGTATGGCTGTCTTCCTAGCTGTCCTTTTCCTGTACAGTTAAATTGTCCATGTTGAGGGGTTCAGAAGAAGGGATAGGGTGGATTTGATGCATGAGTTATAATCTATTCTGTTCATTTATCACTTTGTCTCTAAATCCTTAAGAAGTATGCTACTCCAACCTATGAGCTCTAATGAACTCTACTGATTGAAGTTTGCATCCACTAATCTCTCAATATGAATGTTTACCGAAGATTCTTTTATTGTGTTGTTGACAGGTTCTAGTGGACACGAGGTTGATCGTCCCAGCAGGCATTGCTGTTGACTGGGTGGGGAGGAAACTGTATTGGACAGATGCTGAATTAGACATCATTGAAGTGGCCAACTTGAATGGAAGTGTTAGAACTGTTCTAGTGTGGAAAGGAATGGATCAACCCAGAGACATCATTGTAGACCCAGAAACAGGGTACTTCTGTAATTGTGCATAAGAAATGGATTGATCTGTTGACTTGTTTTAATTGAAAATTTGAAAATCAGGTACCCATTTTACAAAAGAACTTACAACTAAGGTCAGAAACCTCTGATGATTGTAAAATCATTCAAAACTAATAAATTTGGTACATGTACATACATGTATTATATTAAAAAAAATCTTTCTTTATTCTTCTTAAAGGGATGAGATACTTTTATAAGTTAATTTAAAAAAAAAAAGAACATCATTTGCAAAATTATTTTTAGCTCACCTGAGCCGAAGGCTCAAGTGAGCTTTTCTGATCACATTTTGTCCGTCGTCCGTCTGTCCGTCCGTCCGTCTGTAAACTTTTCACATTTTCGACCTCTTCTCAAGAACCACTGGGCCAATTTTGACCAAACTTGGTACAAAGCATCCTTGGGTGAAGGGAAATTGTTAAAATGAAGGGACATATCCCCTCGCAAGGGGAGATAATCAAGAAAAGACAAAAATAGGGTTGGGTCATTAAAAAGTCTTCTTCTCAAGAACCACTGGGCCAGTAAAGCTGAAACTTACGTGGAAGCATCCTGGGGTAGTGTAGATTCTTAATTGTTCAAATCATGACCCCCGGGGGTAGGGCGGGGCCACAATGGGGAATCAATGTTTTACATAGAAATATATAGGCAAAATCTTTGAAAATCTTCTCAAGAATCACTGGGCCAGAAAAGCTGAAACTTATGTGGAAGCATCCTGGGGTAGTGTAGATTCTAAATTGTTCAAATCATGACCCCTGGGGGTAGGGCGGGGCCACAATGGGGAATCAATGTTTTTACATAGAAATATATAGGAAAAATCTTTGAAAATTTTCTTCTCAAGACCCAATGGGCCAGAAAAACTGAAACTTATGTGGAAGCATCCTGGGGTAGTGTAGATTCTAAATTGTTCAAATCATGACCCCCGGGGGTAGGGCGGGGCCACAATGGGGAATCAATGTTTTACATAGAAATATATAGGAAAAATCTTTGAAAATCTTCTTCTCAAGAACCACTTGGCCAGTAAAGCTGAAACTTATGTGGAAGCATCCTGGGGTAGTGTAGATTCTAAATTGTTCAAATTATGACCCCCGGGGATAGGGCGGGGCCACAATGGGGAATCAATGTTTTACATAGAAATATATAGAAAAAACTCTTTGAAAATCTTCTCAAGAACCACTGGGTCAGAAAAGCTGAAACTTATGTGGAAGCATCCTGGGGTAGTGTAGATTCTAAATTGTTCAAATCATGACCCCTGGGGGTAGGGCGGGGCCACAATGGGGAATCAAAGTTTTACATAGAAATATATAGGAAAAATCTTTGAAAATCTTCTTCTCAAGAACCACTGAGCCAGAGAAGCTGAAACTTATTTGGAAGCATCCTGGGGTAGTGTAGATATTGAATTGTTAAAACCAGGACCCCCGGGGGTAGGGCAGGGCCACAATGGGGAATCAATGTTTTACATAGAAATATATAGAAAAAAATCTGAAAATCAAAGCTGAAGCTTATTTGGAAGCATACTGGGGTAGTGTAGATTTCAAATTGTTAAAATAATGATAAGTGGGATAGGGTGGGGTCACAATATGTATTACCAGGGGGAAATCTGGTAAAGAACAGAATGGCCAAAGCTTCTCAGGTGAGCGATGTGGCCCATGGGCCTCTTGTTTGATCTTAGCTTGTCATAAGTTCTATTGTAAAACTGGACCCAGTGATTTCAAGTGTAACAAATTTGTATTCTACACTCTTACCAGAATTGAAAGACTTTACTTGATTAACATGTATATTTTTTGTTTTACTATATAATGCATTTCAGGTAGATACATGTATTAACATAGTCTTGCTATCTTAGGTATTTGTATTGGACCGACTGGGGTAAAAAACCAAAGATTGAAAAGATAGGCATGGATGGAAAAGGAAGAAAAGCCATTATAAAATCCGATCTGAAGTGGCCCAATGGTTTGGCCTTGGACATTGAAGAAGAGAAGCTTTACTGGACTGATGCTGGGACCAGTGTTATAGAGTGTTCTGATTTAGACGGCAAGAACAGGAAGGTAGGTCTTTACAAACATGTGAATGAAAGTTTTTTTGTTTTTTTGTTTTTTTTTTTTATAAGAAGTGTATGTATATTGGTGCAAACATTGAAAATTGCATTTTTTTGTGGACTGCAACAAATTTTAAGTTTTTGTCACATGCCTATGATATACATATTTGTGTTGTAATTTGAATTCAACTTACAAGTATTCTTTCCCAAATATCTTAATTTATTTTTATTATCCAACAATAACTACATGCAAAATAACTTGTAAGAGTAAGGTTGTAATATGAAATTAATTTGGACGTATGAGCCTTCCTATCTTATTGCTGCTATTTTAAAGTGACTTTTTTAATGTTTATAAATACAGTGTTTTAAAACATTGAAAATATTTTGACAGATGGTAATCTCAGTGGATGTACAGAGCCCCTTTGGGCTGACCGTGTACAAGAACAAGCTGTACTGGACAGATCGTGGGGACAAGGGACTTCACTCTGCCGACAAATCAAATGGCTCCAACATGGCGACACTTAAAACTAATTATGTCGACATCTGGGATGTGAGGATGTATCACAAGGACAGACCACAAGGTAGTTCTGAAATCCTTATACATTGAATCAAATGTTAGGTATATAAATGTTACAGAGCAATTTTAAAATGCTGCTTTTATTTTTCAGTCCACACAGGATGTGGCACCATGCATGGGGGCTGTAGTCATTTATGCCTGATCGCGCCACTACCCAGGGGCCATTCCTGTGCCTGTCCCACGGGGATACTGCTGAGGAAGGATAACAGAACATGCAATACACGTAAATTTTCTCTGTCATCATCTACTCATGTGCAGTTTGGAAAATTTGCTTGTGTTTATAACTGACAAACTCTGACAAATTCATTCCTGAAAAAGAGTAATCAAAACATATTTTTACTAATTTGTGTGTGTAATGATATTCTTCTCCAGATATGACCAATTTCCTGATATTCGCACGTAGAACGGACATTAGGAAAGTATCTTTGGACGTTGACTATTTTGCTGATGTAGTGATGCCAGTAAAACAACTGAGGAATGTTATTGCTCTAGATGTGGACATTGTTAGAAGTATGTCAGATAAATTCCTTACTGGTGGATTAAATATTTTTTTTTAAAACAGCTGTGCTTTACAAGAATCTTTTCATGCACTGTTGAGAATAATGAGAAGATAAATAGTTGCACCTTAAAAAAATGTTTGTGAAAATGGCCTTGCTTTTACAATGATTTTTCAATCACTCTTTTTGTACAGTGGCTTTGACTGTATCTTTCTGTACTCCGTAGATTATGAATTTTAACTCGTCTAATTTCAGGAAAGGTTTATTGGACAGATACAGTGTTAGACAAGATAATGAGAGCTAACTTGGACGGATCCCAGGTCGAGGAAATCATCAGTAATGGGCTGGACACACCTGACGGACTGACCGTCGACTCTGTGGGACAGAAGCTCTACTGGACAGACACCGGACTCAACCGCATAGAGGTGGCAGAGACAGACGGGAGCAATAGAAAAGTCCTGTTCTGGGAAAATCTGGATAAGCCTCGAGCTATTGTGCTTGTGTATGAACTAGGGTAAGAGCTACATGTATTGTACCATTGAAATGTTACATTATGCTTGAATTTGGGATGCATTCTGAATTGATCCTTAATGTGAAGTGTAATTCAATGGCTTGTGCATTAATTCTGAAGTTTGTGAAATGATAGCTTCTTCATTGTCTCGTAATGTCGGGGAGGGCAATGCATGATGTGTCTGGCGATACATGGTCATAATTTGTCTCAATGAAATCTTCATTGCATTCATTTTTTTGTTAAGAAAAATATATAATTTTTTAAAAGTTTTCCTCATTCCTTGCCAAACACTGCATGGATTACAATTCTCTTCAATATTTTAATTTCTACCAAAGCTGACATGAATTTTGTAATAAGCAATACAATATGCCACTTTATACTCTTTCTATATGGAAACATTATCAGTTTTATAGATGGTCATATTGAATTACATAAACTTGAACCTTAAAAAAATATTTGATCAATCTCCAGGTACTTGTATTTCACTGACTGGGGCGTTAACCCGCGTATTGAGAGGGCCTGGATGGACGGACAGAACAGGAAAGTCCTGATTGACCATGATCTGGGCTGGCCTAATGGACTGGTCATTGATAAACTGACCAGCAGGATTATATGGGCTGACGCCAGAATGGAGGTAAAATTACCAAATAAATTAATAAATTATTTTATTTTATTTGTAGATTCCTTTTATGTACAGATTGTAAGAAATGTACATGATTGTATGCAGTATATAATATCGGTATTATTGAGTAGACAAACAACAGAGATATGAGCAGATCTCAAATATAGTTCACATTTGATAAAAAAGTTTTAACAAAAAGGCTTCATTTTTCAAATACTTCTAAAGAAAGAAAGTTAACATTGGTAATTACCGTACATGTATTGGTGAAATTTCAAAACAAAACTGTAAACGTTGAAATCCAATAAACCATGCCACACATTTGACCCATTTAATAGTTATCAAAATACATGTACAAACTTCTTTCACGGACAACTGACCAATGTTATTGTTCCTGAACCAGGTGATAGGCTCTGCCGATCTCAATGGTGGCAACAGAAGACTTTTGGTGAAGGGGGTCAAACATCCCTATGGGCTTACTGTCTTCGGAAATTACATTTACTGGACAGACTGGCAGAAAAATTCAATCCTAAAGGCGGACAAATACACAGGAAGTGACGTCGTCACACTCCGATATAACTTGTCAGGGTTAATGGATATACATGCTGTACAACTGGACACAGGAGGTAATGTACATGTACTTCAATATGTATACAGAAATAATAATTACTGTGTCAGATAAGACTAAAATAAATTTTGATATAACTCACAAGAGTCACTCCCAAGAAAAAAAAGTTCCAGTGTTTATATCTAAATTGATTTTTTTTTTTCATTTCTAAGATTTAGAGAAGATGAACAAGTGCCAGAAGAAGAATGGTGGCTGCAGTCACTTGTGTCTTCCTAACCCCTCAGGGTATTCCTGTATGTGTCCCACAGGACTCAAACTATTGAAGGACGGCAAGCAGTGCCAGAAAGGTTGAGCTCTTGTATTTCTCTCTCTTTTTGTCTCTCCTTCCCTCTCTCTGTCCCATTTTTCAACCTTGTGAAGATTTAGAAGAAAACAATATTATACTTTGAAATAACACTGTTATACCCTTGATTTGTAAAGATATGGGAAAGATCTTCAGGTTAAATGCATATAATTTTTGTATACAAATAAATTTCCTACAAATTTGCTGGAGGAAATTGTGTAGAATTTTTTTAGACTTATGATATTATGTGCTTTGTTTCTTATGACCTATATTTTTAGGTCACCTGAGTAAACTCAGGTGACCTATTGCTATCTGTTTTCGTCCGTAGTCGTCCGTCGTGCGTTAACATTTGAACATTTTCAGCTTCTTCTCTGCAACCACTGAACCAATTTCAACCAAATTTGGCACAAAGCATCTATGGGTGAAGGGGAACAAAAAATTTGAATTTCATGATTCCTGCCTCCCTGGGGCCTGAGGGGTGGGGCCAAAACCACTAAAATTAATGAAA
Organism: Saccostrea cuccullata; assembly: GCF_032062105.1. Classification (NCBI taxonomy): domain Eukaryota; kingdom Metazoa; phylum Mollusca; class Bivalvia; order Ostreida; family Ostreidae; genus Saccostrea; species Saccostrea cuccullata. The sequence goes on along the minus strand of NW_026933337.1, from coordinate 486,400 downwards.
TCTTTAAAAATCTTCTTCTTTACTCCTGGACATCAAGCAGTCAAGCTGTTTGCATGATTGTAATCAGCAATGAGTCCTCTACCAAAATTGTGAAATTCATGGCCCTGGGGTCAGGGGTTCTAGTGCTAGGGCGGGGCTAAATAAGTAGGTAGTGAAAATGCATTATTTCTTTGAAAATCTTCTTCTCTGCTCCTGGGTATTAAATAAACCAACTAAGTACATAGTTATGATGAGCAAGAGTGCCTCTACCAAAATTGTGAATTTTATGGCCCCAGGGTCAGGGGTTCTGGTGTTAGGACGGGGCTCTATTGATTATATAGTGAAAATTCATGAATTCTTTGAAAATCTTCTTCTCTGCTCCTGGGTATTAAATAAACTAACTAAGTACATAGTTCTGATAAGCAAGAGTGCCTCTACCAAAATTGTGAATTTTATGGCCCCAGGGTCAGGGGTTCTTGTTTTAGGGTGGGGCTCTAATGATTATATAGTGAAATTCATGAATTCTTTGAACATCTTATCCTTTGCTCCTGGTTAATATGCTAATGATCTAATTAAATATTTAAGGCCAGGATTTATTTTATTTTCAGTTTTACAAACCCTCCGCTCAAGGTTTTGAATTTTCAGAAAAAAATAAAACAATTTTTTTTCTTTCCAATGTCAAATTTGAGTCGGGGTCGAGATTTCAAATTTACAAACTCGCACTTCCGGTTTTACGATGAAATGGCGGGTAAATAAAGCTAGATCTGAGAAGATAGCTTGGTTTAGTGTAAAATTCATTGATAAGAGTGCCATTCAAAACGTTTCACCCGTTCAAAGGACAAATAAAATGCTGACGACTTTGTAGCACAATGACATGCTGGTGAGTTAATTATGTATTGGTTTCAAAAGTAACTGTAAATTATTTTCCTCCCCCAGGTTTTAAACTGCCCGTGGTAGCTATTGCATATTGCCAGCGACATTGTTTAGGTCTCTGTTATAGCTTACAGTCTAAGCATCATTCTTCAGAAAAGGGTTTCTTATGCATCAGATGTAATGAATAAAACTACGGGAGAAGTTAGGTCCATTTGAGGAAGAAATAAACAATAACCTGAAGAAATAAAAAAAAATTCAACTATTAAAAGGCAAGAATATACAAATATATACAGGCATGTGATGTAGTATCATTTGTATCAGCCAGAAAAATTATTTTCCACTTAATTGAAAAAATGTTGACCCTACTCCCCAATACTCCCTGTCTGTTTTATGATAGGAATTATAATTTTAGGCATCAAGTAAATTTTAGAACAATGTCTACACATTCATCTAACACATATTAAAAAAAATGAAGATATATTGAAAGACTTTAAAAGAATTGATTTTTTAAAATATATTTTGATCAACATCACAAAATTTATATAACTGGCCCAAACTGGCAGATGATGAAATAAGCAATTATAAATGTTCTACTTTCCTATTTATAAGCATTATGTGTCCAGTGGTAAGGAGCCTATTAGGATAGCATAAAAAAAGAATGTACAAATGTTAATAATTGATTTATCAAAATTTTTTTTTATTTCCTTCTCCTTCGGGACTTTTTTATTCTCATGTTCATAAATAAACCTAAACGTAAAATACATGTAAATGCTGGCCTTATAATGAAGAAAGAGGCCTCTTTCAAAATAGATAATTTCAGGGCTGCTGGGTCAGGGGTACCAGGGGGGTACTTTGACTAAAAATAAATTAATGCTTTGAAATCTGCCCTTTGATAAGCAATGGTTCCTCTTTCAAAATTTGTGAATTTCATGGCTTTTGGATTAAAACACGAACCAAATACAGTTGCTGGAAAGTTGTTACGTGATACTCAGGTGACTTATAAGGCCCGTGGGCCTCTTGTTTTTCTACAACATACATTATAGTATGGAGCGAATGTCTACATGTATTTTCAGTTCCGGAGAAGTTCCTGCTGTTTGCCAGTAGAGGAAGTGTGCGGAGGATTTCGTTTGATACAAACGACACAACTGATGTCTTCTTACCCCTCAAGGATCTGCATAATGTAATAGCTCTAGATTACGATAACAGGGATAAAAAGATATTCTACACAGATGTTCACCAAGATGTCATCAAGTATGTGGAAAACTCTGATTCTGAAATTTCTATATTAATTTTCCACTTTTCATATAGTATGAGAATGAAGTGTAACTACTAATGCTTGTCTGTATGGACTTATTTATGAAAGTCTTAAATGATATATTTTTGACTTCAGAAGGGATCTATATTTTACATACAGTAGATACAAAAATGCAATTTTACAGGAACTAGCATTAACATGAAAAGAAAATCAACTTCTCAATGATTATGATGTCAGTATATGATAAAGTTTTAGCAAACTTTCCATTCTCTTGGGCATATTTTTGATAATCTTTAGGATCTCATAGGTAATGATAACAAATAAATATTGATTTTAATTTTAGACGGGCAAACTTTGATGGCAGTCAGTCTGAAGTAATTGTGTCGTCCAATCTAGAGACAACAGATGGTCTGGCTGTAGACTGGATAGGCAGAAATCTGTACTGGACAGACACAGGTGTGTACAAAATAACATAGAGGGGAAAAAAGTCAAAAGTGAAAATCCAAGCCTAACTGTAATAGAAAGTCTAAATAAATTACAATGTTAGAAGAATTTACAGTGACATGAGGAATATATTATTCAACAATGATCTTATGAAAGTGTTTTCTTGCCTTGCAGGTCGTGACAGGATAGAAGTTGCCTGGTTGGATGGGAGAAACAGAAAAACCATTATTAATGAAAAGCTGGATGAACCAAGAGCCATAACTCTGTACCCCAATAAAGGGTAAGTTATCTGCCTACACGGTGAATGAAATTTGGAGTACCTGTCAGCTGAGTACATTTTATGAAGACATACCCACATTCTGATCTGTTTATCCAGATAACTTAAACAGCTTTAAAGGACCTTTATTTTGAAAGAATTGTTCTATTTCTTTTTTTATTAAATCTAGTTGGATGTTCTGGACAGACTGGGGACACAAACCAAAGATTGAGAAATCATTTATGGATGGAACTAACAGAAAAGTCATTGTAAACACTGGCCTAGGTAAGTCATAGTTTATGCTTAACTAGGTATTGAAGACATCTAATTACTGTAAATCACTTTAATTCATGTGAGTTTTATTTTCATGTAATTAAACGAGATAGTGTGCCCGTTAAAGTTTATTTCTTGCATATTTTAGTATAAGATTATTTAGAGGATTAACCACTATGTGTGGAAATTTTGTCTCACAAATAAAGAGTTGATAATTATCTAGGGAAATTAATGTACATGTATTTCGAAACTATTGTGATATGCAGGTCTAATCAGTTAACACTTACTCAGTATTCTAGGTAACTGGTTCGTCTCAGTCAGTTGTCAGATGTTTTATTTTGCTTTAGAAGATATCACTGTAGTGAACAGAGAATTGTTTCCTTTTATACATACAAAAAGATACTTACAGTATATCTTAATTTACGATTAATTCTTTCTTGACAGGGTATCCCAATGGACTTTCTATTGATTATACAATGCAGAGACTCTACTGGGTAGATGCCAAATTAGATAAAATAGAAACCTCAGATTTTAACGGTCACCACAGAGTTAAACTGATCAGCGATGTCATTCATCCATTTGGTTTGGCTGTGGTAAGTTTTAGATTGTGGGAATAGCGTAAGATCACATATTTTTGAGGTGTCAAATTTTCGAGGTTTGAGGAAAAAATATTGAGATTTAATTTCGTGGTTGGAAAAATGTGTAGTAGTAATACATATCAAATTTTACATTTCGTGGTGGTAATAAATTCGTGGGTCTCTCTATACCTTGAAAACAACGAAAATTAAACCCACACAAAAATTAATGATTTCATAGTAATTACAAAAAAATAATACTTATATTTTATTTTACCTATATGATATTCATAATTGAAATACTGTATAGGGGGAAAATAACTCGCATTGTTAATATTTGCTATATTCACGGTTTTTATAAATCCGTGAATTCAAGAAACAGTGAATAAATTTTCAATAATCCTTATGTTTTATTTGGAAATTTGATATAGGTGTACGCGCAGTACATGGTCATTTCAGTAATTACAAGTAGTACTGTCATTCAATTATTTTAATTATCACGCTTTACTTTAATTAAAATCGGCAGATAATAACTTGTATTTGTTCAAAAGCTGTTTTAATAGCCAACGCCAGATGTTTCATCAATCAAAACATGTGGGCCATGGGTTTTGATTACCCGTGCGTAACTAATGTTACCACGTGAATTTGTTACCTGCAGTATCATATGCATATTAGTTCATGTAGTTTTTATCGACATTTTGGCTTTAAAAAAAAATCATTCAAATAAATGTCGAACTTACTGAAGATGTGGAAGGAATTATTTCGTAGAACTACATAAATACATTTATTTCCGTCCAGTGGTTTTTCGCCGCGTTGTATTGAAGATCTTGGGTGCTTATGCACTCATCGTAATAGCATATAGGAAAGTCATTTGACGTTTAGAGTGAAGGACTTTTAATAATTGCACTTGTGTTTATTAATTATTAGCTCACCTGAGCCGAAGGCTCAAGTGAGCTTTTCTGATCAAAATTTGTCCGTCGTCTGTCGTCGTCGTTGTCGTCGTTGTCGTAAACTTTTCACATTTTCATCTTCTTCTCAAGAACCACTAGGCCAATTTCAACCAAACTTGGCACAAAGTATCCTTGGGTGAAGGGGATTCAAGTTTGTTCAAATGAAGGGCCACGTCATGAATAAGAGAAAAATTATTGGCATTTTTAAAAAATCTTCTCCTCAAGAACCACTGGGCCAGGAAAGATGAAACTCATGTGGAATCATCCTCAGGTAGAGTAGATTCAAGTTTGTTCAAGTCATGACCCCCGGGGGTAGGGCGGGGCCAAAATGGCCGATCAAAGTTTTACATAGGACTATATAGGAAAAATCTTTAAAATTCTTCTTCTCAAGAACCACTGGGCCAGGAAAGATGAAACTCACGTGGTATGATCCTCAGGTAGTGTAGATTCAAGTTTGTTCAAGTCATGATCCCCGGGGGTAGGGCGGGGCCAAAATGGGTAAACAAAATTTTAACTCCAACTATTTAGGAATTTTCTTTAAAATTCTTCTTCTCAAGAACCACTGGGCCAGGAAAGATGAAACTCATGTGGTATGATCCTCAGGTAGTGTAGATTCAAGTTTGTTCAAGTCATGACCCCCGGGGATAGGGCGGGGCCAAAATGGCCGATCAAAGTTTTACATAGGAATATATAGGAAAAATCTTTAAAAATCTTCTTCTCAAGAACCATTGAAACAGGAAAAATGAAACTCATTTGAAATTATCTTCAGGTAGTGTAGATTCAAGTTCAAGTCATGACCCCCGGGGGTAGGGCGGGGCCAAAATGGCCGATCAAAGTTTTACATAGGAATATATAGGAAAAATCTTAAAAAATCTTCTTCTCAAGAACCATTGAAACAGGAAAGATGAAACTCATGTGAAATTATCCTCAGGTAGTGTAGATTCAAGTTTGTTCAAGTCATGACCCCGGGGTAAGGGTCTGGCCAAAATGGCCGACCAAAGTTTTACATAGAAATATATAGGGAAACCTTTTTAAATCTTCTTTTCAAGTACTTCAAAGCCAGAATTAGTAATATTTGTATGGAATCATCCTCAGGTAATGAAGATTCAAGTTCGGTCAAATTATGATCCCCTTGGGGGTTAAAATTCAAGCCCCCCCCCCCCCCAAATTAAATTAACTTTCAGTTCTGATCTGATGTGTTTTTTCTTAGCTGATGTGCTCAGGTGAGCGCTGTGGCCCCTGGGCCTCTTGTTTATTAAGTCTAACAATTTTATATTAACCTACCCTGTTGTTCGTGAAATAAAGACATAATGCTGAAAATGTCGTTTACATGTAGCTATGATATGGATTAAACGGATATAGACAAGGGAGGTTACATCTATTATATACCTATTCCGCGATTTCAAGAAACCGCGATCGTGTCAGATGGGAGAAAAACGTGAAAATTACAACCCGTGAAGTTAATCCCCTATACAGTACATGCACAAGTATTTATAAGGTTATAGATGTTTGAGAAGAAAGTTACGTGGGTACTTGTAACTAAAAAGTGGACAATATGTTTGGGTGTTCTAGTATATTTGAAATTTTGGAGTCCTTCTTTTCTACCGGGTATACCTGAATCAAATAAAGACAGGAGACTGCATTTGCAGTCTTTAAAATCTTTCAAGACAAACCAAGTAAAACTTGTTTGAAACACATGAAAAATATTTGATGAAACATTGAGATGTGTAATATTCCAGATGCCAACCACTGAAATGTTTTTAATCTAGCAAAAACAGATATTTTAAAAATAGATGCAAGTTTTCTGTCATAATTCTTCTGTATTAATTTTAGTATGACCAGTACATCTACTGGACTGACTGGCAGACAGAGCAGATAGAGAGAGCCAGTAAAATGACTGGGTTAGACCGGACGGTCATCTCTAAGAACCTGGAGGGACTGATGGACATCGAGTTTGTGGCCCCAGACAGGCAGAAGGGTGAGTATAAATACAGGAATTAGAACATTGGGTATTCATTGAAGTGGTGGTGAGGGGCAGGAGGGAAGGAGGAGTGGTCCATGTTCATCTGTCGATAGGTTCCATATGGGTTTGTACATAAGAAATTTGAGGTCTGTAGAATGGCTTGGTGTAAAATGTTCATATTTGCACCAGTTCAAAATCATTGCTGGGGTGATGGTTTTAAATGCTCATGGATGTAGCTTCTGTTTCTGTTTTTTGAGAAATAACTGTAGAAAGTTCTAAGCTAATATGCTCATATTGATAGTTAAAATACAATTCTGTCAGTAGACCTGTGAATTTTTATCAAAATTTTGTGGATTTCCCAATGTGAAGGGATTTGTCCTTTGTGTAGTGGGTTATTACATTTTGTATGGACATAGTTTTTTCAGAGCACCATATTGAAAAGAAGATTATTTTTGCAATCTTGTACTTTTAGGTAAAAATGGGTGTTATTTGAGAAATGGTGGTTGTTCTCACTTGTGTTTGGCTCGAGGTGACGGATTCCGATGTGCCTGTCCCGACAAACAAGACCCGAAGTGGCCCTGTGTCACAGGTATGTCATTGTCTTATAGTGTAGTACAATCCTAGTTAGACCAGTGCTTGGATTAATTCAGAATGTTATGTAGTTTGTAATGAAGTGTTCCTTCCATGGATTTTGTATCATGATTCTATCATTTTATTTCTATGCTTTTGACAGTGCCTTACAAAGGGGAAACTATAAAAAAGAACAGCATCCATGATAATGCAGAAGGGTAAGCTATATTAAATTTTCTTTTAGATAATTTACATATAATTTGTATGATAAAAATGCTAAACAATGACTTTAAACTTAATAATTTTATCATGTACTGATCTGTATTTTCATGACGGCACTTCAGGGCTAGTAAGAGCAAGTCATGTATCAGGTTTCTTGCTTATGTGTAACATGTAACAAGAAGTATATTTGACTTAGACATGATCAATTTGCTTAGATTTTTTTCAGAGCATATTTCCTGATATTGTATATAAAATGTACTGATATATATTTTGCAGACATCCTGTTAACTTTCTCACTATAAAATGATTTTTTGTTTTTTGCATAGTTGTAGTGCTGAGGATTCAGCCAGAGGTCTGTGTGAAACCCCTTCTCCTTCAGTCTCAAGTACTGGGGGTAAGTTTGGATAACCAGAGAAATATCACACACATTATCTTCAAATACTAGAAGCTCAACAATTAATTCATACAAGTATGTTTACTTGGTGGTAAATAATGTGAAATTTATGTTCTACAGAACAAGCAGGAACAAAGAAGGCCATGATTGGTTTAGGAATTGGAATTGTGATCTTAGCCATACTCATTATCATTGTAGTCTTCAAAGTCAGACAGAGGTATGCTACAGATTGAATATTCATCATATTTACTTTAAGAACAAATGCAGAATGTATAACAATTATAATTATTGATTTTGTAGGAAGAAAAAGAGGCAGACTTACAGGGTTGAGAATGATGAACTGTCATCTTTGACCTTTGCTAACCCCACTTACCAGAAAACTAGTACAGAGACCATCAACATAGATAAAAATTCCTTATCCGGGTCACAGGAGTGGAAAATATTTAAAGCTAATAAAAAGAAGGTCAGTATCAGTTACTTTTCTAAAGGGATGTAGAAAACAGTATTATACTCAAATAATCCAAAGCCCTAAAGAAACTTTCATTCTCAAAGAAATATGTAGTGCTTGTTTGCATGTATTAAAATATGTTTAATTGAGGGTTGTCTTTCAATGACTCATGAATATTTAGGTACACTGTACATCCACATATAAACTGTCAATGTTAAGGAAAAAATAAAATAGAAAGAACCCACATTAAACTGCATAGTATTATGTAGTATTATACATGTATATACACATATATATACCTGATGAAATTTCTCAAAGCATGGCTTTTGGGTCAATTTGCAACAGCAAAAAAGCATTTTTATTTATGTAAAGAAAACAAATTTCATGATTTATATGCAAGTGTCATTATGTATGTGTAATATTTTCTGAATTATTTTTTTGATTGACAGGAGAAAGTGTCCTTTGTTTTACCTACCAAAGATAAGGGTATAGTTAATTCAGAGAAGGCTGCCCTGGTTACGCAGGTGGACACCCACACTGCTGACCACTCCCAACATTGTCCAGAGAGGGTGATCAACAAAAAGATATTTAAACCAAAGACTGTCAAAGATGTGAACAAGTCCAAAAACAGTGTTCCATATAAACAAGTGGATACATAGCACTGATGTTTGGTATTTACATTGTGTAGACAACTTATAACGGGTGTAGACATTTGTTTCTTCTTCACAGACCTGTTTACTCTCACGATTTCGCCGTATTTTATACGGTTTTTTAGTACAAAATGCATCTCATGTTATGATGTTATAAAATTACGGAAATACATTTGTTCGGAATTTAGCAGTAAAAGTGTTCGTCAATTTTGTTTTAATAATAAAATTGATTGATTGTACGTTGTTTAACGTCCCTCTCGAGAATCTTTCACTAATATGGAAACGCCACCACTTGCCGATGGTGAACTGCAAATGTCCTCTACTCGGGCCATTGAGCGAGGAGGGATCTTTTCCGTGCCAGTACCCTCTGCGTCGTTACTTCGCGACTCTAGAGCAGATGCTCTAACCACTCTGCCATGCCAGGGACTTAGTAATCAGAAAAACAGTCTTTCGTCCTTCACTTTAGATATATGTAAAATCAATAAAAAATGAAATCTCACTGGTAAATGCCAAATCTCACGGAAAAATTTCATCAAAATTACTGAAAAACAACGAAATGGGTAAACAGGTCTGCTTCATCAAATGGAGTCTGTTGTGGCAATACAGAGCTTCCATACTCATTAAAATCATTTCACTGAATGTGTGAAACAAAGCCCAATGCACAAACATTTTTCATTTCTGTGGAGTTACTGCACAAATACATGAACTTGTGTTTTTGAAGTCATGTTATCATTGTTTTTTACTATTATTGTCCCCATTTGTACATTTGTTTTGTAATGAAAAGTCCCCTGGTGTTTGTTTGACCTGCTGAAATCCACATTAAAATGGGGGTTTGCTCATCATGAAGTGTCAAATTTGGGACAGTTATTCTCTTGTGATTTAAATTTGGTGCTACATTTGTGAAAATTTGTGTATATAAATCAATGTTTTTAAAAGTATGAGGGCTCAGGCAGCTTTAGACATTTTCGAAGCCATGTCATACAATATATGTATCTGATATTTTAATGCATATTTAAATGATCTGTTGAATTGTTAATTTACTGCTAGCCATGTAGTATTAAGAGTATCGAGTTATAGTTTAATAACTAAAGATTGATATTGCCATGATCATCGTCATATTTTGATGTATTGCAATATTTTTATGGCTTTATTGAGATAACATTGCAATATACATGTATTGTACTAATTTTTTTTTACAATAAGACTTTTCTAGATAGTACTTAGATCTTTAAAAAAATATGGGTAAAAATTTTATTAATGTTTTTATTATTTTACATGTATTTATTACGACATTGAAATAAAGAAACCATTTTAAAGAGAAAACTGGGTTTCTGTCTTGTCTGCAATTAGCAGAGTTGATTTATCAATAATTATACAGTGAAAATTATGTATTTAATCTGACACTCTTGCAATCCGTTTCACTGTGAATTGTGACCTTTGTTTTCAATGTTCCTTTCCCTGTGCGACCCAACACCCCCCTCTATTCCGACACAAAGTTTCTATCTTGGAGCATGTCAGATTAATCAGGTTTCTCTGTGTCTGGTTCACACAACAGTTGTAACACTTTATTTAGAAAAAAAAGTTTTTCTATGTGATTTTGTGAAATTACAGTATACTTCAATTTTTTTTTTTAATTGAATAATAACAAAAGAAGGGTTTTTTTTTTTCAAAAGTTGCTACAAAGTGTTCAATATGGTATTACCACTGTCAGAATTTAATATGAATATTCAAGAATGAACATTAGCCTATTTGGTGTTACTGATAATATGAGCTATATTTTAACTAGCTGCAGATCTGTAGCGTTATGGTTTTATATTTTTGTCTTTGACCATAACGCTACAGATCCCGTAAGGCAAAAAAGGTGCAATTTATGGCGCAATATTTTTTGCGCACTTTTGGGGAGAATTTCTCCACTTTCCAGCATCGGTCAATAATCTGCCTTTCACTCCCTAATTCTAGGCACATTATTTAACTAGAGAGAGAGAGATAAACTCGCTTGATTAAAATTATATGTTAGTTTTCTGAAAATTCACTTCAAGCGAGTTTATTGCCTGTAGAGACAACTAGGCCTATAAATGGTTGGGAGGTGGATAAAATACACAATGTCTACAGAATGTGAAATATGTAAGGTAGTTGATAGAAAGTGAGAAATTCATGTTAATTTTACACATTTTTTGCATTACGGGAACTGTAGCCTTATGGTCAAAGACAAATATAATTATAAAACCATAAGCTACAAATCTGCAGCTATATTTTAACCAGTTAAAGTGGAAAAGCGTTTTTTAAAGGCAAATTTATTCTTGAAAGTCTTCTGTATATTGACCAGTCATTTTATTGAGAGAGAGAGAGAGAGAGAGAGAGAGAGATCCTTGTCGGCTTATAAAAAGCGATAAATATTCATGTAGATCCAGTCTATGCAAATGTCCTTGAAATATGAAGGAATATAGAATGAAACATGTTAATTTTACACATTTTACTCGAAGCACCACCAGTTTTTGCCCTTAGGAAAAATTTAACACATAAAAGAATCGCAACGTGCACAATACTTGTATAAAAAAAAATCCCATTAAGTTTTTTTTCACGTGCAAAGCTGTTTAGAAAGAAATTCCCACCGTTTGTTGTTTCATTCATTCGATACTTTGTAGTAAGGGATAAACGAGGCATCACAGAGTGGATAAGCTTCGACAATTAAGCATATACATACATCGTCTTTTACTTATGTAAAACTTTGTGCATCATGGTGACGTCAAATGTTCAACTATCCAGAACATGTATACTTGTCCAGACGTCATAAGGTCCAGTGGACCAAGCACCGTCATAAAATTCTCTCATTCATATCAATTTCTGATAGAGCGCCTAAGGTCAAGGGTCACCTCGCTGACTTAAGTTCTTTGGTCAACATAGGGCCGTCATTTTGGCAAAGTCAATATGATCCTCCGTTTCTTGGCAAGGATTCTGGCATTTGTATTGCTTATTGATGGGGGTAAGAATTTTGTCTACATATATACAAATTTATTTATTAAAAGAATTCATATATTTTAATTGATGGCAGACTTTTGAAAGAGTACTTTGCACACGCCCAGTGTTGATGTTACATGGTATATACACATGATTTTTACACATGATTTTGTGCTAAAAATTTGTTGAAATATTTGTTTTATGACCGAAATATTACTTTTAAGTTTACAACAATGCTGACGCATGTGGAGTGCATCTTTATTATTATTTATCTATAAAATAATTTTCATTAAATCGTTTAAATCAAAATTTACATTGATAATTGATCGCCAAATTCATTTAAGTCAACATAAGAAGTGACCGACGCACTTTAACAAAAAAAAAACACTGTAATTTCAGTCCTTTCTATTTTTTTTAGCCTCACGAACTAACAGTCGATAGTTAAATACATGCATAAAAGATAAATTAATATTAACTTAATTACTGTAAAAATCAATCCAAATGAACGAGAAATTTGAATTTATAATTTTTTTAAAATAATTTTCCCAGAAAAAGAATAATAGGAAGAAAAGAAAAGAATAATACGATAAGACTATTCAGTTAACGGAATAGAGGGAACCAAACGTGACAAATTAAAGAGAGGTTAACGATAAAATGGACATTTTACGACATCCTCTGTCTTATTCGTCTTCTGACTTCCTGACACGAAAAAATTGCTTATAAATAAAAATACACAGTGCTAGAAATACTACTGAAGTACGAGGCGCTATATGTTTGGTAAATAAAAATTTAAACATATTTAAACTCTTTTAAATGTATTGTTAATAAGTAGTCGTATTTCAGTCGTATATTTAGGAAAAATCGCATGTTTAGCAGTCAGTTTTAAATTAAGAGGGTTTTAAAACTTGGGAACATAAGCAAGGCCCTATTTGGATTTATTTTAGAGGGGAGGGGGTTGTTTGCTCTAGTTAAGGATATCCGCTCCTCAGTCAGGAATGATAACTCTCAAAATTATTGATTTTAAAAATTCTCAAAATGAAGCTTGAATTTGAAATATTTTCTTGCAACAATTTTCATTTCATGCAACTTAATATGATTCAAGGTTTTCTGAAAACATAGAAACGGACTTATGGAACTAAAGGAGCATAAACATATTTATTTAAAAAAATCTTTTCCAAATGCCTGAATATCTACGATCTAAAATATATTTGGTGATCAATATTATTTGATTAAAAAATGCATATCGAGTCCCATTATTTACATTACCTAAAATAATATTTGAGATTTTATAGTTTCCCTATTATACTTTGAAAATTCAGAGACAATTTTGTGAGGATTTTCAATTTCTCAACTCCTGATTTTCAGAAGCCGAGGATGGGACTTCCTCGTGTATATTTTTTGGAAGAACAGGTCCTACTTCATTGGTTAAATAAATATTGAGATATGAAAACTTAAAAAAAAAAAACTTGACTATCGCAAGAGTTAGAAGTTAAAAATCCCACAAAAGACCAACGGTGCTCAAGAGTGTTCGAAGCGACGTCGTTTTTTGGTTACCACGATAAACTAAAGACTAAGATCAATACTGTCAGTACGTCACGTCATCTGATAGTAAAAATGTTGTTACAATTTGTATGTAATTATTATTAGGTGATTAAGAGAGACAGCCTAATTACAAAACAGTCTGATACAGACGTTTACAACTATCCTGAGGACATACTAATTCTTGTTTGTTAATTATGATATAATTATTGTCCAAAATAATTGTTTCGACGAAATATGCCACAGGCTTAATATAAAATCTGATTTTATTGCTGCCTGGAATACATTTTACTTGATATTCTTAGAAGTACTATCGTATTGCTTTAACCATGATTTTAATAATTAAAAAAAATAATTAATGATGATTAAACGACACAGTATGAGAAAAGAAATTAAGGTCAAACAAGATTTAAGAAAATTATTGATAAATGAATTTGATATTTCTTTTTGGTGATTGTGTTTATTAGAGCAGTGTAAAAATAAAAAAAATATATACTTCGTGAAAAAACTGAAACTTGGGACAAAAGACAAGTTCAGCCTCTACGCGCAAAAATGTGTACAGTTAAGTTTTCCGTTTGAATACACCCTTCCCGAAAATCAGATCTATGTAACGCTCCGAAATTCTGATGGTCGCTGTCTCAGAATTATTTGTTAAAGGGTAAAAAGTCAGAGGAATCTAGGAATAATTTTCAGTGAAATAAAATATGTACCCAACTTACATAACAATTTTGCAAAATACCTTTTTATTATTTCAGGAAAAGTTTGGTGTGTAGATATTGACAGGATTGCCAAAGATCTAAAAATAACATATGACGTAGTAAGAAATGGGGTACTCACGCCGTACGCAACTGTAACTTATTTTGCTAACGTAACTCTAGAGAATGTTGGTACGACACCAATTCCTGCCGCAAACTGGAGCATCTATTTCTGTCACCACACCCTTATTCAACCTGTATACTACAACGCCACGATAAACCAGTATATTGGAGGAGGCCTGATTCTTTCTGGGAATATAACTCTGACGCATGTTAAAGGTTGCATGTTCAAATTTGACCCATACAATGGTGACAACAAAGTTTTTCAGAACCTACCATTGCAACCAGGAGAGCTCCGAAATATTTCGTTCCTGGCTTCCAACTGGGCTATATCCCGATATGACATCTTTCCAAACTGGTATCTGTCAAATGGCACACATCAGCAAATTATTGAAAATACCAAAAGTCCTGATGCAACATTCGTCGCCCCTCACACAACTTTTGTTGAGTTCATGAGGGGAATACCGAACGATGTGATGGGTATACCACCCTCACCATTCGAACGTTACCGGGGATACAATTTCACTGACCTTGAATCCATCAAAACGTCCATTCTACCCACCCCAGTAAAGCAGACGCTTGGAAATGAAACCGTTACTATTGACAAGAAATGGAGAATAGACAGGGATCGTTTCAGAAGCCTATCCGGAGTCGCCAAGTACATACAAAGTAAGAGATAATCTAAAAATGGTGGATGTAGTTGAATGCTAAACCATTAATCAAACTTTTACTTTTTAATTTTCATTTCTGTCGTTTTTTTTTTGCAGAGTCTATAAAGGGATCCAAAATCAGGAATCTAAAACCCACCTCAAACAGAGTCATACAACTCAGAATAAAGAAAAACGCAACGAAAGAAAATCCCGAGGGATATACCTTAAAAATTACTTCTAAACCAGATAGGGTAGACATATTAGGGAACTCCGTGGGTGGCGTGTTTAACGGAATCCAATCACTGTTCAGCTTGCTGGCCTTCGGAGGTACCATTCCCACCATGACAATTACAGACGAACCCCGATTTAACCACAGAGGACTCTTGTTTGATGTTGCCAGGAATTTCTTTCCAAAATCCACCATTATTAAGTTGTTAGAAGTAATGGCTTTATTCAAACTGAACAAACTCCAACTGAATCTGGCGGACGATGAAGGTTGGCGTTTGGACATCGAGGCACTTCCGGAGTTAGCCAAGGTGATGTTTTGACTCCTTTATTGTTCAGTTATAGATGATTTCAAAAAATAGGTAACAAATATGCAAACATATATATAGTAAAGATACCGCGGTGGGCTTTTATATTTTTGTATTGTATTGGTTGCTTCTGTGTAACATTTTTCAAAGAATATAAAACACTTTTTTATGTCATTGCAGATTGGAGGAAAACGTTGTCATGACTTGCAAGAGAGGACTTGTCTGTTTTCCCAGTTGGGTTCAAACCCGAGCGGCAGCGGTATTGGGTCTGGATATTTCACGAAAAAAGACTATCAAGATATTCTTAAAGCAGCTCGAGACCGTAACATTGAAATCATCCCTAGCATCAACATAGCTGGCCGTGCTCGTGCTGCAGTTATTGCAATGAACGAATACTCCAGAAGAACGAACACCACCGATTACAATCTCCATGACGTACAAACCGAACACGTTTATCTTACAGACACGTTGTTTGATGATTCTGCCATAAATCCATGCATGCCGTCAACTTTCAAATTTTTTGATACCGTTTTGAAAGAAATCAAATCGTATCATAATGAGGCTAAGGTGCCACTGGAGCGTGTCAATATTGGAGGAGATGATTCCCCGGCTGCTGCATGGTTGAATTCCTCCTATTGCAAGAACCTTACTTACGATGGGCCTGATCCATTCATGCGTATCAAAGTGAACTTTACGACACAGATTGCCAAGATTGCTGCTGATAATGGAGTTAACCTTTCTGGATTTGAGGAGTTCTTTATGGCATGGCCCACGACAGATCCTAGAGGGGGGCCCTTGGTTCCTTTTGATGTCAATCGATACCCAGAAAATTTGGAAATAACCGTTCATACAAGGAATTCACAAAACGATGTTTTCATTCAGAGAGCGACTGCTCTTACTAATAATGGCTACAAGGTAAAGGTTCATGTCTTCTTCAAAAATAACTTCTTTGTAGAAAGATCTACCGTATTCTATAAAATCATTTAAAAGTTTAAGGCAGTAAACGTACAGACATATCAAAATTTAATTTGCCTTTTTTTTTTTTTGCTTGGAGTTACTATTTTACTATACTTCGATGTACTATGAAACAGTCCCTTAAAATATCTGTCAGGGCTTCAGAATTGTTAGCAATGATGTTAATCTTCACTAATATATTTTTTGTAGGGGATTAAAGAATATTTTTTATTTTCCCTTCAGGTCATCTTGTCGCAGTCAGATTTCCTGAGTTTTGATCACGCTCCTGAGGCGGACCCAGAAAGCCCCGGGGATTATTGGGCTATCCGATTCATTGATCCTCTTCGAGTGTTCTCTTATCTTCCTGAGCATCGCTGCTGTAACCTAATACCCGATGAATTCACCTTTGGTAAAATGCCATTTGCTCCATATGGATGTATAGACGATAGCAACTGCTTAGAAGCTAAACAGCCACAGAATGTTACAGGTAAGTTTTGGCAAAAGTGTTTTCACTTTGCCTTCCACATAAATACAGTAACCAATTCTGCCAGATTTTTGGATTCACCATTACGGTATTTTTTCTCTACTTTTTTGTTAGTTTTCTCAAAATCCCCAGTTTTCTCTATGGCAAATTAACTTTTGTCTTCAGTGTTCCAGTCCTCTCTGTACTTTTAGCGGTTTCATACCATGATCTCAACAAAGTTGTCTTTCTTTCCCTTTCTGCAAGTTCCTATGGTTGTCTCCTCTATTAAGTGTTAATGGTAAAGTTGTTTTGTCTTGGTTATCTGCTCTCAATCTTAGCATAAGTCCTATCCATATCCATCACCGATTATCTTTGTCCGTCTTTTTTGTCTGTCAAATCTTTTTTGATTGCTTCTAAATGCTACTTCAAAAGTAGCTTTTTTAAAAATAATTAAAAAAAGATCTCGGACAGACGAATAGACATTTGGATTGATCATCGTCAGACAGCTTAACAAATACCAATGCAAGTGAGACTAACACAATGCCCCAAAATAGTAAATCGTAATTAAACCCAAACTACTAGAAATTATAATACATTAAAAATTGCTAAAACATGTTACTTTGTTGGTGTTTCTCTCTTTTTCAACCGATAAAATAAACTTGATCACAACAGAAGGTTGCTTTTTACAGGAATGCAGGCACAAGTTTGGACAGCAAGAATAAGGACGGAGGACCAGTTATTTGGGCTGTTGTTTCCACGCTTGATTGTTTTTGCTGAGAGAGCCTGGCACCGAGCACCCTGGGAATCGTCCTACAAAGTCCGCACGAACGTCAACGAGGACTACCCCGTACCGGATTTTCCAGCACGTGATGCCGATTGGGCTCGTGTAGCTAGCATGATTGGCCACCGTGAACTTAAGAGGTTGGAAGCATATGGAGTCAATCCCAGAATTCCACCGCCAGGAGCTAGGTATGGTTGATGGTTAACTCTAAAGTTAACCGCTTCAAAATATTTGAAATCATGGACGCCAATGCATGAGTTGTTGGGTCTTCAAGCTAGTATTCTTTTCACAATATTATTATCATTATTTTTTTAAGAAATATGACCTACAAAGATGCAAACAATACCATAAAACACGTGTTACACACGGACGTTGCATATCCAGATCTACAACCCCAAGTGCAAGGAGGTCAAAACCAGTGGGCGGACATTAAGCCAGCTACTGACATTACAAATCTAAAAATGAGAGTACTGGCCTATAGAACCAGGTGTGTGTGTGGTTTATTTTTTGTATAACATTATGGAAAGATATATATTTTTATCATGCGTGAATTGCTTTTATATAATTGTTTAAGATTGTGTTAATTTTATCAGTAAAGAAACAAAATTACTATGATTATTCTACTATCTACATTTCAGAAACGCCGCAAATAACAGATACAGCAAAGTAGACAATTATGTTCTAGAGGTCGGTTTTATTTTTACTAAACTTTTTTTGAAATATGAAATTGATAACGGAAAAACATAAAAAAAAATGACGATGACGTTAATGAAATACACATTACATGAAGTAACTCTAACAATCTGGGGGTTTTGGTCTTTCAGAGGCCCAGAAATGTGCTAGAGAGACTTGTAGAAGCGGGACTTATAGCACCTCCTCCGGGAATAGGAATACCGCCCGAGTTTGGTTCCACTGTTCCACCCATAGATGTATCCCTGACGTCCACCACCAAACCATAAACCAAAGCCATTATATAAAGAAAATAGTTCTGTGTCAACAATAATGACTTCATGACAAATATTTTGTGATATATACCTCTGTTGTTTATTAGCAGAATTACTGTATGATGTGTTATTATATTGTGTGTTTAACTTTTATGTTTCATAATTAAGAAGCAATGAGTTCGATATCTTAAACAATGTTTAGGTTTTCACAGAACTCAATGAGTTTATTTTATACTGCAATATACGATTCAGGAATGGCGAAAATAAGGTGGATTCAACTAACAAAAATTTAAGAATGAGACAAAAATAAGAAAACTTTACTGAATCAAATTTACCGCGGTAGGGGAAGGGGCTTCGGGGATGTCTTAAGGTGTTTCTCTTTGTGCATGTACATGAGAAAATTCATTAATGTATTGCAAATTGATTTGCATTAATTTTATACGTTTAGTTTAGACATAAAAATGTGTAAATCCGATTTAAAAAATAATAAAATGCCTACAATCAGTTGTTTTAGCCCTTTTTATTGAGCGGAAGATACATATATGCAAGTCAAAACAAAAAATAATAGATATATGATAATAATTATTCATTGACTGTTAATTTGGGGAAAGTGCGTTTTGTTGACCCCTGTCTGCTTTGACCCACGGTCACTTGCAGACAGCTGAGTTCTTAGGTTTGACAAAACACCTGTTGCCTTCAAACCCACGCAGTAAATATATAGTATTAAAATCCCTTTCATACAGAGGTTTGCGATTGATGATTGGTTTATTGCTTCGTTTTGCAAAGTTGGCTAGATCTCTCAGAGATCTTTCAACAGTCGCCCAGTCATCGCCCTACTCTCAAGAATCTTCCAGAGGTATCCAAGGTTTTTGCAAAACAGTCTTTCAACTGTGATTTCTAAAGTAGTCTCTCAAAGAACGACTAAAAAAAGAGAGATCATGGATTGTTTCTTTGATCTACCAATGGCCATTTAGGACCTTTTACACACAAGAACGTCTTTGAGATTATTGTGAGACCCTTGAGTGTACATTAGATCGATCTCTGAAAGCCCCGGTGGCTTTTGAACAGATGGTAATTGGAAGGTCATGTTGTGCTTGTGCGAATAGAAGATTGGATATTGCATGTCACATTCATGGTATTCTGCTACTATTGATGGTTACATTGCTTTCTCTGAGAGTGTGATCAGTCATTGCTTTGCGACCAATGAATGGATATCACTGAGAAATCTTAGAAAGTTTTCAAGAGAATTAAAGCGAATTAAATCTTATGAAGACATTGAAACAGTAAAATCCAACACAATAATTTTTGTACTTAAAGACCAGGAGGGCATACAATGACCTTGGTATCTTAAAGAGCTAAATTAGTGGAGTAAGTATACCAAATATGAAGTCTCTATCTTTCATGGTTCAAAAGTTAAGGCAAAGGTTAAGTTGACAGACAGACAGAATTGACCTTCATGTCATTTGAAAGAGCTCAATTAGTGGAGTAAGTATACCAGATATGACGTCTCTATCTTTCATGGTTCAAAAGTTATGGCTAATGTTAAAGTTAACAACATACAGACAAACAGACAGACAGGGCAATATGGCGCGCCCTCGACCTATCGAACCGGGCGCATAAAGATTTCGTTAAAATGTGACCTGGACGAATCTTACATATCTACCCTCAATTTATAGTAACATGTAATGGCCTTATTTCAATTGACATGTCACACAAAAATATCACAACATACCTTTTACCAAGCTCGGACTTTGAATTTCTTTTTCTTTGCCAATATTTCAAAAACTAGAGGTACTGTGAGCAATAAGCTCACTAAATGATACCCCCCGCCTCCCACATGAATAAAATGGCAGTGTCAATGTTTTGCCTTATATGTCATGTTTTCACAATGGCAATCAAATCAGTTTAAGGATCCAGTCAAGCTTCATAAACCTCTGCACACTTTTTTAATGTTTTCGTCAAATCAGTTTAAATCCAGTCAAGGTTCATAAACCTCTGCACACTTTTAAAAGTAGCATGTTGCTTTAACTTTTTTTAAAAAATAACGATTTAAGTAAATACATCGTAATTTGTTCAAAAACATTTTTGTCATTATGAGAGATTTTAAAAATTATATACAAATGGTGTTGACCAAATACATATTCTTGGAAACACCCATAGTTCATGACACATCAGTACTGTTCCATCTTAGAAACACTCATAGTTAATGACAAATTAGTACTGTTCCATCAATTTTTGTTTGAACAAAATAGCGGTTGCAGATTAAAATGTAAACGAAATAAAATATATGTAAAGATGACTTCTCTCATATCTTACGAATATATATTTTGTATTTTCATTATTTTCACTTCATTATCAAACGCTATTATACCTGAACTAGTTTGATCCGGTTTGAAAAACGTTCCCTCTAATACTGACATCCACTGAATGTTTTTCTTTTCTTTTCTTTTTTAACAAACACAATTTGCATCTTAACTAATTATATCCGGTTTGAGATTTTTTTTTCAAATGGCGAAGGTCGCAACTTGTTGGATAAGGGTAAACACAAATTTTGAACACTACAAAATTTGTCAAATAATATATCCGGTACCTTTTAAGAAGTGTGAAATATATGGAGATAATGAACAGTTTTCAAACTTAGCAGTCTATTCAATCAATATAGATAAAGAGCAGAGCAAACACAGACCTCCAAAACATCAAAGGAGGAAACAGGTGCCATGGAGGAGAAAACATTCCCTGGCGATGGTCACACCCGCCCTGTGTACCTTGTCATGATCGAGAGAGAACGAAAAAATCCGCCGGCAATTCGGTGTGAAAATAATGGTCTAACATTTTGCTTGAAAAACATCAGTCAACATTTGGGAGTCTATTTCTACTCTCTACTCACTAAAATATGCGTAGAGTCAGCAAGGATAACTTTTTCTAACAGAAATTAGGGATAAATAAAGATTAATAAGGAACAAATCACAATGTTAAATAGTATTTACTTACAAGGTTATTGTATTGTTCACTTATGATGACTTTAAAGGAGACTATTAATATTCTTGTGCCATCAACTTATTTGTCAAGAAATGACCTCATTTTAGAAATTGTTCATAAGTAACTTTTCATATCAGATGAGGGGCTTAATAAAAATAAAAACACAGTGTCTCCCATTTCCAATTTTAATTCAACCAACATCATAGAGTGCACCATGAATGCATGCAAATCACTGGATGAGAATATCATTATTATCATAACAGAGTTTTCATGAGATCATGTATCACTTTGTATCACTACATAGTTTGTATAAACATATAAAAATAAGAATTCGACATACATTTAATGTAAGTGTACCAGATTTACAGTTAGAAAATTCGTAAACATAGAAACAACGGTGTATTTCAGATCACATCAAGCTTGGAATTTATTTTCTGATGAAACAGACAGATAACGGTCATGTCAAATTATGTAGAGTTCCTAACAGGAATTATGTAGCTTATACAGAAGAGAATGTGTTGGTATGAAAAAGCATGAATTTACATTCGTATTGATTTTGTAGAGAGACACATATGGCCTGTATTATAAATTAAGGAAGAATGTCCCTCTACTCACTAAAATATGGGAAAAGTAAGCAAGGACCATCTTTTCTAACAGAAATTAGGAATACAATTCAAAATTCAAGCCAAGTATACCATGTTAGGTCAAGTTTGAGACAACTCACTTCATGAATTTATCTTCCTTAGCAGAAGAACATTCCTCCTTAAGCAAATAGCAGGGATCAGTAATTAATTTTTATATGTGTAAAGATATATTTAAGTGAAGAATATGATTAGAGTTGGGTACATTATTCATTTAAATTATTAAAAAAATGCTTTCAGAGTTGCACATTCGGAGACAAAACCCAAAAATATCATTGGATTACTAAGAACTTTTTTTTCTTAATATAAAGTAACAGTTATGCATTTGTTATCTTTACAAAACACATAATTCTCAAATCCTCAAAAAAAAGTTTTTGTCAAGTTGACAATTTTTTTCATATAAAAACTAAAAAAAAGCATTCATTAAATTCTAAAATTGTGAAAACAATAATGGATTTACTTCATCATACAAACAGTACTATTGGACACACATCCAGATGATGTTATAATTTAGGACTTGACCGATTTATCTCCCGGCTTGTCTTCTCTGTTGGGCCCCCCTCCCTGCCTGTCCGGCCCCTCTCTGGCCTGCACCTTGGCGCCGTGCTCCTCCTTGTCCTCTTCCTTGTTGCCCGGCACCTGCAAGTTGCGCGGCTCCTGGAAGTTGCCCAGCTCCACCCTGTTGCCCACCTCCTTGCTGCTGCTGTCGCTGTAAGAATGCAGCTTGCTGTGCAGCTTGTCGTCTTGCCATCTCCATGATGTTTTGCTGATTACGGATTCTGAGAGCTTCCTGTTCCCTCCTCATAGCCTCTGCTCTTTGTTGTATATGATCATAAACATGTTCGTAGGGTGTTTTATCGAGCTGTAAAACAAAGGTTATGCTTTTATTTATATCTCTATACACGTAAGAAGGGCATTTTTTCTCTCTGTAAAACAAACTGTTATTCATAATTTACTAGTTTTCTTATTTAAATGATTTTACATAAATTTGAATATTCATTAGACTCATTTGCATATTAAATATTCTCATCCTGATCAGCTT
Source organism: Saccostrea cuccullata (assembly GCF_032062105.1). NCBI lineage: Eukaryota > Metazoa > Mollusca > Bivalvia > Ostreida > Ostreidae > Saccostrea > Saccostrea cuccullata. The sequence continues at coordinate 463,249 of NW_026933337.1, read as the reverse complement.
TAATAAAGTAATTTTAAACATTGTTGAATAGCCAGCACTGAAGAAAAGCTTTGCGAAAAATTATACTTACGTTTGAATTGAACTCTTGTTCATAGCACTCAAAAAAGCGTCGGAAACTGTGAAATAAAATGGTTCTTGTTATAATACTTGAAAAAAAGGCATTTTATTTTGACAACTTGAAGGTAGCTATAGGTTTAGACACCTCAGTGTTACTTGTTCTTTTAGCTCTTACCTAGGCAAATAATACTGGCATTTTATCGTCACATTTGTGGTTGGTATCGTTTTCATTTCTTCAAATTCTCCCATATTGTTTTTGACATACACTTTCATGTTAGGGTACATACAGGACGTTTCCAGTTTGTCACCGGTTGGTTGTCTTACAACTCTATAAAAACATAGTTCAAAAACATTGAAAAGTTTTGTATTTTGTGTACAGACTTAAACTTTCAGACGTAATTTTTCAAAAGAGAAGATCTTTTATTTTATGGGTTTTTTTTCTCGAGATAAAGCATTAATTTGCACCTTGCCCCAGGGGCTGAACAGAATACAGGAATTCCCTTGCTGGCGACTCGCATGACTTCCTTTGCACCAATAATACTCCTGAATCGCTGGTAGTCTTCTTCTAGCCCGGTGAAGTCTGGATTAAGAGTTGGTGATACATCTAATGGGGGCACCATGGCCTGATTTTGTGCTTGGGGTGGTTGATAGGGCGTGGCTGCTGTAAATGAGGCCTCCCATGGGGCCTCGTGCCAAGAACGTTCCGCAAAGCTGAAGAGACGAGGGGTAAGAAGCTGGAGAGTTGTGTTGATGTTCGGTAACTTACGGGTATCAATAGTAGCCATTGTGCCTGCAAAAAGTTTTGAAAAACATTAATGAAAATTTAACAAAACTTGATTTTTTGTTGTTTAACGTCCCTATCAAGAATTTTCCAATATGAAGATGCTACCACTTGTCATTTGAAATGGAAATTTATACCTATACTTGACGAATATGTCGATATTAAAATTGCATGGACAAAACATACTTCTAAATGTAAACAGTTGTGCATTATATTTGAATAATGTTACCGGTAAATGACTTCAAAATGATAAAATACTTTAAAATACTCACCATCAAAACTAGTTATGCCGTCAGCAAATGGATCACACAGTGTACTCGCAAGACAGCCATGCTTTGTGACTTCATTGGCTACTTGTTCTGGAGCTAAGTTAAGGTTGCAGCACCTGCTGTTCGGAACCCAAGCAAAAGCCTCGCGTAAGCTCACGTTTCTTGTGGCAACGCTATAATCCCCGGGAGCGTTGGGGTCAGGTTCGTAGGCAGTGTCGAATTTTGTCTTATGTGGTGGTGAGACCAAAACCTGAAAGAAAAGGTTTGTTTTAGACCGTGCGTTATTTTTTGGTCCTTGTTGTTGTTAATAAATATACAGTCGGGTTTGGAGACTCAAGAAAATTAAAATTAGTGTAAAAATTAAATTATCGATAAACCAAGCGTCCCGTCTCTATCATTCCATTTCCTTTCTTTAATTACTCTTCTTCTTTTACAGATATTATTTAATACCTTGTAGCCGTTGTTCTTTAGAAGTTGCGCACGATTAGCGTAGATCTCCATTCGCGAGTTTGGACCTGCTGGGGGATTGAATCTCATGTAGTCATCGTTAATGGCAAAAGCGCTGATATTGGGGTATCGCTTGGATTTGTCCATAATAGTCATTCTGGAAACAAACTCGTTGTCGGGAAAACCGGTGAAAAAGTCTACTGTTCCGCTGATATCAACGTTCTCCCTGGTAAATAGTGCTCCAAGTTGTGCCAGGAAGTCGGCTTTGATTGCTGTTAGCTTGGAACGAGCAGCTTGTAACTCTGTTGCATTTCTGGGAGCTATAGGGAAACAGTGTTTGGAGGTCATCATCTGCTCGGTGTTGAAGTCGGATCCAAAGTGCAACCTCGACAATGGTATACCGGCCTGTGAGTAAATTCTTTTTAAACTCTTTAATACATAGTTTACAAATTGCATGGTTTCCGGTCTGCATGGGTTAATGGCGGTGTCTTTTCCGGGATATCTTCCAGAGATTCTCAAATCCTCGTCTGTCGGGTCGAACAGACTAATCCCTTGTTTACCACTCTTGATGGCACCCTCCATTCCAACTACCATGGCACGTGCATTATCACCAACGTTGACAGATGGAACAATCATGACTCCGCGATCATCTGCGTATTCTATAAGATTTTTGAATTGTGTTGGGGTAAGGTAACCGTTTCCTAGTCCGCTTCCGTCTGGGTTTGAACCAAGCTGGGTGAAAAGACACATCTCCTCTTTGGGGTCATGGCATCGTTTTCCAGCAATCTATCAAAAAAAAAATCAATCAATTATACTTTACATAACATTATATATGTATTTCTACAGGTTTCAGTATGTCCGATCATGACATAGCATACGGCGGGTGTGACCCGGTCGACCAGGAAGTGTTTCCATGGCAACTGATACCACCTCTGATGTTTTATAGGTCCGTGTATGCTCTGCTTATACAAACTGTATTCTTTCAAAGGAATTTTCAACCTGAATATGTTCGTTATCTTCATTTCACATGGTAAGAAACACCTACAAGTTTACGCTTGCTGTTTCTCACATCGTTCTACTTTATCGCTCTTGAAATTTTTTTTATCATATTTCTGTACATTAAAGTAAAGATTTTCAATACCTGTGCAGCTCCAAGACCCATGTCCAATCGGAGTCCATGGTTGTTCCAAAGCTGCAAGTACAGGCGGTTGAGTTTGTATAAAGCCATCAAATCTATGACCTTTTTTATTTCTGCTGGCTGGTAGAAGTTGGAAGCTATGTCCAGGTGTAATGCTCTTTCAGGGAATCTTGGACCATCCCTAATAATCTGTTCGGGGACCTCTCGCCAAGCCTGCTGGGAAATGAAGGTATGGATACCATTGATTACACCTTTAGGAGATGCACCGTTGATTTCAATTTTATTAGGTGTTATCTTCAACTCGTAAGCTTCATCGGTAACAGGTCCGTAGACCTGGGTTGGGAAATAAGATGCCGGTTTCAGATTAAGCTCTATCGTTTTGGGGTTGGCTGGGGCTGCAGTTGCTGTCTTTATCTTGGTTTGGGCTAAAGTTGAAAAAAAAAATCATGCAAAAGTTTATCGATGTTAAAGTAGATCTCCGACATGCGTAGTCTAAATTAATGAAAATGAGGCAAACACACAATAGTGAATATTTACTTACATGCTAGATAGTCTCTTGCCGTATCTAGGGTAGGATCTGTGGCTGCGATCTTCCAGCCTCCTTTTGCTGCCGTGACGTCAATTAGATTGACCGGTTGGTTAACTGTCTGTTCTCTAGGTTTTGGTGTGACGTCATACAGGACTCCGCTCATAAAAGGTACATAGGCGTTCTGTCTATCTTGTGGTTCCTTGGGTACACTCTGTAAATCATCTGTTCTACGTAACTGGTTAAGGGGGGTTTTAAAGTCACCCACATAGTCAAGGTTTACAGTATCTGGAAGCACCTCGATATTATTTGCGTTATCTCTTACATACCAGTTTCGGAAAGAGTCATACCTGCTCACAGTAAATGGTTGGAAATATAAAGTAATGTTCTTGGATTCTTTTGGCTGAAGACCAGCACCGACGGCTTTAAATTCATACATACAGCCATGAAGGAAATTTACATCATATCCCTCAATTATCAAAGGTCCCCCATAAGGTGCTGCCTCATATTTGGCTAAATCCTCCTGGTAGCTTACAGGGAACAGGAAATTGTCATGACAAAAGAACAAAGAGTACCCTGTTTCTGGCAATGCCGTGTTTCCAGTATTAGTTAAAGTTAATTCAGCCACGGAATGGGGTGCCCTACCCACCATGGCAAAGTTCGTACGAACAGCATATTTTATATCCAAATCTCTGGCAATTGTTTTCGCTACTGTAAAACAGAAAAAAAACAAATATATTAACATTTAAGTTTTATGTAAAAAAAAAAAAAACAACAACAACAACAACAACAAACAAAGAATTTATTCACTTTGTGTTAAGTTCTAGAATTACTGTGTCATTTCTAACAAAAAAAAAATATGAAGAATTTTACAAGCCAAAAATTTCTTGTATTGCTTTCTTAACAAGGCTTAACAACGTAGAACAGTATATAAAACGAAATTCTGGTATACTTCGACGAAATCAGAAAAGGATATAAATACAGGACATTTCTATACACCGGCAAAAAACACGTGTAACGGAGAGTTCGACCTCTTGTCTGCTCCGTAAGACAAGGCAACGAAAAAACCATTACACGGGGCAGCCAATCGTAACGAGACCATTACACGCGTACATTTCCTTGATTTATATGGTATATTTAATAGATTACGGTCCTTTTAGGTTGTCCATCCCAAGGGTTCTTATAATTATTAGGCCACTTAAAACAATCACAGAAAGTCTACTTATTATTACAAATAAAGTATGTTCATAGTATTTTTTTGTCGCCGAATAAAAGCATTTAGTAGCGAGAAACCATCACGTATGTCATTACTTTATAGTAATTTTTAGATGGATTAAATTAAAATCATTAAAAAATACATAGGATTCAATATAATTCAAAAGCTCATATTTTATACTGTTGGAATTTGATTTACTTAAAATGCCTAATTTGTTTTGTAAATTTAAGTGGTGTATCTAGCATATGGCATCAAATTAACCGATTTTAAAGTGATTGAAACTTAGAAATGTAAGACAGGTTGCAAGGAAATTCGAATTGTTTCAATTGTAAATTGGTTGTTCTTTTGATAAGAGATATTATCTTTTTAGTTAATGAATTTTTCAAGTTATTTTTAATTGAAGTTTTCAAGCATGATATAATCTAATTTTTAAAATTGTCACTTCAATTGAAGAAAATTCCATCCTCATATTCTATTTACATGTATATTCAAAGAAAAAAAGAAGAAAAGTGTTATGGGGGAGAAGTATGAAATAAAAAAAAATAAATTAAAAAAATGCAATCCAAGCAGAAATCGTGATAACCATGATATAAATTAAATTTAACATATGTTTTATGATATATGTACTTATATTGTAAATATGCTTATAATATTGTTGTAGTTATGTAAACTATGGAAAACCACTTACCCTGCGAGTGAGCATATTGAAAACAGAGAATTATCCCAACCAACCCTCCTACAGATAATTTCCACATCTCTTGTTCAAGTCTTTCAAGTAAAGAAAGAGGCAAAGACAACGTTTTAAATAGACATTGTTCAGTGGGCCCTTTTAAGGGAGATTTTTACTAACACATATAAAAACAAAAGAATAGGTAAAACCTATTTTGCTCAACAGTCATTGATGTACAACTGCGTCACAACTAGACCGCGTACGCTAATTCGTAAATCATTTCGTACGACTTCATTAATGAATAGGTAGTATCCCCGTGGTGAGCCTCTCATTGCTATAAATATTCCCCTTACGTCTTTTGACGTACAAATGACAAATTGCAATTAAGGTAATGAATTGTTTTGAACACGCTGATTGGAGTCGCTTCTTCGCTCTTACGCCAAAATGCGTTGAACTTTTGACTTATACTTGGCAAAATAAAAGACCTATTACGTATTATTAATTTATTGATAAATCTGAATGATTAGTTTTGCGAAATTGACCATTTCAAATCGAAGCGTAGCTCTAGAATTATTGTTTTATTCAATAATACGATTTCAGTTGAGATTTATTACTACATGATGTATAGTATTTACGTATATTAAATATTTATTATATAATATAAATCATATGTATACATTATGATAAATAAAAATGCATTTATAAATGAATTATTTAAATAAATTAAATATAATTCTATTAATCAGTCTTATGAATTTCACCCGTAACTTGGTTTTTTAATTTCATGCAATATCAACCTTTAGAAGTTCTCAATATCTATTGTTCCTATCTTAATTAAAGGAAATTTTCGACTTATCCCATTTTGTACCTATGTCTTTTCTCCTAAAAATTTTAACGTTCTAATTTTCTGCACATTACACTAAATTGCTTATATATAGAAGTACTATTATATGACTGAAATATGAGGTAAAGTATATCATAAGAAGGTAAGAGGTTTTATTCCCCCTCCCAAGTTAATTATATATCAAACAAAACAAAATCAAAACACACACACACACCCTCTCTCACACACACACACAAACAAACAAACAAAAAGCAAAAACATTGCAATAAAATCATTTCAAGAATTAGAGAGCGGGTTTTTTTTTATCAGCAGCAGTTTTTTAAAAAAAGTTTTGTTAAGGTACCCTAAATTATATGTATGTATTCAAGATTTACCACTGCTTCTCTTTGTAGAGAACATTGTAAACTTAAATTTTCTTATTGAATTGTCAATTAACTATTGTTAATTTCTATTCTTATGTCAAAGCGATATATCCCGGTGACCTTGAAGTAAAAGATACCACAGAGTCTGACACATCTGTTTCACATTTGGGTCTTTTCGTTAATGGTTATCTAACAACAAAGCTTTATGATAAACGTGATGACTTTGTTTCAAAAGTCAACTTCCCAAGCTTATGCGGCAATGTGCCTTTGTCACCTGCATAGGGAGTTTATATCTCTCAATTGATTCGATACGGAAGAGCATGTTCTACGCATAAACAATTTCCAAACGTGATAAGTTATTGACAAACAAGTTGTTGAAGCAAGAATATCAGCAGTCTCGTTCAAAGTCTTCATTTCGTAAGTTCTATGGTCTATACAATGACCTTGCCAGCAAATACAATTCATCATTGAGTCAAATGCTGACTGCGTTTTTTCATACTGATTGTTAGGCCATTATTAACACACCGAGTTCTCCACAGATTTTTTCGCCCGGTATTTTCCGATCATGACAATGAGCACATGGCGGATGTGGCCGGTCGGCAGGGGATGCTCACTCCTCTATGGCACTTGAACCCACCCCTGAGGCTTTTGAGGTCCGTGTTTGCTCTGCTCCAATTTGTGCTTTTAATGGCTTTTGAGCTCGAATACTGTTCGCTATCTTCATACATTTCATTGAAAGTAATATTAAATAAATACTTTTCAAATGACGAAAGCCCCATACGACATCTTTTCTGCCTTCCATTTGAATGAATGAATTGGTAAACTTCAAAATTCGATTCATCACCCTAACATGTACTTTTGAAAAAAAAGGGCATAAACTGAAAAATCTTGTGTTTTGGTAAAGATGATTAAGAGTTTAATAAACACTTTCAACTTTGTCAAATATAAATTTGTGGATACATGTATACACAGCTTAAAATAATATTTCAAAGCAATCTTATCATAAAAGATATTTTGATTACTATCATGAAATATAGGAAAATAACGAACAGTATTCAAGCTCAAAAGTCCATTTAACAATACAAAATAGGAACAGAGCAAACACGGGCCTCCGAAACATCAGAGGTAGGATCATGATCAGTTGCCAACCTTTGATGTTTGAGAACAAGTAACATTACATCATGCAATAATTTTGATACATCAGGTCTAGAATTTTAGGATTGTATTTAATACTTTGTGTGCCCCTTTGAAGACCTTTGGCAAATTTTGCAGATTAAGTGTAATTCATAGTCACATGAAGCAATTCATAGTCACATGAAACATTCCGTTTCAGGGAAATGTCATTTTTCTAAATATCAAATACACGGAACTTGTCAATTTCTATGTCTTTTTATGAAATAGTTCTAGCAAAAGATTGAAATCAATCTAACTTTGAAGCTTTGGTGATCATTTTCCTAGATATTACTAGGAGGCGAACACCCTATTTTTTGGCGGGAGAGCGGGGAATCAGAAAGCCAAGTCAATGGAAATTGTGCCCCTCAAAAAGGTAGAAGGAGGGGGCTCATTTATATTAATTGTACTGTCATAGTAACAGGATTTTGCACATAATTTAAAATGCAGTGTTATGTTAAAGGATTTTCATTTATTTAACATGAAAAATATTCATTTGGTACTAGTATCCCCATTGACTTTTAAAAGTGAAATACATTAGTTTGTTTAATTACATTTTAAAGAATTATTTACTTTAATGCTGACTTTAAATGAGATTGTTGAAATCCTTGTAACAACAATTTATCAGCAAGCAGCGTTGACAGACGTAAGGTAATGGTGGAATATCACTACACAACGAAGTCGTCTCGTTTGTCATACAATTTACATTTTTATTGTAAATTGACCTTTATCGTCTATAGTCATTGAAACACCCAAATTTGAAACAAGATGTGGCCTACTCGGTGGTGTCTTAAATTTATTTCAAGTTCACTGGGAAATATCGAGTCGACATACAAGTACAAATAAAAATATCTACATGTATTATTAATTGATGAAACATTGTCGATACATCTGAATGTCGAATTAAAGGCTAAAGCTAGAATTTTCTCTTCTCATGTAGAAAATTTTAAATAAAATCTGATTGATATGAATATAAAACATGTTATCTTTTTAAGGAAGCACAATTCGTTCCCATCGAAATTCAGTTTGTTGTTAAGTTGGTCTCCGGAGACAACATAAATATTGTCAAATAGGAGCTCCGGCATCATTTTAATGTCATCTTTAGAATAATTGTGGTTTTTAAGGTATCAGATGTACAATTTAATAAAAAAAAAAAATGATGCATGTAATAATAATCCCATATACTCATATAATAGGTGTAGGTACATGTATATAGTTTCTTAAAAAAGCATTTTTCCCGCCAAATTACTATCGAGAATTAACTCTAGCATTTGAAATATGATACAGGAAAACCTAATATTTTCTAGTGATGTCCAAAATCTGTACAATATAATTGATATTTGGTAAAATGTGATTGATGATAATAATAAACAATACAATTTTGATATAGCTAATTTTATCTTTCTCAGTTATATCTTAAGAACAATCTAAGAAGAAATTTATGAAGATAACGAACAATTTTCAAGCTCAAAAGTCCATTAAACAATACAAAATAGGAGCAGAGCAAAGATGGACCCATTGTGTGTTCCTTGTTATGATCGAGAAATAACAGAAAAATCCTTCCACAATTCAGTGATTGAATAATGGCCACACAGCTGGTATGAAAAAAATGTCAGTCAGCATTTGACTCAATGATAAATTGTATTTGCTGACAAGGTCATGGTATCCACCATAGAACTTACGGCATGATGAACTTAAACGAAACCGCTGATATTCTTGTTTCATCAAATTGTTTGTCAATGATACCTCGTTTGAGAAATTGTACGTACGTAGGACATGCTCTTGTGTATCAAATCAATTGAGAGATGTAAACCCCGTATGCAGGTGATGAAGGTACATTGCTGCATAAGTAAAGGAAACTGACGATTGAAAGTTATTACTTGCATGTTGTTACCGTTGTTAATTGACAATACGTCGTCGATATTTCTAAATGTCGAGATGAAGGCCACTCAATTGTCTTTTTCTTTTCACGTATAAGGTTTTGGACAAATTCTGCTTCAATTGAATACAAAAATAGACCTCTTAATAACGGGGCGCAATTGGTTCCCATGGGAGTTCCCAATAGATTGTTGGAAAACCATATAGTTATTGTCAATCAGAAACTCAAGCATCAAAAAAATTAAATTGCGAAAGTTTCATAATAATTGATATCTTTAAATTTCAACTGTTAAGCATACAAAAATTTGAGTATGCGCTGTATGGTTATTAAAATATTATATGGTGACACACTATAAGGCCAATTGCGCTTTACATATATTTTGTTTGTAAACACCTTCACCATAATAATAACTGCTTCCTCTGAAGAATTAAAATACAATATCTTATCATACTTAATTTTAGGAGAAAATATCGGAACGGTGATTCAAATCACGCTAAAAATGCATGAATTAATCTACACGTGTATATGTAAAAAGTTTAAGATGAGGGGTTGTTATGAATGCATGTGATTTTAAAATGGATTCAGGTAGGCGCCAATATCACATCCCTGTACGATTTATAGGCATTTGAAACAACTCGTCTTTCTTTTGTGATAAATCAAAATTTCAATTTCACTCTGGGCGGTTGATTAATTACTTGCACAATTAAATAACCTTCTTACCATTTTTATTTTTTTATTTTTTTTTTATTCTGCGTATGTGTACGTGTGCCAGACATTGCAGTGTTTTGTGCTAACTATAAATCAAAGATCGTCACCTTTAGATGTTCTCGAAATTCACTTATAATACATCTATCAAGGTGTAGCATTTTTGTACTCTTTGGGAAGATATTCACAGATATATATATTAAGAAGAGATCTGGAAAGTTTGTAACAAAAATGCAAAAAAAAAACAAGTAAACTCAGGAAATGCATTCATGATTTATTACGCCTTACACAAAAATTTACATAATGATCCTCGTGATTGCGAAAAAAAATAGTTCTAGAAATGTCAGTTTCTTTACATCTTAGGTCCTAATTAGTTTTCTTTTTTTTAAGTCCTCTTCCATAAAATGAAAAGATGTACAAAATTACCAGATGAAAATGATACAAGATTAAGAAAACCATTTTATTTGAGCTAATTCACCAGTACGGTTGACCTCGAAAACCTTTAGCATCAGTATACGTATAAGTAATTAAGTGAAACTTTTGATCCAAAGCAGATAAATCTTGGTTTCAACGTCACAAAATAAACTCAGCATCTTCCTAGTTCCAGCAAGTCGTCTAGATCCAAGTTTCATTACTACGCCGTTAGCGTGCTTGAGACATATTCTTTCGTGAAACGTTAGTTTTCCAAATTTTGCTGAAAATTTTCAGAGCACAAATGGAGTGAATTGGAATAGCAAATATATGGTTTCTAAACTGCTTCGTGAATCCACAGTAGACGAGGAAATTTATGGAAAAATTTAGATAGAACAGCAAATCCAGTAAATGGGTCACTGCCATTTCTTTCTGAGTAACTACGTACCCCTCCTGTACAAGAGACCTAACCTGAGATTGAAGTTTGTTTACATGCTGGGGTAAATTTAGAAAAAAGAAAACAACGAAAATTGCAATTAGCATGTTCCGGAGTTTTCTGTATGCACAGAGTGCCTGACTGCTTGACCTCGTTCTGAGAATCTTCCGCGAGTTGCAATTTTCAAATGAGTTCTTCTCCGGATTTTGGTCGTTTTGATTTAAGCATTTATCATCGATCTTCTTGTACACAATTTTTGTCCCAACAGTTGGACTTGCCCCTTTAGCGAATTGTAATTGTACGATAGTTTCTTTCTTGTTATCATTTATGGTTGCCCAAAGTATTCGTGACGTCATAACAAACATCATCACCATAGGTACAACTGATGTCAACAGAGAATCAATGAATGAAATAATCAAGACAATATGGGCACTACTTTCTACGCAGATTGATTTTCCATGTTCGATTTTATACACTTCCACTGTCCATAAATTGTGTACATACAGTACCATAGCAAATACCGTTAAACAGAATATAACAAACTTTGCAAGGTTTCGGTTCAGTAAACGTAAAGTTCGAGTTGAAAGATAGAATGTTAGCATGTACATTTCGAGTGTGAGTATGTTTACAATCCAAACTGACAAAAAACTGAAAACGAAGGTTAAATACACAAGTGATTGGCACACAAATGGACGATCAAAAACGGCGACGTTCAAAGTGTCAATCCAAAGCATCAAGACACAAAGGAGAAACCCTGAGTCAGAAATAGCGAGGACTGCCAGATAAAGAGAGGAAGACATCTTCTTCAGTTTGGTGGTGGTGAAGACGAGCGCAGAAATGATGTTACCGATAAGCCCGAAAAGAACAATGACCGGAAGTAGAATTCGATGTAATGTAACGGCTAACTTCATTGGTTCTTCAGTGTTATTCTCAGGGTCCAAGAGTGTCCATTGAAAATGGCCTGACTTGTTTCCAGAATTATCCATGTTTGATGACAATTTCTGATGTTCAAAAGTATTGCTTGTCCTTAAGGTTCTTGTTCTGAAATTGTTCTGCAGAGTTTCAGCATCCGACAAGCTCTAGTCTACCAAGACCCACATACCGTCAAAAAGCATAGAAGATTAAGTTACACCCGCATAAACCTTTAACATGTCAAACTGCGGATCAGCAATCTTAGATTCCTCTATCTGGGAAAAATATCTTTTTAAAATCAATTGATACATGCAATTATGTTATGAGTGGGTGTGCAAAGAAAAATAGAAGTTCCTCAACTTAAGCAATAGATGAAGGACGTAATAAGTATTAAATTTCTAGACCAATTCCAAGTGTATTTTTCCTGCAGACTATGCAATAAATTTACATTAAATGCTGTAATTTCATTTTGAATGCATGCCTTTGTAAAATATTTTACAAATATGATTCCAGAAATGTTGTTTACATATTATATATGAGATCACTATTGGTGAATCGGTGTGCTTGCATTGGTTTTCGTCTTCTCCAACCTAATGGAGGTTCAAGTCAATAAAAAATTAATATAATTTCTTCAAACATTCTTATTTGAATACTTTCTCACATATCTCCATAAAAATCCCATATATTCACATGTAGTTACATTAACATCTGGATAAAAAGAGGCAATTAACATTATTCATTTCTCCTATATTATGATGGCATATTAACATAAAACGGACATTTATTATTATACCGACACTTTATGAACAGTTAATTAGAATTAATTATTAGACATCGAAGCTGAATAAAAATGTAATTAAAAGCGTAAGGCTTATCTCTAGATTGAAAATAAAATCAATATTTCAAATCAGTGAATTTCATTCAAATGAAAAAATTACCACATTCAATCAATTGGTACTTAGTAAACTTCCAAGTTTAGAAAAGTTTAATTAGAATTAGGGAAAAATAACAAAGTAACAAATTACACAATGATTAAATGCAGATTTTCAATTAAGGACTGATATGAAATATGTGGAGATAACGAACAGTATGCAAGCTCAAAAGTCCATTAAACAATACAAAATAGGAGCAGAGCAAACACCCCTGACGGACCTTCAAAACATCAGAGGTGGGATCAGGTTCCAGGGAAGGTTGAGCATCTCCTGCATACCGGTCACACCCGCCGTTTGCCCCTTGTCATGGTCGGGAAATAACGGAAAAATCCGTTGTCAATTCAGTGTGTAAATAATGGACCAACAATTAGTATGAAAAATATCAGTCAGCATTGACTCAATGATAAATTGTATTTGCTGACAAGATCATTGTATCGACCATAAAACTCAAAAAATGATGACTCTGAACAAGACTGTTGATATTCTTGTTTCATCAACTTGTTTGTCAGTAATTTACCTCGTTTTAAAAATTGTACATATATACGTAGAACATGCTCTTGAGTATCGAATCAACCGAGAGATTTAAACCCCGTAATGCAGGTGATGAAGGTATATTGCTGTACAAGTAAGGGAAACTGACGATTGAAAAATTAAAGTCATCACATTTATCATGATAGCGCTTGGTTGTTAGATTGCTATTAACGTTTTTTTCAAAACACAATTTTGTGGCTCTAGGATTGAAAAGCTTTAATTTTAGGAAGAAAGTGGTTCTCTTTTCAAACTTCAATAGGAAATGGTCATGTTTCCGTTGCTACAACTTGATTATTTCTACAATTTCAGAAGAGTTTGTTCCAGTAGGGATTTCGGAATAACACATTTTTAAGTTAGGGAAAAATGGTAGATGTTCAGTGTAATTCAAAACGCAGGATGTTAACCCTAATCGTATATCTTGAAGAAGAAGAAGAGGAAACAAATTAAAATCGAACAATATCAAATATTATATTAAATCAAAAACGGAGAGTAAGTACTATATTTTTACGCGTAACTTTAATTTGGCAATAATGGGGTCAACATCCTGTCTCGAACAGGCTGACAATAGCCGGTGCAATTGTTCTTTGAGCAATAAGCCAGGCAAAAAAAAAGGTGAAGATTACGAACAGTGATAGACCTAAAAAAAAATCTATAAACAGAACAAATATGTGAAATGGGAAAACTTATCGCCCTTTTTATTTGCTTTATTCCTGAATGATGTAGAATCTTTTTTAATTGCACATAACAATATTGGTGTCTCAACAATATCAAATGAGATTGAAAAAAAACTTGGTGTTTTGCTAAAAATGCTGATTATTTTGTATGCAGATGATACAGTTTTACTATCGGAATCACCCGAAGATTTACAGAATCAATTGCACAGTTTTTTTTATTGTATTGTGAAAAATGGAAGCTAGAAGTTAATATAAAAAAAACAAAAATAATGATTTTTTCAAAGGGACGTATACCACATAAAGTTTTTTATTACAATAACAAAGAAATTGAAATTGTTAAACATTTCAAATATATATGAATTATATTCTCAACAACAGGCTCATATATTAAGACAAAACAATGTGCTACTGAAAGAGCAACGAAGGCTATGCATGGTATTTTGAAAAAAGGTAACCAATTACATCTCGCTATATATGACCATTGTATTTGTTCGACAAGATTGTAATTCCAATATTATTGTATGGTTGTGAAGTGTGGGGTTATGGCAATGTTGAAATGGTAGAAAGAGTACATTTAAAATTTTGTAAAATGCTTTTTCATTTAAAACCAAGTACTCCAAATTTTATGATCTATGGTGAATTAGGTAGAGTACCTTTAATTATACATATCAAAACAAGAATTATTGCATACTGATCAAAAATTTTACATGGAAAACAATCAAAATATTGTTTTTTAATGTATAAATTACTTCGTGCAAAATTTGATAATGGACATGAATCTAAATGATTAAAGAATTTGAAATCAATTTTAGACAATTGTGGATATAGTAATATTTGGAATCAGAATCAATTATTTAATAAAACTTGGCTTATTAAAAGTTTGAAACAAAAATTACTAGATCAGTTTCAACAAAATTGGAATTCAACCTGTAATGATTCTTCAAAAGGTGTGACATATAATCTATTTACAAATTTACACTTTGGATGTCAATTTTATGTAGATAGCCGGTTAAATAATTATAAAAAAACAAATTTTAGCTAGATTTAGAACAGCAAACCATAAATTACCCATTGAAACAGGAAGATGGGAAGGTATTGAAAGAATTAATAGAATATGTCTTTTATGTAAAAATGATCTTGGTGACGAATTCCACTACATGTATATTCTATGCTGTGAAATGTTAAAAGATGAAAGAAAATTGTATATTCCGAAATATTATTTTATAAGACCAAATATTATCAAATTTAATGAATTGTTTTCTTCCAAAAATGTTGGACTATTGAGTAAACTTTGTTCTTTATTAAAATTGTACACGAGAGAGTCAAACCTCCAGGTTAACATCAATGTAAACAATTATTATATGGAAATACTTGATTATAAAAATATATGTTATGCTCATATGTATATATGTTAAATAATATGTATTGATGTCTATGTTGTTAAATAACAACCAAAGAGATATTAATAAACTGGAAACTGGTAAAACTGGAAATTCCAGAGGTGGGATCAGGTGTCTCAGAGGAGTAAGCATCCCTATTGGCCAGTCGAGTTATAAATAAAGAAATGATTGTGTATTTGATAGTTTTATGATGAACATTTTTTGGTGAAAGATAAAATAAAAACATTGAAAAGCGTGTTTGTCTGTTCTTTTATTGAAGAAAAATTTTGTAGCAATTAAAAATTTCTACTCAATCAATAAAATGCAAGTTATTTTACATTTCAATCAAGCTATAAAAATGTAACTTTCTTGATTAAGCTTGAACAAGGGAATTCGATCAAACAATCTATGTATCAAAAAGGCTAAATGCTATCATTCTTGTTTTTTCTTACACAACAAACTGTCTGAACTTTTTGTCATGTCAGATGTAAATTGCGATGCATGTTGGTTTGATGAATCGCTTAATTCTCTAAAAGATAAATGTTAAGCAATTCGGTCTTCTAGAAAGTCGATTCCTGCTCAGGGATGATTACATAAATAATCTCTGTACGTTGTTGCATGTAAAATAAATGGATTTAGTGGGCCCTTTTGACAGTCCATCATTGAGAAAACTCTGATATAACAATGTAAGCTGTTTTCTGTTCAAAACCTAATTGTTCATTTTTAACAAGGAAATTTAAGATAATTACAATGCGTCTCATGTTTACAACCATAAACTTATTTGTCTTTTTTGAAATTAAACATCTCTTTTGTTTTGCGATTTGAATATTTATTTGGATCATAATTAATGTCTAATGTACAACATTTAAGGTGTGGACAATTTATTTTTTTTAAAATACATATGTACTGTGGTTTCTTTAAATGTTATTTGTAGACTCGATTAATTGTCTTTCTGTTCTTAAAACACGAATAACGATGAAGAGTAGCGAAAAATCTTGACAAAATTGAAGTTTTATATTGTTTTGTTGATGTATTTTTTTTTTCAAATAACGTTTTTTTCTAATCATTTTGCTTAGATCTCTGCAAAACTAAAAGTGCACACTTGCTTTTCTTTTCAATTCTACCATTTCATATATAAGTAATAGTTGGTAAACGTTATAAATCATGGAGTATAAGAAACGCTAGACAATGATAAATGCATTGAAAAGACATTGTGGTTAATCTGGTCAAATCTTTGCCCACAATTTAGTCAGTCGCGGTGCGAAACAAACTTTTTAAGAAACCGTATCTTCTCTTCAATAAAGGCAAAGAAAAACTTCATTGTCCGAATATCAACCACAAATGTTTATATTTTACAACAATTTTCAGTCTTTGTTTATTGTATCAGCCACAAATGTTTATATTTTCAAAAATATAAACTGATTATACAACGTACCATAATTTTTACAAAAAATAATAAAATGTGAATCAATTGACCTAGATATGAAATACTAGTACCTATCCTCCATCAATTGCCCTTCTGTGATAAACTATAAGCATTATGAGGTACATGTAAGGGCCGGGAAAGATTCATGGACCATAGAACTCATCAAAGACAATTTACGTTGCTCTTTCATGCAAATGATATACAATAAATCTCACTGCATCTACACACATACACATAAGCATATTTCTATTAAAGTTCAAACAAACTCTGGTGCTCTGTAAGGTTGATTTGCAAATTATGCCATTATTTTGCTTACTTAACATTTTACATTCTGTATGGGTATATTTTACTTCAAAGATCTTGAATGAGCCTCTGTCCTTTCGTATACAGTTTTTTTTAAAAGATATATATTATTTTGATCATATGTTGTATAATTTTTTGCCAAAACATATTGATCAATTTTGCCCGTAATTTTTCCTCTGAAATATTGTTTTACACCGTTTCCATACCAATGCATGTATACTTGTACTGTTTTCCCTGCTATAATGAATTAGAGAAAGACGTTTACTCGCTATCTTACTCGTCCTATCTCGTCCTATCTTGGACAAATGAAATGATTCTTCGTTTGAACAAACTTTGGTCCACAATATTCGAATTAATCAAATGTGGTTGAAACAATGAAAGTGACTCAAAAGTATGGTGGCATATTTCTACCCCCTACTTGCAAGATAAATTGTGTTAATATGCAACATCATTATGTAGACATGCAACATACATGTATTTATATCAACATGCAGGTTAGTTATGTTGACATGCAAGTTACCAACTTATAAGAAAATGTAATTTAAATATGGTTAAATTTACTATCTAACGCTCGTATCTGACATTGTAGTTGCAAGATGCAAGATAATTATGTAGACATGCGACTTACTTATGCCAACATGCAAGATAGTTATGTAGACATGCGACTTATTTATGTCAACATGCAAGATAATTATGTCAACATGCAACTTATTTATGTCAACCTGCAAGATAATTATGTAGACATGCAACTTATTTATGTCAACATGCAAGATAATTATGTCAACATGCGACTTATTTATGTCAACATGCAAGATAATTATGTTAACATGCAAGATATGTATGTTGATATGCAACTTATTATCTTGCATGTTGACATAAATATCTTTTATGTAAAAATATAACTCGCATGTTCACATAAATACCAGGGTAAGTCGCATGTTGACATAAATAAGTAGCATGTGAACATAATTATCTTGCATGTGAACATATATATCTTGCATGTGAACATTAATATCTTGCATGTCTACATAATTATCTCGCATGTTAATATAATTATCTTGCATGTGAACATAAATATCTTGCATGTCTACATAATTATCTTGCATGTCAACAGAAGTAACCCGCATCTTATCATATTTATATTGCATCTTGCATCTACGATGTCAGATACGAGCGTCAGTACGGGATTTTACCCATTTTAAAATCATATTCTCTTAAAAGATTTGTAACTTGCATGTCAACATAATTATCTTGCATGCGGACATAATTTTCTTGCATGTTTACATAATTTATCTTGCATGTAGGGGGCAGAAATATGCAACCATACAAAAGTAGAAGAAAATGCTTTTGATAAGATGGAGATGAATTTACCAAGTCTAAATGACCTTAAAGTATGGACAAGTCTCAAGCATGGTTTCCAGCAATCCTTCTAAAAAGGCCATTTAAAATACAACTGAAAACAGAAATGGGATCAGGTGCCATGAAGGAGTAAGCACCCCTAATGGACAAAGATATAGGCAGAGATAAACAATTAAACCAAACAAATACTATCTGCCCGATCTTTTTATTTGGGTCAGAATCAGAACTGAATAAGTCAATCTGTTAGTGCATTTAGAAAAATTATTGAAATGAGAATTTACGCACGTTGCATACAATATGACTGACTAAAATAGTAGGCCATAGAAAAAACTTATTGGTGATTCAATATTTATTTTCAGTAAAATAAGTATTTAAAATCTAATTGCCTCATGTGACTTAATTAATACCGTCATTTCTATTTATGTAAGAATAAAATCACCGTCTTATTTGATAATTTGATGCCATTTTGTCTATATTTGCAGACACACCTGTATTGATTGACAATAGATAAAAATAAATCTGTCTGTGGATAATTTAAATATGACTAATTACGTAACTTTTAACCACAACCTACTAAATCAAAAATTCATGAAGGTTTTTTTTTATTGTGACACTACACACGCATGTTAATGACATTCAACAAATTGAGACAACAAACTTTTATAACTCCGTACTTAATTGTAATTGATATGTTTTTTATGCAGTGTTATGAAAAGAAGTTTTCTATTACCGAATTGCTAGAATAAACAGATGTTACGTGTTAAGATAATCGCGTCATATAAACTGCTAATAATAGTCTGTGGTCTTCACACCACGAACGTACACAGTACACCTTGCACGTCATTCAACACCAAATCGGACGCATTTAACATGAATATAGAAGTGTTCCATGTCATGTTAAAACAATAATAAAGTCAAGATGATCGGGAAATGGGGGAGGCATATTAACATATTTATGTCATTTTGTTAATATAGGAAAATATTAATATAGAAATCATTGGAAAGCTTTTGAGGAAAAATAAGTCCTTTGCACAGATAAGTATTTATAATATTCTTTTCAAATAATTTTGAAATATATTTCAAGAAAATTTCAAGAAAAATTGTTGGTATGAATTAAAAGCTGCATGATTAATAATTTTTCTCTCTCCAAGGACATCTCGTTTTTTTTTATGTGCCTGGATCGAAAGATCCGAGGCGTATATTGATTTTGTCCTGTCTGTCTGTTTATCTGTTTGTCTGCAAACTTTAATCTTTGCCATAACTTTTGAAGCATGAATGGTTGAGACTTCATATTTACCAAATATACCAAGTATTGCATACTCCACGAATTAAGCTCTTTCAATTGACACCAAGGTCAATGACCTTGTGACCTTGACGGTGACCTATATGCAAAAAATAGTTTTTTTCTGCAAACTTTAACCTTCACCATAACTTTTGAACCATAAAAGATAAAGACTTCATATTTGGTATGCATACACCACTGATTAAGCTCTTTTAAATGACACCATGGTCAATGACCTTGTGACCTTGATTGTGATCTATACGCTAAATATAGCTTTTTTGTCAGCAAACTTTAACCCTCAGCATAACTTTTGAACGAAGAAAGATAGAGACTTAATATTTGGCATGTATACTCCACTAATTAAGCCCTTTCACATGACACCAAGGTCAATGACCTTGTGACCTTGACTGTGTCCTATATGCTAAAAATAGCTTTTTTGTACCTTCACCATAACTTTTGAACCATGAGAGATAGACACTTCATATTTGATATGCATACTTCACTAATCAAGTTCTTTCAAATGACACCAAGATCGATGACCTTGTGACCTTGTCTTTAACCTATATGCTAAAAATATGTTTTTTTAACTTTGTTACCGCCGGGCGCATAGTGTTTCACAAACACATTTTGTTTCGTCTGGTTTTAAGAAAAATTCACAATTTGCAAGAAGCTCAAGGTATTGAAAGCATTCGTCGACGATATTGCTTATACATACAACAAAGAGGGCAAAAATAATCATTCAACAGAACTAAATACAATTTTTTCTAAATGATTGGGCCTTCGCTCCATTGTTTAGAAAATAGTAAAAGTATGATAATGCATTTTTCTATAAACAGGAACAAAGAGCAAAAGCCCACAATATCTTAAAAGTACATTTTTCTACATTCAAGGGTCAAAACCGAGATCTGTGTGAGTTATGCGGCGTTGTAGTTGTGGCTTAGAAAATCTGATAATCAAAGGTACTAAGCATTCTCTTAGAAAGTGTTGATAATCAAAGTTTTAAAACTTGGTGAGCTTGAGATAAAAGGTACCACAGTCTGACACATCTGTTTCGTATTTGGATATTTTACTCGAAAAAGACGCTAATGGTAATATAACAACCAAGCTCTGTGATAAACGTGATGACTTTAATTTTTCTATCATCAACTTCCCTTAATTTTGCAGCAATATATACCTTCATCACCTGCATACGGAGTTTATATATCTCAGTTGATTCGATACGCAAGAGCATGCTCTACGTAAGGAAAATTTCTAAAACGAATTAAATTATTGACAAACTAGTTGATGAAATAAGAATATCAACAGTCTCGTTAAGAGTCATCATTTCGTAAGTTCTATGGTCGATACAATGACCTTGTCAGCAAATACAATTTATCATTGAGTCAAATGCTGACTGACTTTTGTTCATACTAATTGTTGGTCCATTATTTTAACACTGAATTGACGACGGATTTTTCCGTTATTTCCCGATTATGTCAAGGAGCACACGGCGGATGTGACCGGTCGGCAGTGGATGCTCACTTCTCCATGGCACTTGATCCCACCCCTGATGTTTTGGAGGTCTTTGTTTGCTCTGCTCCTATTTTGTGTTGTTTTATGGATTTTTGCTCTTGAATACTGTTCGTTATCTCCATATGTTTCATTGTATCCAAACTTCATGATAACTGAATTCCGTGTTTTTTAATCATTCGTCAATTTTTCCCGAGAGACTTTTCCGCAGAGAAGATTTTATTTTTCATAATTTGATCTCTTGAGCAATATTTAAATACTGGTGTCACATTAAAATCTTTAATGGAACACGCAAGTAATTTGTATTCACCTGTGGGGAGCCTCCATTTTTTTTTTGGTTTATAACTCTCAAATCACTGGACCTTTAAAATATTAATAAAATGTTCAGTTTGGACACGGCAGTCCAGATTTCCACGTTTTCAAAAACTTCTAACATCAAATTGATTTGTCTAATACACATGGCAGTCTACTGAGGGTATTTCAACCCAACCCTTATTAGAATTTATGGTATGGTTCTGCTTCTCAGAGGTAAGCCTTATTTGCGTTTGTTTTTATTATTTTATAAAGTTGTAAATATCTTAAAACACCCAGACACGGAATTTCTAACATATGCAACTTTAAGCTATTCCATTTCATATTTTTAAGTTATTTATAGTTACATTGTATTCGAAACGGTTTGAGTCTTAATTGTACGGTGGATTGTTTGTGTCTTTATTTGTCGATTCGATGTTCTGTAATAACTGTTGTGAAGTATAGCAATTATTGCATTGTACATATTGCACTGTACCATTTCACAGCGTAAATTATATGTCTATATTATTCTGTGTATGCTATTTAACAGGTCTCATAGATCATTCCTGTAAAGTTGTGTATCAATAGATTTTCCCGTCTATTTTTAGATCACATCTCATAGTCTTGAACGCAAGACGGACGTGTAACCTCCTCGGCACAGGAGAGGGGGAGTGTAATCTCGTCGCACTGGAGAGGGGTGTCTGAGCCTCCTTAGCGGCAAGAGACAGTAGTGTATCCCAAACACCGTTTGGAACCATAGTACCGACTTTCAAGGGACACGGACGACCACACACCAAAGCAGTTTATGTTGTATAATATTTTGTTAATTAAAATGTAAAGTTTAAACGTAGAAAAGATTTTCTGTTATTTATCAAAGAGGAGTTTGGATCACTATTCTCTACGCAAGGTCATTATTTGACAACTGGAGTAGTAAATTAACATTTTAATTTTTTGAATTAACTTGAATCTATAAGCTTTGTTCGTCCATGTTTTTTTTGTGTATGAATAACTCTTCAAGACAATAGATTAAATTTAATAAAATAGACCAAGATTGTTATAAGCTCATTTTTCCACTATGTTCTCCCGAGATCTTATACAATTATTGCTGTTTTTTGAGGTCAATACAATGATTTAGCCATCTGAGGAGTACAATATTCACCAAACCCGAAGGGCGGGGTGAATATTGTACTTCGAAGATGGCTAAATCATTGTATTGACCTCAAAAACAGCAATAACTGTTTTACTATATGATTCACTGATAAAATTATACAGCTCCTTACTTGTTTGCATTTAATTAAGTCCTAGCCAAATACAAGTGAGAAGTCGAATTAAAATGTAAATAAACCTTACCAGTCGTATCAATTTAAAATGTTTTTTTATCAATTTTAGTTGCCATGAAAAAAAAATATATAATGCCAGTCTTTTTTTATAGGATAGATTTTGAAAGGAAAGTAAAAATTGTTGTTCAGTAAAAGTGTTGGAGGGGGGTCCCTGCATCCCCTCTTACCACCCTCACCCGAAAATATATATTCGCTTATGTTTTGTTCACATGAAAAAAGTCATAGTCGTTTAAATAGCCTTCCAAAACAATTTGTATCAATTTAGATTTTCCCGATCTATTTTTAGATCAATGTACAGGAAATAAATCCTTGTATTCACCTGGAACGTCACGTGCAGGTCAATACAACGTAGTATTTTTCTAATATACTCCAAGTAGTTGGATCTCAGCCAATCTGAGAGATGGAAATTATTTAATCATATAATAGAATAAGTTAGTATTCCGATGCAGTTAAATTGCAAAACATCACAGTAGCGCAGTCAATAGGAATGGCACTGAGTATCGAGTAAAGTCCCTCACAAATATATATGCGTGGAACATTCCCGAACGGGACATAAAACAACATTTTACAATCAATCAATCAATTGTTGCCCGCGTGGTTGGAGCGTCTGCTGTTATGTAGAGTCGCAGAGTGAGGAGTTGATCCTTATGTTGCAGTTTGGAATCCCACTAAGGGACGCGGAGACTGGTCCATATAATTATATAAACCTTGGTCTCGTGTTGCAGTAGATGCTGATACGAAAAAAAAAAACACTGCTCAGGGGCCACAAGTGTCGGATGCAGGTCTAAATTTGTAATCCTCCACAATAGGTGTCTCAATATGAATGATACAAGTTCTCGGAAGGACGTTAAAAAACCAAATCAACTTCAAACCAAACCCTTACGGTAACAATACAAAAGGCAGGGGATAGTTATGAGGCAGAAAGTCCAAAACCAGACCAAATATGCATGAAAATGTTTTAAAACACAAAATAGCAATTAAACGTAAACCAAGTACAGAACTATCAATGTCGTTTTTGAATTGTCAGTAAAAACCTAAATCATAAAGTGCAAGTCTTCAGAAAATGTTTAACTATCGTGAGAATTAACTCTTACCATCAAAAACTAATAAATTTCTATGGCCAATATTGGTTCCTATGTTTATTTACGATCGAATAAAGAGTATTCTCTTTACTTTATTCTTTAGACAAATATGCAAAATAACACTCACGCCTTGCTATATCCCCTCCAATTCCATTGCGAGGGGATAAGGAAAGTGCTTGACGTATGGTCAGGTGATTGTTATCAAAAGACCAAAACTCACACCGTCGATCTGTCAATCAAACCAGTACTTTGATTGTTCTAGTGTGATTGACAAGCCGTAAATCATTCCTCTTGACGAAGGTAGACTATAAGGAAGTTGACGTACGATAAGGAAGTAAACGCTGAATTTCATTGAATCTATCAAAAATTACTACTTTATATAATTCATTAGCTTTTGTAATCTTGAAGTATAGATTTTAAGTTACACAAGAAGCATTCAGCTATCTACTAAAGAGCAATTATCTTTACAAACTGAAAGCACAAAGAACTGTTTCATAGATTTTGTGTCCTTTGGTTAGGAAAAATAAAGAGGATAAAGGAAAACTAGAGAAATATACATGCAGATGGAGAGAGAAACAAGACTCTAACAGAAACAAGATGTGTTTGTGAAACACTGATGCCCCCGTATGGCACCATAGCAAAGATTAAACTTTTCTTAAATGCAAATTTAATACATTGGTGCCAAAAGTAGGGTATTCTCCCTGGAAATACAATTGTGAAATATGAAAGTAGGCCAAGGTTAAAGTTTTTTCATAAGCACAAAAATCTCCAAGACCAAGGTCATTGGTATCCAATGAAAGGTCTTGCCAAAAAAAACACATATGTAAAGTATGGAAGCCCTAGCCCGAACGGTTCAGAAGTTATGGTCAAAGTTAATTTTTTTCAAAAAGTAGGTCAAATTCCAAGGTCAAGATTAAAAAGGTCTTGCTATCAAATAAAAGGTCTTGTCACAAGGATTAAATATGTAAAGTATGAAAGCACTAATCCTAACCTTTAAAAGTAATGGTCAAGGTTTGCTTTTTAAAAGTAGGTCAAGCTTCAAGGTCAAGGTCAAAGATCTTGGTATCCAATGAAGGGTTACAAAAGTATGAAAGCACTAGCCCTTGTCGTTCAAAAGTTATGGCCAAGGTTAACGTTTTTTCATAAGTACTACAAGCAAATTCAAAGAATTGTGGTCCCCACTTTTGGTGTCTTTGTGGGTGAGATGTTATTTTTTTTTATGACATATTGTGTCTAATATGAACACCCTATCATATGTCATTTATTTAGAAATTATCATTGAATTTGAATTTTTTTTTAATACGGTCAATCATGAAAGTCAAGGTCAAGAGGTAAGAAATCGTAGCATGCTCGGAATTATCTTGTCACAGGTAATGCACAAGTCAAATATGAAAGCCCTATCTCTTCTCAATATAAGGAACAAGATGTGTTAGTGAAATACTGATGACCCCGTATGGCAAAATAACAAAGATTATACTTTTCTTAAATGCAAATTAAATATATTATTACCCAAAGTAGGGTTTTTCTCACAAGAAATACGATTGTGAAATACAAAATCCCTAGCATCACCTGTTCAAAAGTTATAAGTGAGGATAAATTTTTGAAAGGTAGGTAAAACTCCAAGGGTGAAAGGGTCTGAGTTGTTGGTTTCTGAAGAAAGGTCTTGTCACAAGTAATACATATGTGAACGATGAAAACCCTAACTCTAACCATTTAAAAGTTATGGCCAAGGTTAAAGTTTTTTAAAAGTAGGTCAACTCCAAAGTCAAGGTCAAAGGGTTAAAGTTCTTGGTATCCAATGAAAGGTCTTCTCACAAGGATTACATATGTGAAGTATAAAAGCCCTAGCCCTTACCATTCAAAAGTTATCGTCAAGGTTAAAGTTTTTTAATAAGTATGTAAATCTTCAAGGTCAAAAGGTCAAAGTTGTTGGTATTCAATGAAAGGTCTTGCTACAAAGAATATATATGTGAAATAAGAAAGTCCTAGTATTTACCATTCAAAAGTTGTGGCCAAGGTCAAAGTTTTTGTAAAGAAGGTTAAACTCCGAGGTCAAGGTCAAAGTTCTTGATATCCAATGAAAGGTCTTCTCATAAGAATTACATATGTGAAGTACCAAAGCCCTAGCCCTTACCGTTCAAAAGTTATGGGCAAGTTTCAAGTTTTTTCATAAGTACGTTAATCTCAAAGGTCAAAAGGTCAAGTTGTTAGTATCCAATGAAAGGTCTTGCCTCAAAGAATACATGTGTTAAATATGAAGTCCTGGTATCAACCGTTGAAAAGTTGTGACCAAGGTTAAAGTTTTCAAAAAGTAGTTAAAACTCCAAGGTCAAGGTCAAACGGTCAAAGTTCTTGATATCCAATGAAAGGTCTTTTCACAAGGATCACATACGTGAAGTATGAAAGCCCTATCCCTTAGCATTCAAAAGTTTTGGTCAAGGTTAAAGTTTTTTCCTAAGTACATAAATCTCAAAGGTCAAGGTCAAAGTTGTTGGCATCCAATTAAAGGTTTTGCTACAAAAAATACATGTGTGAAATATGAAAGTCCTAGTACCTACCATTCAAAAGTTATGGCCAAAGTAAAAGTTTGGAATTTTTGTGTAAAAGAGGGTCAAACTCCAAGGTCAAGGTCAAATTTGGTGGTACCCAAAGAAAGGTCTAGTCACAAAGAATACACATGTGAAATATGAAAGTCATAGCTCCACTAAATCAAAAGTTATGGGCAAGGTTTTTGTGACGGACGGACAGCTAGACAGACTGATGGAAAGACGGACAGACAAATGAGATTTAATGTCCCCTCGCTTTCATGAAAGTGGGGGACAAAAATCTCTAGGGTCAAGGTAATTGGTATCCAATGAAAGGTCTTGCCACATAGAATACATATGTAAAGTATGGATCCCTAGCCCTAACTGTTCAAAAGTTACAGCCAAGGTTAAAAATTTTAAAAAGAGGCAAAACTCCAAAGTCATGGTCAAAGGGTCAAAGGTCTTGCTATCAAATGAAAGGTCTTGTCACAAGGATTGCGTATCTTAAGCCCTAACCCTTTTAAAGTTATGACAAAACTATATACCCCCGAAACTTCATTTACGGAGGCATATTTAAACTAAAATTATCTCCCGAATACTACCGGGTATATAAGAAATGTACATTTCTGACCTCCACCTTTAACATTTTGACCTCAAAGTGAGTATTTTTATTAGCATATGAATCTATTTAATTCTTTTGCAAAATCCCAAACTTTAGTAACTCAAACAGAACATAAAGATAGGCTATGACCCCTTTTTTTGCCCTCCTGATTTGTGGTGTCTTTTAGAACGATGCAACACTTTATCAATAAAAACCTGTTGTCATCCCTGCCACAAAATGAGTATTGGTTCTAAGTTTTGGAATACACAGATGTCTCAGAGAAGTCAGAAAATAGGTCAATTTTCAAATAGTCTTTCTTTTATGTAAATTTTCATCTATTTTACAGCACATTTGCCCCTAAATTTATATATTTTTTACATTAGTACAGATGCAGTTTATGTGTAAAAATCTCAGATAGGCAAGCTTGTACTCTATATTTCCCGAAGAGAAAAGTATCACAATTATGAAATTCAACCAGAGTTGAAGAAATTCAGGAAAATGTCCTACTTCTGCACCCTCTAGTGACCTCCATGTAAGCCTTGAATCCAAATCATTGCTGGTTTTAAAGGAAGCATCATTTAAAGTTCTTAACTACAAACTATCACAATTTTACCAGTGTTCTGATTTTTAGTCATCAAATGAGGGGCCAAATTTGGCTGTTACCCTACCTTGTCCTTTCATATAAAATTCTAACCTTTGACCTAAAGATCAAAAGGGGTCTTTTTATGTCAAAGGGAGTTAAAATATTAAATTTTATTAGAACAAGATGTGCTTGTAAAAATGGATGACCTTCTGTTGCAGCATAGGGTGAAGGTTATGGTTTCTCAAATGCAAGTCAAACTCCAATGTGAAAGTCAAAAGATCAAAATTTTTGTTACCCCAAGAAATGTCTCAATGAATATGCCTGTGAAATACCTGTATAATATGAAAGCCCATGCATCAACCGTTCAAAAGTTACCGGGTATGACCAAAATTAAAGGTTTTAAAAGGAGGTCAAACAGTACCTCTAGTTTTAAGCTGGTGTGAATGTGATAGTAAGCATTCTATGATGCATCATTCATGAAAGTTTAGTAAGAATTAACTTGCCCCAAAAACCACTGTAGTGTATGAACAGTTACGAAGAGTTCCATTTATGGCAGTTTTCTCCCTTTTTGTGGACTTAAATCATCCCATTTCCACTGCCTCAATATTCATGAAATACTCTCAATACATTGCCTCAATTTTTACGGATTATCACTTGGCAGTAGAGGATTAAAATTTAGACCAATTTTAAAGAATTACTCTCAACACTGCCTCAATTTTAAAACACCCCCAAAATGCTATTACTCTTAACACAGTCTCAATTTTTAAGGATTACCGGTAACCCAGAGAGGCACCAATTTCTAAGAATTACTCTGAATATTGCCTCAATTTAATGTCATTTCAGAGATTCAAAAAGGAATAAGACTAAATGTGGACAGGCAAGTTTTTTTTTTTTAAACAAATCACATACAACATTTCCATATAACCGCATCAAGTAAGCTTTCCCAAAAAAATCAAGCTCAAGGTTTCAAAAAGGTTTATATTAAGACTGTGAGGAAAGAACACATTTTTCTTAGCAACAGAATTATAACCAAATGCTATTTGTATCATTTGAAGGCTTTGTTGACATGATATACACTTAAATAAACAACCAGTCTTCAAGGTGGGCTTATATAAGAATTTTCTACTTCTTTGGAGATTATTAAAAAATGTAGATAAAATGCACCAAATTCAGCCCAATTTCCTTTTTTTGTTGCACATAAGCAGTATTTATATTCAGTTCTAAACATACTACACTCATACAACTTCATCTAAGCACAGAGAATTCACACCAATACAATGTTTAGACAGACATCTTAAATTAAAACTGAAATGAAAAGGTAAATATATAGATATAATTACATCATGGACAAGACTATACTGCATATGAAAAAAATCTGAGTCCTTTGCAGATCCTAATTCACATTCTTTCCATACATTTCCTAAACTAATCTTGACTTCAAATATTGAAGATAAGACAAAGGTAGATAACTCTCTCTTAACGTCTTTTAAAAAAAAAAACATAAAAAAAGGAACATAAAACAGTTTAATGTATACATGAAGTGACAAATCTGAAAGAACTTTAGTTTTTCTAAGAGGACCTATGCCCTCACCCTCCCATCTCTTTGCAGGGTATTAGAATGTCAGCTTTGAAATCCTGCAAGGAAGAAAGCATAGTGATGAGCAGTTTTGAATTATTATTATTGTAATGCATCAGGAGCACATCAAGAAGATCAGGTTTAAAAGATACTTAAATGAGTTAATTTCCAAAAGCCTTCAACAACAATCTATCATACATGAACTACACAATTTTTGTTACATTTTCAACATTTTAGAAAATAGTTGGTATTGCTGCAACCTCAGGATGAAAACGACAGATCTCAAGGATATTTTTTAATCAATCAAGCATTAAATGTAAATAAAATTAAAGGTACAATTCACATCCCAATCAAACATGACTGACAACCAAAATAAGCTTCTTTGTTAAGGCTTCTGGGAAAATACAGATATTCCTACAACATTTTCTTTTTTGGACTGCCATTTGCAAACAACTTAAATCTTCTTTGACAAGTTTTGGGTGCAAATAATCCAGTCCCGGAATAAATGTGTATATCTGAAATTTTCAAATTATTTATCAATCATTTAGTTTAATCAGAATCACTGAAACATAGATGTTAGGTCAAATTCTGAAGCCACTCTAGATAATACACTATATGTGCAAGTTTGGTTTAAAGATAAGCTGGGGAAAAAATACAGACAGATTGATGGTCATGAACTAAGAGCCCTGGTGATTCCAGAATACCCAAAATACAACTTTGTTGTGGGGGGTACATGTCTTAAAATAGGAAGAAGTTACTGCTATGTATGACATTCTTCATGATCTTGTCTAAAGAACATAAACTTTGAATGACTAAATCTGTAAAATATTCAAATACAATGTATTCAGTGACACAAGCTACAGACAAGAATATAAACTTGTAATGTTCTCCTTTAACATAGCTTAATTTATCACAGTAATATGAACATGATTCTAGAACACACACTAAAAAACATTCTGTAGTGACAAAAATTAATATATAGATATATATATATATATGTCCAATGGCATTCAATGTGTACAAAAATTTATTATGCCTAAACAAACAAAATGACATAAAATTGTAAGGAAATGCTGAATTGCTCTTGTATTGACATGGAATCAGGCAAAAATGATTTGATTACTTCTATACTGGGTATGCCAGAATGACTTGGAAGCATTCTCATATGAATCAAAAGCAAGAACAAAAACCAGTCAATTGAATTTTTCCTGTACATCTCCACTGACATATTTGTCTTTTTAACACTTCGGTCATTAAGCGGAAACATCTCAAAAGAATTGACATCCGTCGTGATTGTCAGCTGGATTTCCATCGTCAACACGTGACTAAAACGACCAATCTCCCACTTCCGTCCCCATGAAGATGAAGCCGACACCTCCTGTTTATTACTGAATGATGACAAAACAAGGGACATGTCTCGGTCGTCATATTGGACAAAATGGACTTTGAATTCGTAAATACTGAAATTAAATAATAGCATATCAAGATTCAAATCCTTTGTGGCATTAACAAAGTAAAAAAATATTCGTAGTTGCCAACCAAAAAAAAATCTGAAAATATTTTCCCCTAAAAATATATAAGATTAATGTTTGAAAATTTTATTTCCTTTGACTGGGAAGCATTATTGGAATCTTATAATTTAAATATAATTGACCATTAACATGAACGTTGTGGTGGTAATGGATTTTCTTGAAAGAGATTATTAGCTAAATAGATATAAGATGGTCACCTGGATAACAAGAGAGGGTCCTTTGGCGACAATTTCTGGTGGAATCTGACTAAGAGGGCAGTTTTCTATGCTCATGATCTGTAAGTTGCTGCAGAGAACCAGTTCATAGGGAAGGCTGTGGAGCTCCTGATTGTCGTTGATGTACAGAGATTCCAGATTCTCCAACGTCCCTAAAACAGTATTGTACAGTCAATACATATACAGTACAGAGACTCCAGATTCTCCAACATCCCTAAAACATAGTATTGTACAATCAATACAAATATTGTACAGAGATTCCAGATTCTCCAATGTCCCTAAAACATGGTATTGTACAGTCAATACATATACAGTACAGAGATTCCAGATTCTCTAGCATCCCTAAAACATAGTACAGTCAATACATATACAGTACAGAGATTCCAGATTCTCCAACGTCCCTAAAACAGTATTGTACAGTCAATACATATACAGTACAGAGACTCCAGATTCTCCAACGTCCCTAAAACATGGTATTGTACAGTCAATACATATACAGTACAGAGATTCCAGATTCTCTAGCATCCCTAAAACATAGTATTGTACAGTCAATACATATACAGTACAGAGACTCCAGATTCTCCAACGTCCCTAAAACATAGTATTGTACAGTCAATGCATATACAGTACAGAGATTCCAGATTCTCCAACGTCCCTAAAACATAGTATTGTACGGTCAATGCATATACAGTACAGAGATTCCAGATTCTCCAACGTCCCTAAAACATAGTATTGTACAGTCAATACATATACAGTACAGAGACTCCAGATACTCCAACGTCCCTAAAACATAGTATTGTACAGTCAATGCATATACAGTACAGAGATTCCAGATTCTCCAACGTCCCTAAAACATAGTATTGTACAGAGATTCCAGATTCTCCAATGTTTCTAAAACACAGAGTATTACAAACAAGAGGCCCAAGGGCCTTGAATCGCTCTTCTCATAAATTGTACAATCTATCACTTCTATTAGAAGCCTTCAACTCTATTAGTATCATAAGACCCAAAATGCATCAACTTACAAAGTATGATAATATTTAGCCAGTTAAGACTGAAGATATCATAATATAATTATAAAATACCATAAGTAGGTCACAGTGACCTACCTTTTGATTGGAATTTTCTGAGGACTCGAGATACATTAATTGACAAAGTTTGATGATTCAAAGATTCAAACCCAATATGTACCTGAGATTCCAAAGAAGGTCACTATGACCTACTTTTTGGTCAACATTCTCTGAAAACCCAAGCTGCATCTACTGACAAAGTTTGACAATTCTAAGCCAATTAGTTCCAGAGATAATTAAATATAGCCATCAAATGTCAAAAGTAGGTCACGGTGACGTACTTTTTGGTCGATGTTATCCAAACACCCAAGATGCCTAAACTGAGAAAATTTGCTGATTCTAAGCCAATAAGTACCTGAGATATTTAAATATAGCGATATTTCAAAAGTAGGTCACTGTGACCTACTTCTTGTTGGACATTCAATGAAACCGTAAGATGCCTCAACTGACAAAGTTTGATGATTCCGAGCCAATAAGTACCAGATATAATTAAATAAAGCCATAAAATGTCAAAAGTAGGTCACAGTGACCTACTTTTTGGTTGACGTTCTCCGAAAACCCAAGGTGCCTAAACTGACAAAGTTTGATTATTCTAAGCTAATACGTACCTGAGATATTCAAAAGTAGGTCACTGTGACCTACTTTTTGGTCGAATTCTCCGAAAACCCAAGATGCATCAACTGACAAAGTTTGATGATTTTAGGTCAATAAGTACAAGAGATACTTAATTATAGCCACAAAATGTAAAAGTAGGTCACCATGACCTACTTTTTGGTTCACTCTCCGCCCAAGATGCATCAACTCACAAAGTTTGATGATTCTAAGCCAATAAGTACCGGAGATACTTAAATAAAGCCATAAAATGTCAAAAGTACGTCACCATGACCTACTTTTTGGTCGTCACTCTCCGAAAACTAAATATGCATCCACTCACAAAGTTTGATGATTCTAAGCCAATAAATACCTAAGATACTGAAATATAGCCATAAAATGTCGAAAGTAGGTCATCGTGACCTACATTTTGGTCGACATTTTTCAATTAATGCATCTACTGACCAAGTTTGATGATCGTAGGTCTGAAGGTAATCAAAATATGCATTTTAAACAATTTGAAAATAAATGTTGGCAAAATTCAAAAAGTAGGTCACAGTGACCTACTTTTTCATAAATATGTTTTAAGGTTCCTAGATGCATCAAAGTACAAGATTTGATGATTCTAAACCTCCCGGTGTCTGAAATAATGGGATTTAATGTTTTTAAATGGATAAGTCATAAAGTTCAAAAAGTAGGTCACGGTGACCTACTTTTAAGTTGTCATTGTTCAAGGACCCAAGATGCATCAACTGACAAAGTTTGATGATCATAGGCCTTAAAGTGTCCAAAATATGCCTTCAAATCAATTTGAAAACAAATCCCCACAAAATTTAAAAAGTAGGTCACTGTGACCTACTTTTGAGTTAACATGATGTGAAGTCGTAAGATGTATCAACTTACAAGATTTGATGATCCTAGTCCTTATAGTAAGAAAAATATACACGTTTTTATTAATTGTAAATTTAGGTCAACTTTGAAGTGACCTTGAGACCACGCCCTTTGCCCCAGGGTCATGCCTTGAACAATTTTTAATCTTCAACATATCCTAATCCTTGTATGTAAGTTTGGTAAAAATCTGCCGGGTGGTTCTGGAGAAGAAGATTTTTTAGCAACCAGTACTTTTGGTTTTGTTTTCCTGATTATCTCCCCTTGTTTTAGGGTTCCAACCCTTATTTTAGTATAAAGGGTAGCCCTTGGGCCAAGGATACCCTGTGACAAATTTGGTACTGTTTGGCCAAGGGGTGTGAGTTATGGCCCATATTCTAAAAAGTTAACGCACACCGCACACCGCACAAATGGCCATAGCATTAGCTCTTTGAGCCTTTGGCTCAGAAGAGCTAAAAATAGATGGACTGTATAGAGATTCCAGGTTCTCCAACGTCCCTAAAACATAGTATTGTACAATCAATACAAATATTGTACAGAGATTTCAGATTCTCTAGCATCTCTAAAACATAGTATTGTACAGTCAATACATATACAGTACAGAGATTCCAGATTCTCCAACGTCCCTAAAACATAGTATTGTACAGTCAATACATATACAGTACAGAGATTCCAGATTCTCCAACGTCCCTAAAACATAGTATTGTACAGTCAATGCATATACAGTACAGAGATTCCAGATTCTCTAGCGTCCCTAAAACATAGTATTGTACAGTCAATACATATACAGTACAGAGATTCCAGATTCTCTAGCATCCCTAAAACATAGTATTGTACAGTCAATACATATACAGTACAGAGATTCCAGATTCTCTAGCGTCCCTAAAACATAGTAATGTACAGTCAATACATATACAGTACAGAGACTCCAGATTCTCCAACGTCCCTAAAACATAGTATTGTACAGTTAATACATATACAGTTCAGAGATTCCAGATTCTCTAGCATCCCTAAAACATAGTATTGTACAGTCAATACATATACAGTACAGAGATTCCAGATTCTCTAGCGTCCCTAAAACATAGTAATGTACAGTCAATACATATACAGTACAGAGATTCCAGATTCTCCAACGTCCCTAAAACATAGTATTGTACAGTCAATACATATACAGTACAGAGATTCCAGATTCTCCAACATCCCTAAAAATCAATATATGTATTGTACAGAGATCCAAAATTCTCCAACGTCCCTAAAACATAGTATGGTACAGTCAATGCATATACAGTACAGAGATTCCAGATTCTCCGTCCCTAAAACATAGTATTGTACAGTCAATACATATACAGTACAGAGATTCCAGATTCTCCAACGTCCCTAAAACATAGTATTGTACAATCAATACAAATATTGTACAGAGATTCCAGATTCTCCAACGTCCATAAAACATAGTATTGTACAGTCAATGCATATACAGTACAGAGATTCCAGATTCTCCAACGTCCATAAAACATAGAACACAAACTGTATAGAGACGCTCCTTCAAAATAATGATCATACAACTAGAGTGTGAAGATGCCTGGACTTCAATTCTACTTATTCTAGCACTGAACTCATTTATAACATAATCTTCAATCACTTGGTCAAACAAATAATTGTCAGGATATCAATTAAGATTTTCAATCATCTTCAAATGAGTACAGTAGAGTTACAAGTATATATAAAACAATGTATACCTATTTCAGCAGGAAGAGATGTCAAGTTATTTTCCCCAGCACCAAGGTATTCTAGTTTGGACAGGCATCTAAAATATTTCATGAGAAATATTCATCTAAATGAACATGTGTCATACATTTCTTTATCGAAATCACACCAAAACATACAGATTAATAAATAAATTAGAAAAAAATAAAATTATTTGCAGAGTGTATCTTGACAAGTTGAACACATCAACCAGGATTTTCTTGAAATAATAATAGAATTCTTGGATGGTTATTAAGTATAAAAAAACTTCAATGTTGATTAAGTATAGAAGACAATGCTGAAACGTTTATCAAGTATAGAATAAAAAAACTTCAATGTTGAGTAAGTATGGAAGACAATGCTGAAATGTTTATCAAGTATAGAATAAAAACACATCAATGTTGAGTAAGTAAAGAAGAGTGTTACCCGATGGCACGAGGCAGACTGGTCAGCTGATTAGACTGGACAACAAGTCGTGTCAGCTCCTGTAACTGTCCTGTAAATAAACAGAACATACAGAGTAGATGTCAGATTTTGAAGTACATGTTCACTGTAAACCAACTATTTGTTGCTTTTTTTTTATTCGCAAATTATCACTTTGAAATCAACCCATGATGATTTATTTTCAAAATTGAGGAAATGTTCTCTACAAATACAAAGCAAAATAAATGGTTCGCGGAGATTAACATTTAGCAGGTGAGGTAGGTCGAAACTAGCAGACCCTTCATAGATGAATAAAAGTTGGTTTACAGTATTTCTGCAACTTGAGTATCTCAGATATTCATGTGTAGTTGAGAAATTACCTATTTCTTGAGGTAGTGATTCTAGTTTGTTTTCTTCCAAATCAAGAACTCGAAGTTTCTTTAGATTACCAATGCTGGATGGTAGACGCTGCAGAAATCAAGTATACAAATTAAAGACAAGCACCAACGTATCACTGCATGACGGGGGTCACAGTGTGTGATCTGTATTAAATGTTGATTGTTCATGCAGTATTTAATTCAGTAATTAATTCGTATGTCGAAAAAAACAAAGCAATAAAATAATATAGATGTATTTGTTCACATGTCTACATACCTTTAATAAGTTATTACTAAGAATAAGGACCTCTAATTTTTCTAAATTTTGTATATCTTCTGGAACTCTAGTCAGCTGATTTGTTCCCAAGTTTAATTCTGTCATATTGGACCAGCTACCAATATCTGTTTATAAAACACCCAAAAGTCAACTATGAGAAATTACTTTCAAATTAGATTTAGAATAATCAATAATTAAATTTAGAATATCTTAATGTGTATTCCATGATCATACCCTGCATCACAAATGTTTCATAATATTTGTCACTTGAAACCAATGTAAAAAGAAGATATCAAAACCACATAAAAGAGAAACCATTATCTGAAAAGTTACGTTGAACCTCTGACACAAGAGTATAACTATAAATATTAATTCTTACTTTTAAAATATTGCCACAAAAACTGAATGACCTTATAATTTGTGTGACTTACCTAATGGCAAGAATGTCAGCTGATTATCTTTCATGTTAAGCTTTGTCAGACTCGAAGCTCGGGAGAAGATCCCCAGTGGAATTTTATTGATCTGATTGTGTTCCATGTTGAGATTCTACATAATAAAAAAAAAATAGCCATATAATCAATCATCATTAAATTATCTGTTTGTTCATGTGAGGTTATATAATAATCAAACCCATTATTTCTGTATATATAATAGTACATGTATATCTTACATAAACAGAACAGAATTGTGCTGGGCCTCCACTTGGGTACGACTGAAATGCATTTCTGGACAGTGTAATGTAGCGTAGGCCAGTCAAACTCGATAAGAGTCCCTCCTATAACAGGAAAACAGAGACCGATATACATATATTCAAATATAATGAATTACGTTAAATTGTATTGCTTGCAATTACTATTATTATTTCATTAATTTATAAAGCGCAAAATCACATATAGTTTCTATACGTTACGATATTTCTTTTTTTTTTGTTGTCTGTCACTTTTGATTTCTTATTATGACTGAATACCAACATGGTGATGTCAATAAATTGAATTTAACTGAAGTAAATGTACTTTTCTATCATATGACACTCCAAAATTTTGGTGAATAAAATGTATTACAATCCTGTACTTACGGGAAGTTGTCCAATATTATTTCCCTCCACGTTGAACTCCTCCATGATGACACAGTTAGCCAGGCTCTTTGGGATGCTTGTTAACCTGTTATACCTGTCAACGGAGTGCCGTTTTTAGTACCATGTTTAAAACACAGAAATCTCTGACAACAGAATGCTAACTTAAAACATATCACAGAGGATAAACTATTGTGCATGTACCTACTAATAGTATTATCTTTTAGCCATTTCAATAAAAATAGAAAAAAAATACACTTATTACATATAACACTCATACTGGGTGATCTACTTCATTTTCTTTGGCCAGTATTGTCAATAGAAAAAGCATGCCACTTTTATAATGAGGTCTTGATACAATCATAAATTGTTCAATATGATTCAGGGGTTTCGAAAAAACTGAAAATTTTAAAGTTAACAGGCAATGGACTTTGTGTCATTACATGCAAATTGGCATTAACAGCTTGAATGTCTGTCAGAGATTGTATACTCCTGGCCCTGGGATCATGAAACATCTAAGCTTAAAGTCAAAAATCTTTATGTTGTACTCTGATTTTGTTGAAGTCAAGCAAATCAAAAGTGAAAGTCTAAATCTGCTTCATGATCCTGGGGTCTGTACTTAGTTATTTTCGTCTCCTACCTCAGCCCCAGTCTGGAGAGTGACTTGAGATTGCCAATAGATTCTGGTATGTCTAAGAGTTCATTGTGCTGTAGATCTAAGGAATTAAGCATCACACAGTTTCCAATCTCTGGAAAAAAAAACATTCAATGGTCATCAATGATCATACTCCACTTATTTAACAAACTAAATTACCAAGTACACAAGACTTAAAACACACTAACTCACAAATCATTAAGTATATACGACTTAAGGACAGATGATAAGACCAAAAAATATACATGCTTGTATTGGTTTATATTTTTTTTTTTATCTATTTTGGTTGTAAATGGTGTGACATATATTTCAAAAGATATTGAGAATGTTTAAACTTTCTGTGATGTTCAAAATTCAACCTTTCTGCAAAAATTCATATTAATCTATTCCATTTTAATGTCACTTAAAACTCCATTATTGTGAAACTTTGAATGAAAAATCAAAATTTATACAGTTAAATGTATTCATATTACTCATATAGCCAAGGTTGTAATTTGCAGAATTTTTGATAAAAGTTATCATCTGTCCTTAACACACACAAAAAAAATCTGAAATTAGAACATCTTTATTTCAGAAGCAATTTTTTTTTTAAATGTCTAACCTTCAGGTAAGTGCTCCAGATGATTGTGGGAAATGTCGAACGTGAGCAAATTCACCAGCTGGCCGATACCTTGTGGCAGTTTAGATATCTTATTTTCTCGCAAGCTAAATATGGTAAGTTTCTACAAAATTCATGAAAATAATTTTTTGTAAAAAAAAAAATCATCTTCCTTTGTTCTTTCAATAAACGTTCAAAACTTGTCCAGATGCAAACAATGATTAAGTTTTCAAAAAAACTTTTTCAACAGGGTTCCTTTAAATAATAATTTTTCCCTTTTATTCAAATTCATTTTTATTTATCTATTAAATTATTAATTTATTAATTCATCAAATTATTAATATAATTTGCTACAGCTGTCCAATACTTACATGTATGATTTTTTTTTTTTTAATACAAAATGATTTGGATTTTTACAAGGTTTTAAAATTTCTTTTGTGTCAATCTTTACATATACCAATTTTTTAAGCCAATATGTTTCCTGACAATTCATTTCAGATGAAGAATGAATTGAAACTTGCAGAATAACTTACTGTTAAATTTCTAATAGCTTCTTCCACATGCTTGATTCGATTAAATCGAAGGAAAAGTGTTGTTAAGGATCTAAGATTATACACCACTTCTGGAATCTGTGAGAAATTCATCCATGAAAAAAAATTCAATTTTTTTAAATAAATAATATTATAAAGAGAGCAATTTTATAAAATTTGCTTAAAATGCACATATGGTTTGTTCAAACCATTATTTCACACAATAGTTTTTTGAGATCTTTTTTTCATTTCAAAAAGTTATTAATACAAATGGAAAATCTGACCTCATTGAGTCTGTTGTGTCGTAAGTCTAGCACGCGGAGATGCTTGAGACATTGAAGAGATTCTGGAAGGGTCGTTAAGGAGTTTTCACTTAGTCCCAGCTTCGTCAAGTTTGTCAAAGCTCCAATCTCCGGGGGCAATGTGGCCAGCTTATTCCCATACAGGTAAAATTCTTGTAACTGTGACAACTACAGGTTATACAGAAAAAAAGATCATTTAATGCAAGCACATAGTATGAATGCATGGATATAACAATTCATTTGAATGAACAAATAGCTTATCTTCACTTTTGAATTCTGTTTAGTATTATGAAGAATTGTGATACGAGGGCCATTTAATGAAAACTTTATTTTTTACTTAAAGGAAATAAGTCACTCACGTCTTTAACTGTATTTGGTATCACAGTAATCTAAAAGAAAAAATTTCGTACTAGATTTATTGAAGTACATACAGTAAAACACACTTAGAGCGAACACGCTTAAAATGAATTAATGCTTACAGCTAAGAAATTTTCATTCCCAATGACTAATATATAACTAATTAACTGACAGAGTTGTAAATATCAAACATTAGCAGTATATGTGATTTGAAAATATTTCATTAGATTACAAAAACATAAATGATTTGGCAGCAGGTATTGCCTAAATAAACCCTCTTTATTATTATCTTTATATATAAAATGTTACCTGGGATTTGCTAAGATCCAAACGAGTTGCTTCCTCTTCTTTGCACTTTTTGAA
Organism: Saccostrea cuccullata; assembly: GCF_032062105.1. Taxonomy (NCBI): domain Eukaryota; kingdom Metazoa; phylum Mollusca; class Bivalvia; order Ostreida; family Ostreidae; genus Saccostrea; species Saccostrea cuccullata. Next base: position 423,040 of record NW_026933337.1, on the reverse strand, counting down.
TTCTTTAGCCACATCCTACAATATATTAAACAGTTGGTCACTGAATCCTATAAGCCTTGCCTACATTTCCCTTCTTGGTGTCAAAAGTTTCTAACAGTGAATCTCTAGTATGGTTGAGAAATCCATTGTAGTAAAACTTGGTAAGGCCATCCTTAAAAAAAAATTGTGTGCCCTCTCCCTACCGACTAAAATTTGCCCGTTTTATAACTTTTTTCACCACCAGAAAACAATTCTTTATGTTTAATTTATTTATAAGTATTTAGCTTCACATTTGCAGGTGATTTTAAATACAAAAAAATTAGACCCAACCTATATTCCCATGCTTTATCCTCAATCAGGCAACATGGCCTTAATGTATATTACTTTTCATTTGTGACAACTTTATTTCTCATTTTCTGGGTAATTAGGTGAGACTGCTTGCTCATGGTAATTAAATTCTCCAGATTAAAGTGGTGTACCACTCACCAGTTCCGGTTTGTGTTGGCGTTGTTTGGGTTTGCGGGGCTTGTGTTGTTCCCCCTTGTCCTGGATTACCACCCCTTTCCTCTGATCTGCAATCATTGCAGTACTACCTTTCTTTTCCTGAAATAGAACACAAACAACATATAGTTAAAAATTAGGACATGCTGAACAAATGGGATATGTTATGTCACTCAACTAAACACTTGTATTTTAGCTATTTAAGTAAATTATCATTAAAACAGCTTAAACTCACACACACACAAACACACAATTACATTGTTACAATGAAAAAAATCTTCCATGGATTATGATGGATAAAGAGACACAGTAGTAATGATGATATTTTGAATTTTTGGGGAGGATCCAAAGTGTCAGACCCCCTGTAAATTACAAATCACATAAATGTGATGCAACCTTCTTGTCTCTGCAATATGTTATAAATTATATCATGACTTATCTCCAATGTTCTAGTTTCATGATAATTGACCAATATTTCAGGCTACATTTCAATAATTCTAATAGAGGACAGCATCTGGTCTACACTTTACTGACATACATATAAATATTATTATATTGGTTGACTGATTGTGATGTCTGTTAAACATTCCCCTCTCTCAGATCAAGGGCTAATAGCTTAGTCAATAAGTGCACTCAAATAAACATGTTTTCAATAAAATTAAATTTCAATGTGAATTTAAAAGCCTCAAAGTAGAGAATCATTTCAAATCTATTTTCCCACACAGTTCCTTGTTATGATGTCATGTTATATCATTGTGATATGTTTGTATTGTTATGACAAACAAAATGCAAGATTTTATGAGGGCTTACATTAGAAAAACAACTAGCGATTGTATATATATATCTTTTTTTTTTTTCACATATCGGACCACTGCCTTACTTTTTCAGGGTTTTCGGTCTGTCAGACTCTGTCCACCTTTACTTTGGTTTTCTGTCAAAGTTTTTTTTTGTACTACATTTCATAACTTTGGACCTTTAAGCTTCAAGTATTTTTAATTGAAGCATTGCTTAATAAAACATAATCATTTTAATAATTTGTAGTATATGACACCTAAATTAATCTCAAAGTTCAAGGTCATTAAACTGGAGGTTAGGAAAAACATCTGTTTTGATCCAAAAATTAATAATAAGTAAAATATCATGAATTAAATCTAGTTGTTGCTTCAAATTGACATATATATATTTCAACATACTGGTAGTGTATAACGTTTATGATATTCTCATTTAAAAAATTCAATTACGAAATTGAGAATTTTTGTAGACTTTTTTTTTTCCATGTTACAAAGTAACCCATGCATTCCAATCATCCACAAATCTTATTGAGTTTTTTTTTTTAACTTTTCAACATTTAACAACTACATATTTCCTTAAATAAAAAAAAGCCATGATTCAAAGTTTCTTCCTCAAGACACAAAAATTTGACTCCACAAGACGTTTTCTGTCAATAATGAAAGTAATGCATTTTATAATTAAAAAAAAAATATTGTAGTAAAACTGAAGAATGCACATGTGTGTAGTTCCTATTGTACTTCTAATGAAAGTGCCTTTTACACTGGATGTATAAAATATTTCCTACATGACACAACAAAGCACTTATATTTTTAATCACTGCAAGTAATACAAGTATCTGGTTTGGTTGTAGCAAAGCACAATTGTGAAGTGATTTTAATAGTCAACATAGTCACACGTTAAACAAGAAATCAAAGAATACAAAGCTCACCTCAAAAAATGTTACCTATATAAGTAAGGCGAAGTCTTTTAATTTAACTAAATGTACAATTATAAAACATTTTCAATAACAAATTTCACTTAAACTAGATGATAACACACATTTTATGTTTGTGTCATACTTTCATATAGGATGGTCAAAGATAAACATATGCCATACTTTTCAACTGCTAAAAAGTTGCCGGTGTGGGGCAGTGGTGACCATGTGACCATGAATAAAAATAGTTATTAAATTGAACTTTGGTATGTTTGGTGTCTCTAATACTATGAATATGTCAAACTCAAAGGAAGTCTCAATTCAAATACTTTATATCCTTGGAATATTTGATCTCCTTTTGGTCCCATGGAGTTTTAGACAGTGAGGTTTGACATTAGTCTATCTATTCTCAGAGTATATTATCATAAATATGTTTCAAACTAAGATTTTATTTTCAATTGTAAATTATATACACACATCACAATACGCATACCAAGAAGTGAGAATGAAGATTGCATAACTCAATTTTAATCAACAAACCTCCAAAATTTTCACTTAGTCTTATGGATTATTTATATCGAGTCATTCGAGAGTCAAGAATTTCAAAGGATTAACTGGCAACATTTTCTAATTTCTGAGAAAGATGATAAAACTGATAAAATACTCACATGCTTGCTTCCCTCTTTTGGATCACTTAATGAAACATTGTCATCAATACAAGTCTCTAGCATGTTTCCCGCCAAAAAGTCATCTGATTCAACATTTGTAGCACCCCCTGCTCCTAAATATGGAGGATTTTCCATTAAATCATGATTTGCCATTCTTGCTGCAGCTGAAGAGTTCCCTTGTTTTGGTCTACGCGACATACTTTATCCCAAAACTTTGAGAGAGTGTACATCTACACATTAACAGTTTGTGTTTCTCAATCCATGCAACCAGAGTAAAAAGAACCATTTTAGTCTCTTGTCAATGTTACTTATAGATAAGTATATGGTGCAATAGGCTGAGCCGGTCTATTAATTCATGTCACAAGAAACTTCGCAAATATGACATTTGTCCTCCTTGTGTAGCTTGGGGAACTAAATAGTCAGGAAATTCCCAAGGATTTTGTTGCTGTTTTTTTTTTCAAAATAGTAAAAATTGCAGTTTTTCTATGCTAAAAATTCACAAAATTCTTGACAAAACATTAATTCATGCTAGTGACATTGCTATGCTTTCTCTGACATACAGGAATCAACAGATTTCAACAATCAAATGATATAAGTGATTTGTCATTATCATCAACTCTAACTTTTCATCTTCACAGTTTTGTCTTCATCATCAAGATGATGATCAGAGGAACTGGTTTTTCTCTCTTTTGATCGTTCTGTAAATGATGTGTTTGTAATAAGGCAATGTTTGACTCGATTGTCAAAATCGCTGAAATAAATCAGTTCCGTTATAATGAGAACAATTATCAGGTGGAATTCCAAACAAAACAATTATTTCCTGAAAAACTGCACATGATCTCTTCTTATATGAAGTCATCCATTGATAACGAAAGCGAGGCTTGACACACTTTCGTCTTGGCTGACAGAAAATGAAAACAGAAATGTTATATATTGTTATGAAAGCTTATTCCGTGCTTATGCAGTCGTCTTTAGAATTGAGCAAATGTAAATAAGCTTGTTGGTGTTCGGCAAATAAAACTCTCCTTGCATATAGTGCATTATAAATTAATACTTCTCATAATTACGAATAGATTTTAGACCCTTGTTTGTAGCAGCAAAAACAGTACACAGTTCCAGATGCGCGAAGCAGGTGCGCGGAAATTGAAGTGAGAGCACTAAGTAATGGGATGGAATATTTTTATCCGTCTTTACAAAATCATGAAAATCTACGCACTGTTTCATGAAAGTTTATACCCAATACTAATGTCTGTGAATATATTGCAAATTTGAAAATAAATTTCTTACTTGTCTGACATCTTTTACCAGGGGGATTTTTAATTGTTATTATTATGACAAGTTTTCAACATTTTTAGAGACTTGAATTTATGGAGTTTATAAGCTTAAATTGATAAAATGCAATTTTGTTTAAAAATATATTTTAAGTATTCAGTTTAGATATACAAAATCAAGATAAGCTTTGAGATTTATATTTCCAAACCCCAAACTAATTATCTTTCTCTCTTTCCAGTAACTAGCCTTACCTTCGAAACTTCCTTTTTCCGGTCAAATCTCATAGCGAAGGTGCATATTTATTTATGTTTTATAAATCCTCAATAATCCCCACATTGATGTATAAGCACCGCATAACATTTACACATTAATAACGAGAATAGCAAGTAAACTTCAAAAATCGAAGATATTGATAATCATCATCTCTGTTGATCTGTTTTACCTCGTTGACAGTAGGAAGTAGGTAGAACGAGATCATCCCTTTAGGTACAATTCAAACAAGAATTATTTACATTGAAAATAGCTGTTGTTGTTGCTAACATGCATATTGTTACAGTATATCTATCAGGATCCCTGAATTAAACAGGCCTGCCAAAATATGAAGTCTTATTGTAAGTAAAACTCGTGGTTGAAATTGGAGAAAATTCGGGTTATTGTTTTCATAGTTTGTAATGAAAATATTGTCATTGCTATACAATGTGCGCTTCATTATATGATAAGCTACTGTTATTGGAGTGACAAAGACTACAGTATTTGGAAGGTTCACTTGCCATAACAAATAATTTAAACGTTTTTAAACATCCGTACAGAAAAAGGGGGGGAGGGGCTTGGTACAGAATCAAAAGTCTGGAGTCAAAAATGTTTTCACTTATTTGGAGTCCCAAGTAAATGTATGTTGATACAAAGCGTCAAGTCAGCTGCAATTTTTTCACATGCTGATCATGATAATTTAGGGGTACAATGTAAACCACAATTGGTGAAAACAACACTTCAAAAATTAGCAAAGTGTTCCAAAGGCCTTGTTCTGGATTTAGCATGTCTCTTCTAGGCCTGGGTATTGCAAGCTACCTAACGAAACGATACATATAACAATATGGTCATGCGATACAACATGTCTAATCATGATACAGCCGTCAACAATTAAATTAACTGATATCTTTACATATTCTTGCTTGCTAAACTGTACAGTTGTTGAAAATATAAAAAGAATGTCTTGAGATCCCTAACCGAAGTTATTTATAGGTGGACTTATAGACTGATCATTATATTTTTTCATGGCTACCTTGTTTTTAATTTTGTAACATTAAAATTTCTTAGTTTGCATGTAGAATTTTCAAATAGACAACAAAAATTAAAATGTACTGTATTACGATACATACATGGCGATATGATATGTGTATTATGAGACCTTGCAATCAATGTAATCGATGTATTGCTGTATTGTTATACCTCTAGTCTCTTTCATGTCAGCAAACTGAAATTTACCCAAACTATCTGTAAAAGCTGTGATGCAAGGTCATTTGCCTCTGGAGAGAAAAGCAACAAAATAAGTTTGGACAATTCATAGTATTGGCCCTTTGATTTTATCCCTAAATTAAAAAAATGGCTATATGATAAAGTTTGAAGTATTTCTCTTTGAGCTTGTTTACTAATACCCTGACAATGTATTCATTTTCTATTTCAGGTAGTCAAAAATGGCTATCCGACCCCTTGTAAAACAGACATGTGTCAAGAAGAGGACAAAGAAATTTATCAGGCATCAGTCTGATAGATACCTCAGAGTAAAGGTGTGTATATCTGCTCCCAATGATCAAGCCATCTTTGGTTATTAACAGGTTTTCCAAAAGATCTGCAACTCTCTAGTTTGTCTCTGGTAAGAGAGGTTCAGTTCTGCAGCTGATCCCTCAGTAGACTGGAGTCATTTAACTTTCAATTGATTTTCAGCCAAGCTGGAGGAAACCCAAGGGTATTGACAACAGAGTCCGCCGCAGGTTTAAGGGCCAGTACAAGATGCCCAACATTGGTTATGGATCCAACAAAAAGACCAGACACGTCATGCCAGACGGATTCAAGAAATTCCTCATTCATAATGTTAAGGTATGATTTAATAGAATATTTTATTGTTATGCCCCCCTTTAAAGAAGGGAGGGCCTATTGCTTTGCTGCTGTCAGTTTGTCGGTCTGTTATTCGGTCAACCATCAGTTTCCATTCATTTTCTTTGCAGGGGTTGCACATATTGAAATGAAATTTGGTATACAGATTACTCATAAAAATATGTAGGGCAGGTTTTGCTTTGGGTACGATCGAACCATTCTGAACAGAGTTATGCCCCTTGGACTTAGAAAAATTTCAATTATTTTCAGTTTCCATTCATTTTCTTTGTAGAGGTTGTACATATTGGAATGAAATTTGATATAGCGATTTATCATAACACTATCTAGGTCAAGTTCTGTTTTGGGTACGATCAGAACACTTTGGACAGAGTTATGCCCCTTGGACTCAATAAAATTCCAATTATTTGCAATTTCAGTTCATTTTCTTTGCAGAGGTTGCACATATTGAAATGAAATTTGGTATAGAGATTTATCAAATGAACATCTTAGTCAAGTTCTGTTCTGGGTACGACCGAGCCATTTTTGACATAGTAATGTCCCTTGGACTTAGTAAAATTCCCTTTATTTGAGGGAGGGGGGCATAAGTGTTTTACAAAATCTCTTGTTACATTTGATGTTTTTAGCTCACCTCAACAAAGGTAGGGGGAGCTTATGTAATACCCTTGATATCAGCGTCCCAGGTTAAAATATTTTAGTGAGCTCAGTGCTCACAGTACCTCAAGGGTTTTTTGAGCATTCATTATCACTTGGTAATTCATCTATTTCCAAGTGATATTAATCGCTTCCTTCAATAAATTTGCATGACTGATTCATCTAGGGATGAAAGCTATCAGTCTTGCTTCAGATTTTGAGCTGACCTTCATTTTCTGGATTAGTAACCAGGTTGAGGTTTTTAGACAAGGTTCATTCCAAGATTTTTTTAAGACCAAACTTCCTTGGATCATGTGGATGATGCATCAAGGAATGTACACTACCAGACTTAGTTTGGATGCCGAATCTTACTTTCATTTTCCCATGTTTGAACAGAATTGTTTTGGAAGCAAGTCCATTCTTAAGGAAGGCCCACACTTTTACGGATCCGGTTCTAATTTTACACATATAAAATAAAATATAAAAAAAATTATGATTTTCACTTTTCTATTGATATAAATCTTTTTGATTGATTGAGAATGATTTAGCAAGTAAATATTTGTTTATTATAGTGTTATTGTGCATATGAAGCATATAATATACATTATTTATGGAAATTAAAACTTTTCATTTGCAGAGGTTGCATATGTCATTTAGAAATTATCCAGACACAAAATTCTTAATTGCTTTTAAAGACCTAAATCTTTTTAATTTTCTTTTAAGCAAACTAACCTGAGATCTATTTTTATTGATTAAGAGCCTATATCATCCATTTAATTTTTATTATTTAAAAATTTTACATTGAATAATTGAAAAAATTGATATTTCAAAAATGGGGGGTTTATCAAAAGACTGTTTTGTTAAAATTCTCTGGTCAATCATAATAAAGTAGATGTTTTTGTTAACATTAGATATAATTCTCAATAGTTTTAAAGAAAAAATGGCATCTAAACATATTGGATTTTAAGAATTATAAAAAATAAAGATATTTTGAGATTTTTTTCTGAAAGGCATGGACAGATTCAACACCGATTTGTTAATGTTTTGCAGTAAAAATTTCAAATTTTCTGACATAGGTAAATGAATATTTTTGATCTTCATAAGTTTTAACATAAATTTGATGTGATTTGGTGCATAACTGAGAAATATGATATCACACTTTTTTATGTGCAATTTTGGCTGTTGAGTTTTTAGAGGTATGTGTGCTGAGACATGTTGTATGAAAATCAATCTGCAAAGATATGTCTTTTAAGGGTGTTTTAGTGAGTTTAAGACTTGTTCAAAGTATTCAAATTGAAAAACTATCAGTTTGACAGAAAATTCTGAAAGTACGGACCTACCTTAAGTAACAAAATCTTCCTAGACCAATCTGTTATGTGTGGCTTACATAAAGATAAAATTTGTTAAGCTTTGATTACCCAATATTTATTGAATTGAGCTTTGTAAGCTTTGATAAGCAAGATTCATGATTCCAATAGATGTACAGTGGACCTTCAGATATCCGGACGCCAGATATCCGGATGCTTCAGTATCCGGACAACTTTTTATTGGAACAGAATTTTAAAACGTAATATCTTGTTTATCTGGTGATTCAGGTACACAAAGACGCTTTGTTACATATCCGGACAAATTGACTGGGAACCAAAGCGTCCGGATAAATGAGGGTCCACTGTACATGTATGTGGGCTTGAATTGCTAGTGAATCTTGCATACATTTAACACCAAATTATCTATACTGTAAATGATATTGACATATAGGTAAAAATTTTACCCAAAGAAAAAATTCAAGAAATAATGCACCAAAAATTAAATGTCATATATTTTATTTCCAGGAACTTGAAGTACTTCTGATGCAGAACAGAACTTTTGCTGCAGAAATTGCACACAACGTTTCCAGCAAGAAAAGGAAAGACATTGTGGAACGTGCCCAGCAGCTCTCCATAAAGTTAACTAATCCTAATGCCCGTTTACGCTCTGAAGATGATGAATAGGCATAAATAAAGGGGAAAAGCAAATATTGTGTTTTCTGTTTTGATTTTTAGGCTTAGGTTTTCTTACACCTTGCAGTGTGGTCTTGTGAAGATGTACCGATATGAGTTGTAGAATGAGACTTCTCTGCTAAGGGAGACTCCTGCTCAAGCCCCCCCCCCCCCCCCCCCCAAGGAAGAAGACAAAATCTAAAAAAAAAACACCCCTACTTTCCTACATGTACAGAGCCACTTCCTCCAGGTGCCAACTCCCTCCTCCTATGATAAATGCTCTAAGGTGTGGACTGCATTAAGAGGGAACTGGGTTCACTATAGATCGAAGAGGAGAGTCCTCTAAAACAAAAAAAAATGTGCTTCTCACTTTTGAAGATAACAAAAATCCTGTCCCACTCATGAAATACTACAAAAATATTCAAATTTTCTGTTTATGTTTTGATTTTCACTGTCTTTTTGCAACAGTGACATAACCAGTGATGTTTAGACATCATAGCTTTAATAGCAATTGGCAAATGCAAGGTTGAAAACATAAACATTTTGACAACATATTTGGAGATTGAAGAGGAAACTCCCTTGTTCAATAGAGTAAATAAACCATGACTGAAAGTGCCAGTCTCGCAATTGCTACCCACTTTAATTGTCTCAACCACTCGGTTAAGAAATCACAGGCTCTGACACTGTGACAAAAAGACAGAGGCAAAGTGAAAAGGATGTAAGGAAAATCTTGTAACCTGAGGATGGGTTATGACCTTAGCCTTGCAAATTAGTACAGTGGAGAAAATGTTAGAAATTCCTATCCTGTTCATACTTCATAACTAGTCAGAAAAGAAAAAAAGGTTAATTCATATCCATTCAAATTCTTAACTAGTCAAATATTTGATGTTGATAATTCATAGATCACTTTAACTAGATATAGGATATGTCATAAATTAAGTCCATCTAAGCAAGTTCTTGGTCACTTGAAGAAAAAGTAAAACCCGGTACACGTATTTATGTCATAATTTTCTAATGGAGAAATATTGAAGTGCAAACTTCACACACACACAAATTATACTTGTGATTAAAGAATTTATCAAGGTCATCTGGGCAAGTTCAAGGTAACTTGGAGGATAGAGTTCTTGCACATTGTAATTACTTGGTAAATTCAAGCATGGGCTGCATTTTTTTAGGTCACCTGAGTAACTCAGGTGACCTATTGCTATTTTTCGTCCGTCGTGCGTCGTGTGTTAACATTCGAACATTTTCAGCTTCTTCTCTAAAACCACTGAACCAATTTCAACCAAATTTGGTATACAGCATCTATGGGTGAAGGGGAACAAAAATTGTGAATTTCATGGTCCCCGCCCCCAGGGGCCTGAGGGGTGGGGCCAAAACCACTAAAATTAATGAAAACTTTAAAAATCTTCTTCTTTACTCCTGGACATCAAGCAGGCAAACTGTTGGCATGAATGTAATGAGCATTGAGTCCTCTACCAAAATTGTGAAATTCATGGCCCCAGGGTCAGGGGTTCTAGTGCTAGGGCGGGGCTCTATAGATTATATAGTGAAAATGCATTATTTCTTTGAAAATCTTCTTCTCTGCTCCTAGATATTAAATAAACCAACTAAGTACATAGTTATGATGAGCAAGAGTGCTTCTGCCAAAATTGTGAATTTTATGGCCCCAGGGTGAGGGGTTCTGGTGTTAGGGCGGGGCTCTATTGATTAAATAGTGAAAATACATTAATTCTTTGAAAATCTTCTTCTCTGCTCCTGGGTATTGAATAAACCAACTAAGTACATAGTTATGATGAGCAAAATTGTGTATTTTATGGCCCCAGGGTCAGGGGTTCTTGTTTTAGGGTAGGGCTCTATTTGATTATATAGTGAAATGCATGAATTCTTTGAACATATTATCCTTTGCTCCTGGTTAACATGCTAATGATCTAATTACATATTTAAGGTCAGGATTTATTTTATTTTCTGTTTTACAAACCCTCCGCTCAAGGTTTTGAATTTTCAGAAAAAAATTTTAAAAAAATTCTTTCCGATGTCAAACTTGAGTCGGGATCAAGATTTCAAATTTATGAACTCGCACTTCCGGTTTTACGATGAAACGGCGGGTAAATAAAGCTAGATCTGAGAAGATAGCTTGGTTTAGTGTAAAATTCATCGATAAGAGTGCCATTCAAAACGTTTCACCCGTTCAAAGGACAAATAAAATGCTGAAGACTTTGTTGCACAATGACATGCTGGTGAGATAATTATGTATTCGTTTCAAAAGTTATTTTCCTCCCCCAGGCTTTAAACTGCCCGTGGTAGCTATTGCATATTGCCAGCGACATTGTTTAGGTCTCTGTTATAGCTTACAGTCTAAGCATCATTCTTCAGAAAAGGGTTGCTTATGCATCAGATGTAATGAATAAAACTATGGGAGAAGTTAAGTCCATTTGAGGAAGAAATAAACAATAACCTGAAGAAATAAAAAAAAATTCAACTATTAAAAGGCAAGAATATACAAATATATACAGGCATGTAGTATCATTTGTATCAGCCAGAAAAATTATTTCACACTTAATTGAAAAAATTTTCACCCTATTCCCCAATATATGTCTGTTTTATGATAGGAATTATAATTTTAGGCATCAAGTAAATTTTAGAGCAATGTCTACACATTCACCTAACACATATTAAAAAAATGAAGATAATTGAAAGACTTAAAGAATTGATTTTTTTAAAATATATTTTGATCAACATCACAAAATTTATATAACTGGCCCAAACTTAGTTAGAATAATCTAACTGTGTCTCGGTACAAGCCCTCACACGTTAAACCGGGTCCGTAGGACAATATCATTTTAACGATAGAACATTCTATCTAGCCCAAACTGGCAGATGATGAAATAAGCAATTAAATGTTCTACTTTCCTGTTTGTAAGCATTATGTGTCCAGTGGTAAGGAGCCTATTAGGATAGCATAAAAAAAGAATGTACAAATGTTAATAATTGATTTATCAATTTTTTTTTTTTATTTCCTTCTCCTTCGGGACTTTTTTATTCTCTTGTTCATAACTAAACCTAAACATAAAAAAAATGCTGGCCTTACAATGAAGAAAGGGGCCTCTTTTAAAATAGATAATTTCAGGGCCGCTGGGTCAGGGGTACCAGGGGGGTACTTTGACTAGAAATAAATTAATGCTTTGAAATATGCCCTTTGATAAGCAATGGTGCAAAATTTGTGAATTTCATGGCTTTTGGATTAAAACAGGAACCAAATACAATAGCTGGAAAGTTGTTACGATACTCAGGTGACCTATAAGGCCCGTGGGCCTCTTGTTTTTATTGTTTCCGAGTTTTTCACAGTACGTCATAGATTACAAATATGCAAGTACCAAAAGCATCACATGTTCATTTCAAATGTCTTGGTTAATTGATTTTGCACTTCTTCCACATATTTTTTTTCTAATTTAGTGTTGCACATAACGCCATATTCACATTCACCAAATTGGACATTAAAATGTTCGATTAATGGTACAGTGACGCATGCAAAACAGTACATGTATTTCAAATCACTCCAAATAGTCATCCTCATTTCCCCACTGTACATCTGCATATACGGTTGTTCAGTTTCAAAACGATAAAAAGAACTACAAATATGTATTTTAATTTTTATTGCACAGAAATCTTGAAGGAATGTCAACAAAAAATTATTTTTTTCCCACAAATTTTAAAACCTCCTCATACCAATACAAAGACTTGATAAAAACCTCTGTTTGTTCAGAAAAACTGTGTACAAGAATTTGGTTAAGTAATACGTACCTATACAAGTTTATCACATAACACTTTTTTTTTAATTAAAAAAAAAGCATCTGAATATAACTATTCAACTGTACATAGAGTAAAACTCATTTAGTACGAACACAGATATTGCGAATTCACGGATATAGCGAAGTTATCATGGATCCCCAGCTATATAATTTTAACTAATTTCTTATACGGATACACGTATTACGAAGTAATTTCATTAGTCCCAGTGACTTCACTATAACCGAGTTTTACTGAAAAAGGTACCAAGATAATTAAACATGGCATAAACTGGTTTAAAAGAGTAATAGGAATTTATAATAATTCATCTGGGCATCTTAAATTAAATTCAAAGGTTGCAAAACAAAAATTGATGAAGTTTAATGCCATTAGCAGAACAGATCTAAGGATAATTATTAAAAGATACCGGTATTGTGAGAAAAAATTTGTATACATGTATACAATGCTGAATTGTTTCAAGTGTATGATCATCATTTAATATTATAGTTTTACTACAAATATTACCTCACGGTGGTGAGCTAGAGACAACAAGTACTGAACAACAAGCCAGATGGTAAATTGTTAGCAGAGGCATGTTTGATATTTTCAAAGTTTGAGATTATTGGAATTTTATACAGGAATTACAATAATGGAATTTCATCAAGGAAGGAAATGTCATGGGTCATGGAAAAACAGACTGAATAATTTGAAAATAGTTTTCAATTTTTCCAAATAATATTGAACTAAGCTCATTTTTAAAATCATTTAAAAAGCATTTACAGCTTGTACCTTGATTAATCAAATGATTATCAAATCTGGATGGTATGATGAAATTAAGCAAGATGGGAGTCATTTTCAGGATACTTGCAATAAGGACAAATTAGATTTTTGTACAGATATACGTGTGAAAACCATTGGATGTCTATTGTTAGACCATAAAAAATTAATCAGTAGCATATAAATTTAGCATCTGTGCTCTTCCATAGCATACATGTAACTGTTATAATCTACAAGAGACAGAAGAATAGTTCACCAAAAGGAAAGATAACTCCCTCAATCATGGTTAGTGAATCCATTGACCATTTGACATAAATAATATGTGTACATATTATTGTACATCATAACATTTTATTCATGAACAGGCTAGAACTTTAATATGTCAGCTCTTTCAAAGCACTGAAAAAGCCCAACAGGTAAATTAGATTAGACTATGAAGGGATTGATCATTCTATCTATATACATGTAATATTTAGTTGTGTGTTACATACATGCTGTTCATATGTTTCTGTTACAGACAACATATCCATTGTAAATATTTCTTTAATGTGTTTCAATCTCCAATATACAATATCTAACATCTCTTGAGACCTAATTCTCATCCCATTAGACTATATGAATGATCTGCCATGGTAATCTACATTTTATGACGATGCTTGACCCACTAGACAATTCAAAACCCACTAATTCTTTGAATAATTTTGTTTGCAAATATACATGCTTGTGTAAAAGTCTTAACCCCCAGTTGTGGATCAAAAAATAAAAAAAAAAATTCCATGGGTATAAAAGACTGATTGATTGTCTAACTAACAGCATCAAATATGTAGCCCTAGTGCCTGCCTGTCTGTCTGTCTAGTACCAATGATTTTTCAAAAAGATGTTAATTTCTCCTACATCAAGTGTAAAACTGGAACCCTATCAATTGCCTGTCTTGGCCTAGGGACCAAGATTTAAACAGTTTTGAGTCATCACATGAAGGAATTCACCAGTCAATTCTTGACATTGGTTATAGAGAAGACCACATATCATATATGACATTATCTTCCATATTTCTTGATTTTCTCCCTTTGCACTGTGACATTTTCCTAATTCTAAACAATCTAGGAACATCCTCCTTATGCCCAATGCGTTGCATATTTGGTCATTTTTGCCCCATAACTTTAAATTAAGAATTTAAAATGTTCAAAATTAATGCATATGATAAGCAGACAGAGACATAGCAGGGAATGGACATTTGACTGATCTGGATGACCTTAAATTACCTTGTACATCCTGAATATTAAAAATAAAAATTATAACAAAATAAAGTTCATGAAAAGTAACTTTTTTCACTGCCTGAAATACCACTTGGTTCATCATCAATCACTTCATTGCTATCCTTTAATTGTCTAACATTGTAAAAAATCTTCAGGATTTCACAGATGCCACGATTATTATAGTCACAACCGCTGCTATAATCACCAAGATCACTACTAAAATACACATCTTCTTCCGAGACTTTCTCTGAAAAACAAAAACATTCACCGTTTGCAAAGAACGTTAGAAATAACTAGAAGAATCAAAGGCAACAATGTTCATCACATAAACTTCATTGTGCGGTATAATCAAGCAATATAGCAACTCTTAACTATAGTTAATGATTGTAAATTATAGTTTAAAGATGTGAATCTATGTTTATCAACAAAATCTATTGTTAACGTTTTATTCCAGACAGATAAACGTAGACTAGAATTCGTAAACTACAATTAACAACCATTAAATATAGTTTCACAGATGAAAACTATAGTTAACGAATTGTTAACTATAGTTCACGATTTGTAGACAATAGTTTACAGACGATAAATCTAGTTTATCGACTGTGAAACTATGTTTAGCTAATGTTTGTGAATTTGGCGTGCCATATGTACTGTATTTTCTGCATTTAAACAATATTAATTTTGAACTCTGAAAAAGATTGGACAATAAGATTGGACAAGAAGATGTATAGCTACCTATTGAAGTCTCTTTTACATTTTCAATGTACAGTTTATTTTCAACTTACTCCAATTCTGGAGTTAATCCTTAGAGAAATATGAATCTCATAATTCTCATAGGGAAATAATTGTGGTATATCTAAATAGTTTGTCTCAAAGCTGTCCCAAGGGTAAGCACTATTAAATGATCTACTGCATTTTAACTTTTCTGCTCCCCACCCTGTGCTGAACCCTAACATATCCTTTGGATTATAAAATCAAAGACTCACTCAGCCAAGCAAGAACCAGCTACACATGTGTACCATAAAAATTTAGAAAAACCCTTCTCAAAGCTGACTTACTTGGTATTCAGCTGCTTTAGAGAGTTGTGAGGTTCCCGACTCAACATTTGTGTAGGCTTTGTCGACATTAGCTTCTATGGAATCTGTAAAGAAGGTTAAAGTCATTATTACATTTGTGTATTACTTTAAAATAACTAGTTTAAAATTTTTTAATTAGTTACTTTTCCACGTATAGAGCATGTTCATTCTGCCCTCGGGCTGATACAGGATGTGATATATAAGAAGGGTATTATCATTCTTTATGTTCTTGTAATTGAGTGATTCATTTTCTTTTAAGCTTGTGGAGCAAAATCTGTGATGCCTTTAAATTTAAAGAAAACAAGCAAATTCATACATGTAAATATAGTTCCTTGAAATGAAAATGTCACAATTGAAATGATATGAAACATAAAATACTTGTTTCTCTCATTCTAGATTTACAACCAATTAAGGTTAAAGATTTGTGAACACTGACAGAATAATGAAAAAGATTAATGTCCCCATGTTTTTTTTTCAAAATCAGGGGATAAAGGTACAATTTTACCATATTTAAAAGTAGAGGTAATGAATACTTTACCTATAGTTTCTCCTTGTTCATTGACCAGTGTGGCTAAATCCTTGAATATCTCATTAACATCCAGAATGTCCGACTAAAAGAGGCAAAAACAACCTATTTTTATTAATGCATGTACCACAAACACTTATGTTACTTTAATACTTATATTTATAAAGATTAAACTAAGTTGGTTAAATTAAAAAAAAAAAAAAAAAAGGATTTAGGTTGCAAAAATAACTGATAACAACTGCCATTCACTTTGTAGGATTTTTAAAAATATTATACATTCCAAAATATTTATAACAAAGCCATGCAAACACACAGAATGACATCAATCATATTTGGCATCAGCTGTGGACAGATTCAACTTCTAATACAGTTATAAAATACTCTACTCTTTGAATCAGCAGCAATAATTTCAGGAGTAGTATGTACCAGGGTTGTCCGTAAATTTCGTGGACAAGCAAAGAATTTAATAAAAGTTGTGTTAATGATATTTATTATTAGCATATTCCTAATCCTTTACTAAATATGAATTGAAAAATGTTAAAATTTTATTCAATTTCAAATGTTTAATTACAATTATGACTTCATAATTAGACTTGGAATGGAGACCCGAACACTGCAAAATTTTAATTAAAAAATTATTTATCACTTTATAAATTTCATTTGTATTTTATAAAATTCTGCGGAAATCTGGATGACGTTTACATTATAAATTTGACAGAAGTTATCACATCAAACCTGCAAAATTTGAACGTTCAAAGTTGTAAAATGGCTGAGCAATCAAAGTTAGAACATATTAAGACGGATCGGAATTGTTAAAAAAAGGGATGTTTTGGGAATAGGTGGTGCAGTGAGCAGTGATAAAATTCTGCGCAGACATTGGATAAACACCTACAGAGACCAATACATTTGTATTTCTGTAAACAATCATGAAAACATAGTTAAAGAAGCCGTTCATTAGTATTTAAGTCACATATAATATTTTTCGGACGGAAGGAACAGTTTACAGGATGACGTGTGAAGGAAAACCATTATTTCGAGATTGCAGTGCTGTAAAAAATGAATTTTGTAAACCTGACTTTTCCATATTTCTGTAAATAAAATCGTTTTTACACGGACAGAGGTTGAATGATTACAGGATATGAGACAGGTACTGTTAAATATTATTTTAGGTATGAAACCTGAACGTTTTGTGCACATTTTTACAATGTATGACTGATTAAAGTGACATGAGAAATGTATTAAGTTAAACGATGGCTATGTTGAGAAAAGTTACATGTACTCGTATTAAGCTTTTAATGTCAGGTAGTGTCAAAAATTTTCGTTTTAGCGCTCCGGGTATAGGTGTGTGTCTTTTTTGTATCTGATAAAAATTTAACTATATGTGCTTTGTGTAATGTTCATATCTTAAAATAGTCATTCAGATTTAATGTTTTCCCACGTTTAGGAATTTGCTATACCAGCAGAATGTTATATGTTAAATACAAATTCAGTAATTGATGTTGACAGTTTCAGCCACGCCGATTTGTGTAATCATTTAGTTATGTAGTTTAGAATTAAAGCGTTAAAGCGAACAGACGTGTTTCTGTTATAAGTGTCTAGAACACGGACAGTACATTGGCGACGAGGAAAAACAATAATGGCAAAGGCATTGCAGTTACCTGCACTTAATCCCTTTGATGTAAATGGTGACCAGACAAGCGTTTCCCAAAGGTGGGATAAGTGGAAGAAAACTTTTGAATTTTACATAAATAACGGATAAAGCACAAAAAAGGGCTTTGTTTCTACATTCCGCGGGAAGTGAAGTCCAAGAAATATTTGATACCCTTGGGGAGTCTGGAGATGACTTGGACGGTGCCAAAAAGAAATTAGATGAGTACTTCCAACCAAAACGGAACATAGCATTTGAGCGCCATTTGTTCAGGAATGCGGCACAAGGTGAAACAGAAAAAATTGACAGTTTTGTGACTAGGCTGCGTAAACTGGCCGTAACCTGTGAATTTGAGAAGCCAGACGACAACATTCGAGATCAAATTGTTGAAAAGTGTAGATCGTCAAAATTAAGAAAAAGACTCCTAAAGGAAAAGGAATTAACTTTAAAAAGTGCAATGGATATAGCCCGAGCTGGCGAAATTGTAAACGAGCAAGCAGACAGATTCAAGGGCAGTGAAACATTTTCAAGCACCGATGTAAACACTGTTAGGCCGTCGGTAAGTCACAGGAAACAATATGTGTCTGAGAAAAGTTCGCAGAAAGATGCCACGTGTTTTCGGTGCGGGCGGAAGGGCCACATTGCAAGGAACTGTACAATTACTAAGGACAAAACGTGTAATAAGTGCGGGAAAAAGGGCCATTTCGCAAAAGTGTGTAAGACTAAATCGGATACCCCGCGCACTAGACCAGGTAAGGACCGCAGTACAAAGCATGTTCATTTAGTGCAGAGCGAGTCCTCAGATGACGAGTTCGCATTTGCTGTCTACAAAAAAGATACAAATGGCATGATAGACGTTAGCGTGGGCGGAGCTAAGATACAGATGCTAATCGACTCTGGCGCAAGCTGCAATATCGTGAACCACAATGTATGGAGCGCCATTAGCGCTAACGATGAAACAATGTCCCTATCGAGAAGCACAAAAAGATTGTTTTCTTACGGATCAAAGGAACCATTACAAATACTAGGAACATTTCGGGCAGTCACCAAGCATGGACTGCGTGAAACATATGCAGAGTTTGCTGTCGTTGAAGGCGATTATATTTCCTTACTAGGAAAAGACACAGCGGTAGAGCTAGGAGTTTTACGCATAGGGACCGATGAGCCGAACCTATGCTCCGTTAGAAATGAACTTGATAGGATTATTGCCTCAAGAAATTCTGTTTTCAATGGAGTAGGGAAACTGGAAAATTTTCAACTGAAAATTCATATCGACATGACCCCTGTAGCACAACCGTTACGTTACCATTTAATGTGAGGAAAAGCGTGAACAAAAAGCTTGGAGAAGATGGACATAATTGAGAAGGTAAACAGCCCAACGGCCTGGGTGTCGCCACTTGTCGTTGTGCCTAAGAAAAACGGGGAAATTCGAATCTGTGTCGATATGAGACGGGTCAACACTGCTGTTCAACGCGAGCGATACCCGATCCCGACAGTGGATGAAATGCTAGAGGATATGAACGGCAGCACAGTGTTCTCAAAACTTGATTTACGTTGGGGATACCACCAAATAGAGCTAGACGAGGAATTAACCACATTTGTGACACACGAGGGCCTTTATCGCTATA
The DNA here is from genome assembly GCF_032062105.1 of Saccostrea cuccullata. Lineage (NCBI taxonomy): Eukaryota > Metazoa > Mollusca > Bivalvia > Ostreida > Ostreidae > Saccostrea > Saccostrea cuccullata. The sequence continues at coordinate 403,491 of NW_026933337.1, read as the reverse complement.
AGCGCCTCATGTTCGGAATTTCCTCAGCATCTGAGATCTACCAAAGAGTAATTGGACAAGTTATTCAAGGTATCAAAGGAGTGAGGAATTTGTCTGATGACATCATAGTTTACGGGACGGACCAGGCGGATCATAACAAGAAACTTACGAAAGTGCTTGACAGACTAGCTGAGAAAGGGCTTACCCTTAACAGAGAAAAATGCGAATTCGGTCTATCTAAAATTGTTTTCCTCGGACATGTGATTTCATCAGAGGGGGTTAAACCTGACCAGGAAAAGATCAAAGCAGTATCGGAGACCAGGACGCCGAGCAACAGTTCCGAAATAAGGAGCTTCCTGGGGCTAGCAAATTACTGCGGCCGTTTTATACCGAATTTTTCAACGATAGCTGCCCCTTTACGAGAGCTTACAAGGAAGAACACACACTGGAGTTGGACGAAAAGACACCAGGATGCGTTTGACATGCTAAAAAGAGCGCTCGTAAGTGCCGAAGCACTAGCATACTACAATCCAAAAGCCGAGACCAGGATAATCGTGGATGCGAGTCCCGTTGGACTTGGGGCCATTCTAGCACAGAAACAACCGGACGGATTGTTTAAACCAATTGCATATTCAAGTCGAACTCTAACCGACGTTGAGCAAAGATACTCGCAGACCGAGCGCGAGGCTTTAGGTGTCGTGTTTGGTTGTGAAAAGTTTCACATGTATATATACGGGCTGGAGTTCGAAATCTGGACGGATCATAAGCCGTTGACCTACATATTCTCTCCAAAGTCGAAACCACCAGCTAGAATCGAGCGATGGATGTTGCGACTTCAACCGTATAAGTATAAGATTGCCTATATACCTGGACCAAAGAATGCTGCTGATGCTCTATCCAGATTGAGTCAGAATCAGGCTTGCCGAATACGCCACATTGCAGACGAGTATGCGCATTTCATTGCAGATAATGCTGTACCGAAAGCACTCACTATTCAAGAAGTTCGTCAAAAACATCGGAGGACCGAGAACTCGTCGAGATTATGAGGAGGATCGAAACAGGGCATGGCCGTCTGGATCCTAAAATTCGTACTGTGGAAACGGAACTTTCAGTCGTCGACGGAATAGTATTACGTGGATCGCGCATCATACTGCCTAAATGCCTGAGGAGACAAACAATACAGCTGGCCCACGAAGGACACCAGGGCATTGTCCGCACGAAACAAAGACTAAGAGAAAAGGTATGGTGGCCAGGCATAGATACAGAAGCTGAGCGATTTGTTAAACATGTCAACAATGCCAACTTTTGTCGAACAACAATAGGCCCGAACCAGTTCGAACAACGGTATTACCCGACGGGCCATGGCAGGATCTGGCTATAGATCTTATGGGACCGTTTCCTTCTGGGGAATATCTACTAGTCGTTATAGACTATTTTTCCCGATTTCAAGAAGTAGCCATTATGAAAAAGATAACCAGTGAGAAGATCATTCTTCAACTTGAGAGTATGTTCGCGAGGCACGGCTTACCTTACAGTATGCGAAGCGACAACGGACCACAGTTTGTGTCAGAGGAGTTTAAGGGATACCTGAATTCAAATGGTATCAAACACATTCGGACTACACCATACTGGCCACAAGGAAATGGGGAGGTAGAAAGGCAAAACCGAACACTACTCAAAGCCATTAAAGCAGCAAACGCAGAAGGCAAGGATTGGAGACAAGAACTACCCAAGTTCTTACTTGCGTACCGTGCGACCCCACATTCTACAACCGGAAAAAGCCCTGCAGAGTTATTATATAATCGGAAAATTCATACCAAGTTACCAGAGATCAGTGCAAGAATCGATCGCAAAGAAGTAAGAGAAACGGACGCAAGACGGAAAGAGGATTTTAAAATAAGAGCGGATGAGAAGCGCCGCGCCGTACCGTGTGAAATTGAGATCGGTGACACTGTTGTACAACGTTAAGCGCGATAAGTTATCAACCGAGTTCGCGCCTGATTCATCGTGAGGGAGAAATGCAAAAATGCAGCGACTCTCGAGGATGAAAATGGATCGTTGATTAAGCGAAACTGCGCAGCTATAAAGAAATTTATATCGAGCGACGAAAACGAAACAGAATCGCATGACCCCGAAATTAGCGCAGATGAAACAGGAGACGAATCGGACAAGAACCGTTCTGTCACAGATACCGGTAGACCAACCCGGGAACGTAAACCACCCGCCTATCTAAAAGACTATGTGACCACCTGAGAAAAAAAAAAAGGATTGACTTTTTTGTTATTTGACTGTAACTTTATTCTCTATTTGTACAAAGATTAGTTATTGGCATTACAGGCTGTCATTTCAGAAATTATGTAAAGATTGTTTTTTCTGTCTAAGGTGAAGAGGGATGTAATGTTCATATCTTAAAATAGTCATTCAGATTTAATGTTTTCCCACGTTTAGGAATTTGCTATACCAGCAGAATGTTATATGTTAAATACAAATTCAGTAATTGATGTTGACAGTTTCAGCCACGCCGATTTGTGTAATCATTTAGTTATGTAGTTTAGAATTAAAGCGTTAAAGCGAACAGACGTGTTTCTGTTATAAGTGTCTAGAACACGGACAGTACACTTTGTTTTTGTTGAAAACTTGCATATTAATGAAATGAAACATGAATTTAATGAAAATATTAGTTTCATATATTTTATCAATGTTTGTCAGTAATTATCAATGTTGTCCACGAACTTAATGGACAACCCTCGTATGGTATAATTGAAGGCATAAAAATCTTTCTCCCTTCACTGTGGGTAATCACATGAATATACACTTCAGTATCAAGACAAAGTAAACATTAATTACCTCTAATTGTCGGATCCTCTCCTCACGATCTCTGATCAGAGCTAGATCATCTTCAATAATTTGGTCCTGTATTTGTTGTTCTTCTCTTTTCCTTTCTTGTTCCAGGAATTTAACTTCATCATCCTCATCCTAACACAGAGATAAAATATAACTGGTGTTTGAGATAACCAAATTTCATTGTACTTCTCAGAAGAACAAATCCTTATTATTTTTTTTAAAAATATGAACAGCATTATTAAAAGTCTATCACAACATTCGTATTTTAAATAATACCACGCAACATGTAGACTGGTGTGTGTCATAAAATACTACTCACATCCATCCAACCTCCACTAGACTTTGGTTTGGGTTTCTGACTTGATAACTTAACTGTTTTCTTTACTTGTTCTGCAGCTCTCTGAAAAGCCAAGTCAAAATGAAATTGCATAGATCTATTCTCTAATCCTAGATACATGTAGGTGTGAGAAATCATTGAAAAAATCTGTGACAGGTGTATGAAATTAATTTCTATCTTCTATTAAATTGATTCTCCAATAATCACTATTTCCTATCCAGCAATTTTAATCAGTACATGTACCTTAAACTATTTACAAATACACTTATATTGTTATAAATGCATTCCAAAGAAAAAATGTCTTTTCTAGTTCATTTTCTATTGATTGAATTTAATGCTACCTGTATACAGCCAGCAAAGAAAGTACCTTTTGTAAAGAAGTGAATCTTGTGACGGAGTCCTGGAAATCATTCTTTAATCGATCAACTTGAAACTTTTGTTGCTGAAAGTAAATTTTGAAAATTGCATTTAAAATAAATGATACTGTCTTTCACTTAACAAAGTTTAAATCATTTCTAGATTAGATTATGCTCTTTTAATAGAAAGAGAAAAACAGTAAGAAGCCAAAGTTTATCTAAATCATATTTTTATAATTTTCTAACAGATGAAAATTGTTTGAAGCTCGCCCTAAACTCAACCAAAGGTAGTGATATAAAGAAGAAGCCCATGTGCCAAAATGATCACTTGAATCTCTATGGATCCCTTTTGTTCTCCATCAGCAGATCTGACGTGTGATGCTTATTAAAGATGAAAATTTTTGAAAGATACTTAATTATTTCCCCCTGAAAGAGTGTAGCCCATAATTTCAACAAACTTCAATCTCTTATTCACAACAAATACTTTGTCAGACAAACAGTTTTGGAGAGAAAAAAATAGAAATGTGAAAAGTTAATAGACAAACAGTTGACAAACTTTGAACAGAAAAGCTCACTAGAACCTTCAGCTTATGTGAGAAATATTGATGTTACATACATGAGCATTGAACATGAATATATCCATGTAGGCAAAGCAATAAACATTCGTACGTCCTTCAGACGAACTTTGAAAAGTGTATCATCTCAATTCTTTGTCGAGTATGACTTACCCTTTCTAGTCCCGTCATTGCAGCAATGGTTCTCATTTGCCTTGTTGTTTCTTGAACTATCTTGTTTGTCTTTGTTGAAACTTCATGGCTACATAATAAAGGGGTTTCAATGAATTGCTCTTTCCTAATTTTCATTCACTAAACTGATAAATGTGGATCCATTAAGTTGCACCCTTCCATCCATATGTTCATCTCTAAGAATTTTGTCCTCAAACTTTCCTTTTTAAACAATATCTCTGAGATACATTGTTATACATAAAAGTTTTTTTAAATTGAAAGGACAACCATTAATTTTTTTTTAAGGTGGCCTGGATTTTTCTCTCTATTATTGGGAGAAGTAAGTCTCATAAACTTTTCAAAAATGACAGACATCCTTAAATATAATTAGGTCTTTCCACCTTTCCGTGGAAAGACCTATTGAAATTGTTCTGTTTATTATTATTTTTCTTTATTATTTTTCCGCCAAATGGTTTTTTGTTTCACAAGTTATCGAAAAAATTTATAGTTTATAAGAATGTACTCCTTTAATGATTTTTTCGTTTGAATATGAACTCCCCCTTTGGTTATCGCTGCTTGTTATCGCTACTCCTCCGAAACCGTAAAACGTAGAGGAATGAAACCTTCACCAATATCTTTAACTAATTGAGAGAACCTTAAATCCTTCTTTGCAAAAATATTCATGACCCCTTCAATAAGTTACTGCCCCTGAAAGTTCTTGAATTTTACAAATAATTAAAAATTTTCAAAACAACAAGTCGTAATTTAATATTTATTGACCTTTGACCTTAAAATTCATATAAAGGTCAAAGGTCAAGGTCATTCCAAAACTGAGAAATTTACCATTTTTTATCTCTCTTTTGTCTTGGAACATATACTTAATGTCTATGCATCATTAATATGTACTCTTAAAACTGTTTCAAAGATTTCATTCTTGTCCCCTAACATTAACCCTTTTAAAAGTTATTGCCCCTTGTGCTAAAAACCTTGTTATTGCTACTCTTCCGAAACCGTAGACCGTAGAGACACCAAACTTTCACTAATGTCTTCAGGGTCTTTAGGCCTAATTCCACTGCATAGTTGTAAAAGGATCTGATGACCCCTTATATGAGTTATTGCCCTTTAACTTCTTTGTACTTAATATTAAACCTTATAACTTGTATTCTATAAGTCGTAGAAGCATGGGGTCAATTGCATTGTGACCCTTGACCTTTGACCTTGAATATTTTTTTAAGGTCAAAGGTCAAGGTCATTCTTTTTTGTTTTTTAATTTCATTTTTTCCCATGCTTTAAGAGAGTTTTGGTTTCTTTTTCATGGAATTTAATTTTAAGGAGTCAGATATAAAACAAATTTGAAATTCAAAGAAGGTGGAAAGACCTCTTATTGTTCTGTGAACAATAAGTCTCCTAGTTTTCTTTGGTTCTTACATTCTGTCTCTTGTTTCCAGACTGTCTCTGTCTGTTCCAATAATTTTCATTAATTTGTCCACTGAGTTTGCTGAAAAAATTTAAAACAAAGTAAGCTTTAGTTTCTAGGAAATGATTGTTATTTTGCAAGTTAAAATTACAGCAGAATACAATTAAAATCACATTCTAATGGGAATGTTGTTGAACAAATTCTTTGGTATTGATACACCATTGGAAAATCAAAACTTAGAAGCTCATGTCATAACCCACAATTAACTCCTATTCTGTCTGTGTTTACTGCAATAACATAGCCTCTCGGATATACGTGTATTTTTATCTGATGTTTTCTCTCATTTCTCGACATTATGTCAACTAGATACACATTTTCTTTATTCATACTTCTTCATGTATTAATTTTTGTTGATTGATTTGGGAATTCCAATCACAATGTTCTTTAAATATACTCACCGTCAATAGAAACGCAACACCCAATTTAAGGGGTGAACATTCTGTACGGGATATAACTATGTACCAAAAAAGTTAGGACATCTTTTACTTTGCCAAATCAGTTATTTAACGGTTGAATGATTTTCATTCCATTACTGGAAGTTGTTTTTTAGCCCCCTGACCAAAAATAAAAAATTAGCATTTTTAATAAAATTATTGACAATATTTTGGGTTTTCAAGGTTTTGTACCTGTTAATCATAAGTCTTGTACTAAAATTCCGTAAAAAATATCCTTCTTTCTTTTCCGGATGTGATGCCTGTATTTCCTCAAAGTAACTGAAAGCACGCATTTTCATTGCTAATGTTGGAAATTCTCATAGATATAGATGCAAATATACATTACATAACGACTTTTCGGGCTCATGTGTTTCAAAAGTATGAATGACAGTTCCTTGACCGGAAGTCCAAGGGTTACTACACTACGCCAAGTTACGACCTAGTATCTGAAAAACAGGTATTTAAAGATGCACAAGAATATTTATTTTGCTCAGGTTATATAAACCTACTGCATGGTAGAATTCGGGCTGTGTTTGTTGTACATGGCGGACTAGGACGTTTTAATTGAATGGTAGGATGGGGGGATGTTTTAAAAGCTATGTGTTACTTTCTAAGGTCTAAAGATAACACTTAAATGAAGTATCATTGTTTTGTAAATTTACTTTTTACATTTATGTATTCATTCTTAATCTTATCTTTAAACCTTATAAAGAAACACATAACTCTAAAACATCCCCCCCCTTCTGACCATTCAATCAAAACGCGCTAGTCCGCCATGTACAACATAAGCAGCCCGAATTCTACCATGCATTAAGTTTATCAATGTCTTAATCTGAGCGAAATAAATATTCTTGTCCGTTTTTAAATGCCTGTTTTTCAGATACTGTGAATTTTCTCTAACTTGGCGTAGTGTAGTAACCCTTGGACTTCCGATCAAGGAACTGTCATTCATGCTTTTGAAACATGAGCCCGAAAATTCGTTATGTAATGTATATTTGCATCTATAGCTCTCTCTTTTCTCTGTTTTGAGAATTTCCAATATTAAAAATGAAAATGCGTGCTTTCAGTTACTTTGAGGAAATACAGGCATCACATCCGGAAAAGAAAGAAGGATATTTTTTTTCCGGAGTTTTAGTACAAGACTTATGATTAACAGGTACAAAACCTTGAAAACCCAAAATATTGTCAATAATTTTATTAAAAATGCTAATTTTTTATTTTTGGTCAGAGGGCTAAAAATAACAACTTCCGGTAATGGAATGAAAATCATTCAACCGTTAAATAACTGATTTGGCAAAGTAAAAGATGTCCTAACTTTTTTGGTACATAATTATATCCCGTACATAATTTTTACCCCTTAAATTAGGGTGTTGCGTTTCTATTGACGGTGAGTATATTTTACCCTTGATACATATCCAGTGCGAGACTATACTGTGAATTAGAATATGTAACAAATCCTACATTTTCATGATGATACAACTTGTGGTATTGCACTTCTCCATGTCAGACCTAATTACTAAGTCATATTACGTTATACATCTATAATATTCAATTGTATTCAGTGTAATCATATTGAAATAAATTGTTCATGCCCCCTGAGGGCCCTTGATTGGTGAATAAACATATTATTATATCTTGAATCTTGAGATATATCTTATCATTCTTTCTTGGTTCCACTGAGCTTGAGATAACAAAGTTTGATTGTAGATGTAAATCATTTCTATTAAAAAATAACTTACCACCGACATTTATGTTGGAGATATTAGCCTTGATCTCATTGCATATCTTGGAGAATTTCATGTTAGCTGATCCTGAAAACAAAGTTTAAAATACATGTATATGTATAATGTTCAATATCATCAAAGGATATGTAGATCAAATATCATCTTGCTAATCCAAAATCTTTGACTGAATCAATATACTACCACCATCTGCTTTTTTTCTCCTTCTAAATTTTAGTTTTCCTGAGTTAGTTTCTGACTCTTCAGACTTGCAAACAAATTTGCCCCATTCATCAAGACATGTTGACTTTGTCCAGAAATTATGCTGCTTTTCTTGAAATTGTCCCAATTTTAATTAACCCATTTACAAGAAAGTTGAAAGATGCAAAAATAAGGGGGGGGTCTCTCTTTACTATATAACTCAATTCTTCTTCACACTAGTTTACAGAAATCGGTATCATTCAATTCAAACTCACCATGATATGGATCATCATGGTACTCTCGCACTGCCCCATATTCAGGAAATTCTGATCGTCTTGCCATTCTTATTTTTAATGCCAGATCTATAAGAAAAAGTAAAGACAACCTGAACATTTGAACCTATATGAAACTGTGTTCAATCATGTTTTGATAACATTCTTTATCATAAATTCAACTATAATTGCAAAAATACTCCATGGAACAAAGGAAACAAGAGAATTTTTTTCAAATCTTCAATGATAAGGAAAATCGTTTGAGTAAATCATTCGCACTGCCTTTTTTGCAGTGTTACAAAATTTCTAAATATAAGATTTGGCAGTTAATGAATGAGTTATGGAAGGATGATCATCCACACATGAAAATCTACAGTCGTTGTGTCTCATTCGTTATGTCTTATAGCAGTTTCATTCTAATGTTTCTTTTACCTTGAAAAGGATCATTGATTTAGTAAGACATCACCGGAATGGATCTTGTATTGTTGATGTTTTCCTCCAGTCATGTGACAGTCATAGAGTTATCCTCCCTGAACAACGCGGAATAATTTGGATTTTCAATGTTTAATTATTCTCCCTGTAAAAAAGATTTTATTTATATATTTGAATTTATTTTCTTATAAATATTTCTAAATATTAATCTTAAAAGATTCAGATAACAATAAAAACCTCTACGATCAATTTTGCTTCGGATTATACTCTGCTACTCTTCGCCGGATGTAAACTTGTCAAATCGAAAGTTGACGTCAGAGTCGTGTGACATCCTTGCTAATTTACAGGTGTTGAATTGTTCAGGAAAAACCCGTAAAACGTAGGGATTAGCGTTGTTTGGCCTATTTTTAAAAGGTGTATTTCCGTAAAAGTAAGTCAGTATTTAATCAAAGTGATGTCATAGCTGGTAACTTGTAGAATAAAGTACAAAAAATAAGAAACTTGATTATCTTGGCAAGAAGATGTACAGAAATTTTTGACAGGATGTTATCTTACTAATTGTCATGCCATGATTTATTCATCAAGAATATTTTGTGAAATTGTTTGAAAATGATATTCCTTTAATTTGTGGCAATTCTGTTACGACTTTTTCTTTGGTATAATCTAAAAGTCTAACTGGAATACAATTATCTATTTTTTTTATTTTCTAGACAGAAGAGAATGGAGACTAAACTAAATCCCTCTAATGACCCACCAGCTTATCAAACTTTTCCCCAGCCCGGACAACAGGCTCCAGCTGGATCCTACCCCGCAGAAGCCCCACCTAAGTATGAACCTGGGCCTACAGCATATCAACAGAGTAAGACCAGTAAATAAATTGTAGTGCAGAGCAGAAGAAATTTAATGTTAGTCTAGGCTGGTCTATGTCATGTATATTCTCCATTTTTGCTTTTCTAAATATAGACCCAGCTGGTTCATACCAACAGGGGACTACAGTGATAACTTCACAGCCAGTTGTGTATCTTCAGGACCAATCTTTTAACACCTTCAGTAAGCCAATGGTGTGTCCATATTGTAACAGCCAGATTTCCACTTCAGTGGAATATGAGGCAGGTGCTCTTACCTGGCTTTCAGCAGGCATACTCTGTATCTTTGGGTAAGTTCACTGAAGGTTTACTCTGTATCTTTGGGTAAGTTCTCTCGGTTTACTTTGTATCTTTGGATAGTTTTCTGTATGCATACTTTGTATTTTTAGGTAAGTTTTCTATCGGTATACAATACTTTGTATGCCAAAATTTGTAAGGGATCAAAGTATTAAAGCAATATGAACTGCACTTTTGAGAATTTTATTTTGCTGTTAAAATGTGCTATTACAATAAATTTGTATGTAATTTAAACTTTTATGATGAGTTAGACTAAAAGAAAGTGTTAAATTGAGGTAAAAAAATAATATCTGTGCAGTGGAGTGTATAGTTTTATATAAGAAATAAATATTGTACAGGACGACAATAATGTAGTTTTGCTTCAATCTAAGCACATAAATAGTTCTTCTATCGCAAATATGCAAGACAGAAGTTTATAAATGTTCTTATTTTCTATTACTAAAATAGTTTATAACAATTTTTCAACAAAAATTTCCAACATCAAGGTTGCAGCTCATATTGCTTTAAGCTTCATGTTTACTTCTTCTAAATTGAGTCTGAAAAAAAAAAAAATGTTAAAAATCTTCTCAAAACAGCACTGTTAGGAGGTTGCTCAGGTGAGCTTTGCTGCTCATGTGTCTTATTTAAAATGCTGCTCCAGCAATTGATATAACATTCTGCTTCTTGTGTGTGTTTTAAATGAAAAGTGTCGGTTGATTTTGAATCATTTTTTAGGCTATTTGTAGTCTAAGCCAGTAGAGCTACAGTCTTTGTTGAGGTACCTGGTTAATAGCAAAGCCATAGGTTGTGTTAGGTGCACATACTTTTTTTTTTATTACTTCAGAAAATAATTCTTATATATCAATATTTTTGTTAAAAACTTGCTTTATGAGGAATGTTGTTATTATAATTCAATTTAATTATCAAATTTGATAATTTATGGTTATGTAAAAAGAGTTTACATTGTGGCCCAGCCTGGAGTGTTTGTATATATGACCCCGTCATGATTTTCCGGATAACAATGATGAGGTAATACGCATAGCGATAAAATTTTTAGAAGATTTTCAACTACCAGTAAAAGTTATTCTACATTTGCTCTACATGTACATCTTCAAACGACACAAAGATATTTTTTTTTACATTTTGCACCACGGATTGCAGCATATGTAGCCTACTCTGCATGCAGAAATACATTGTATGTCATGTGAAAATGGTATCACCACGTGGTTCATTTTGACAGGCCAACATCTTCGTTATATCAATAATTTCTTGTCATTCATCTGTGTGTATTTTTTTACATCGATCAAATTTATTGCGGTAAAAATAATTATCTATTTACATGTATTTAATTCTTTAAATTTTTTTTTCATTTTTTTTTTTTTTTTTTTTTGCTTTGAAGACAGTCTAAAATAACCTTTGAATATCTTGACGTGCTTTCCTTGCATGTGAAAGGATTTATTTTAAATGCTAAATTTTGTTTGCGGCCGATTTGATGCTTTGCATCAATTTTACTTGTAGTAATACTGTTGTACATTTTAGATGCTGGCTTGGATGCTGTTTGATCCCGTTCTGTATGCCGGATCTACAGGATGCCAAACACACTTGTCCTAACTGCAGCAAAGTTGTTGGTGTTTACCGGAGGATCTGAATACTATGGTGGAATGGGTACAGTCCTTGTTCAATTTTTTTTTCAGAATTTCAATTATGGTGAAGTGTTTTTGATACATTGTTAAGAGTATAAACAGTAATTTTGGAGAGAAGAATTTAATTTGTTGAGTTTTGCTTAATTTTCTAAAGATCATCATGGATTTTGTCAGATTTTGTTAACCATGGCTGACAGGCTCTAATTTTATACTTTGGCAAGCATTAGGAGTAAACTGAAATCATTGATGGAGGAGTTTTGGTTTACTGTAAAAAAAAAAAAGAATTATTTCATCATATTAAATTTCTTTTTTTATGTGCCTTTAATGAAAAAAAAAAACAAACAACAAAAATGTTTTAGTAAATTTAAGAAAAGGGAGAAAACAATTACTGATATGTAGATGTAATTACTGGAGGTTGTACTGTACTTGTAATGATATTTTTTAAAAAAAAATTGTAAATACAGTTGAGCATTGTTAATCCATACATTTGTGTTTCTGTGCAATTGCCTAGTTAATGATTAAGAAGAATCCAGAATACTGAAACTCACTTGTTAATTATAAATTGTTCCTTGCAAATTTCACCCTGAAGCTGAAGAGTTCAGATTATTAACATCCAGATTAACTAGGCTACACTGTATTTCTGATATTAAAACTACACATACCAGTATATATTGCAACTTAATTACAAATTCTAGACATTTAGTGGTAACCAGACACAAGCTGATTTACAGGTAATTTTAAGGTCCATGTATAAATAGGAAATGTTGCATTTTAAAAAAAATTGTTGCAGTTTATTGTGAGTGTATTCGTTTACCTGTATTTATTAATGTCTTTGACAAGTCTTCTTTTTCAACACTTTTAGTAATTTGTGCCTCATTGTTGTTATACTGATGTAAAACAGTTGTTATCTGTTTCCTTTGTTTTAATATTTTACAGAGTATATTCTTATGTTATTTGTTGTATGAATCACTTACATCTATAAATGCTTTTCATCTTTCAAACAATTGCACAATACAGTGTAAATTTATATCCAAGAGCGTAGATATTCCATCACTGTTGAAATTGTTATTTGATACTGTTGAACTTTGGTATCTCGAACATGGATGTCTCAAATACTGGGAGTATTTTGAAGTGAATTGGAAGTTCCTACCAATATTTATTAAAGTACATGTATTTTACCCTCAATATCCTGAGGCATTGGGTATCAATTCATGAATTTTTTTAAGTCCCTTCAAGTTCAAGATAACAAAGTTTGACTGACCAAAGGCTCGAGTGCTTTTTCTGCTCTAATTCTGTTATAATCAAAAAATGCATAATAAAAAATTCCTTTCTTGATATATTTTTTTCCAGCTTTAAAACAATAAAATAATATAATAATTAGTCTCTGTTCATGTTTTATATACACATGATTGGCCAAAGTCATGTGGAAGGTTTTTTTTTTTCAATTTGGATTTTTGGAGCAAAGTTATTATTGTTGAGAGGATTGATATCCAACAAAACTTTTTTGTGGAAAATTTCTCAGCAAAAGCTACTCTATTGTTTAAAAAAAAATAGTCTAACAGTTTTCCTAGGGATTTGAAACTAAGCAAATAAAAGCAAGTACAATTTAACCCAGCCCTCTTCTTCATTTAGTTTATACCTTTAAATCTTGTTCCTGATATGACTCTGGACTTCAAATGCTGTATAGAGGTAAATTTTATTCTGTTGTAATTTTGCCCTTATCACACTGGTCTCAAGAGGGCAAAGGTCAGAGATGGAATCAGGTGCCAAGGAGGAGTAAGTAACCCCTGTTGAATGGTCATACCCGACATGAGCCCTTTGTGTTGTTCAGGTAGATGGAACTTCCCTTAGTCAGTTTAGTGTAAAAACAAAAGGCCTAACAATTGGTATGAAACAAATCAGTCAAAATACAACCCAATGACAGGGTGTATTTGCTAACAAGGTCATTATAAAGATGTTTACATAAAATTTACAAAATGCCAACATTAAACAAGGTTGTTGATATCCCTGTAAAATCAACTTGTATGTGAGTAGCATGCCTCTCATTGAATATTGATTGTACTCCGAGAAAGCTCTAGAGTAGCAAATAAGTTGGGAGAGATAAACACCATTAACAGGTGATTAGTGGATATTACTTCATAAGGAAAGTTTGCCATCCCAGGTGTTTGTTTTACAGTACATGACTTTCTACACATGTATACATGCTGCTTGCTCAGCCTTAACTAAAATGGAACCAACTCTCTCTAAAAGCATCATTGTTAATGGATATACTTTCCCTTATAAATTTTTCTAGAATCCTTGGAACATAAAACATTTACAAAACAAGCCAAAATATATGTTTTGGTGTATTATTTATTAGATAAATAACAAGCAATAATTGCTAAATATAACAACACATTTGCATGACTGAGGATAAAATGCCTTTTATAATCACAGCCAACTGTAAAACATTGCCCACAATTAAAGTGAAAAAATGAGCTTACAATAATGATTTAAAAATGTTTGAGCACCAAATTATGAAAAAAAAATGAAATATCCAGTACTGTCTCAAATGAATTAACTTGCCAATGTCAGTGATCAATTCATGGCATAATGCTTAAAAAACCAAGTCTCTGGAGAAACTGTTGCTCTATTGACTAGAGGATGCAGTCAGATTTGTGATGCATATGTTTTTCTTCTCTGAAAACATTTTAAGTTTTAGGCTTAATTTACAAAAAATCAGCAATGATATCATAGTTTTCTTAAATAGAAATGAAGATTTTTTTTTAGACAAGTCGTGAAATCACATTACCATTTAAGAAAGAGTAACATTCATAAAAAATTATTACAGAGAGACAGACTGGCAATATTGAAAGGACAGCAAACATTTTACCAATGAATATTGCTCTTCTAGTATTGGACTTGTAGAGCTAAAACAACAAATTCAATTAAAATTAATTTTACATCTGTTGAAAATACTAACCTCTCACAACATTCTTGGTTTAATAATTTTCCTGAGAGAAATTTTAAATAAACCCTCTGAATTAAATAATGAATGAAATCATATTTTGGAATATTCAAGGTGTCACATCAAGTTGTACTGGATGATAATGAAATGTTTGTTCTGGGTTTTCCTCAGCAGATGATATCACTATACATTTAATGTCTACTGTGTATTTTCCTTCACAGTGAATAAGGAAAGAGGGATTAATCAACAAGTCTTGGCCGTCCTTCACCTAAGTAAATGTAAAAAAGCAAATAGATTATCGATTATACAGTAAATTTAAAAAAAATAATTTTAAAAGGTATTGCTGTGTCTGCAGATTTTCTAGAAGCATGTTGAAATGAGGCCCATGGGTCTTATTAGTCACTTGAGTGCAATGAACCAAACTTTTTGACACTCATCTTCTTTGCCCTTGGCCTGAGGCAACATTTTCAATTTCAGGTCAAACATATTGTATGTTGCCCTCATACCCAGTCAATAACTGTGTGTTTTGAGATATTACATGAAGGTTTAAGGCCCCTTAAACATAATATTTACCGTTTCATAGAAGGCAATGCCTATGTACTCCCTCCACAGTAACATTGGTCACAGATCAAATTAGTGGGACATAATACATAACATTCTGTTATAATCAATAAAATTATAATGAAAAATAAAATTTTACAATCAAAAATCAATATTATTATTCAAAAAAATGACAACCCCCTAACATGCATAACATTTACCTGAGTCTAATACAAATATTTGAAAAAAAAATTATGCATTTAATAGAATATTTAATATAAGGCCATATAAAATTAATCTTTAGAAATGTGTCCACTCAAAATGACTGTCCCGCCCCGATGTTTTTTATTTTGATTTTTGGGTATTTTCATGTATTTTAGACTGTAATGTTACCATTTGTACAGTACTGTCTCGTAAATCCAGGGGAACAATTTATTCAGTAAGAATTTGGGTCAAACTGTCACTATATGCCATACATTTATATTAAGTATGCGTGTCGCTATTTATAGCAAAAACGCCATGTGAAGACATTGCGAAAAATAAATAACAGCAGTTTAAATGTGTAAAAAAGATAATTTGTCAGTATATTAATAATGCAACAAAAAATAATTTGTATGAAACACATATAGAATACCATCACTGCCAAAAGTGATGCAGAGAGATTCCTTACTATAAGTATGTAAAACATAAGACGAAAAATTATGACAAATGGTTTCAAGTGATATATAACGAATTACACTGTGTGATTTGATAAATTGAGGTCAATCTCAAATCGTAGACAGGTCAAGAGAAGGTAAAAAATTTTCAGTAGAATAATTATTAGAACATTTTTATAGATTCTGCAAAATAAGAAGTCACGCATACACAATTTATTGTGATCCCCACCTCAAAGTTCAAAGTGTGCCGTAAATGTGTACTTGATAATTTGTTAATTAACAATAAATATCTAACTTTTAAAGCAAAAATTTTCTTTAAATATTTAAAAGAATTTGATAAGAAGTAAATCTAGGTCATATTTGCATTAAGGTAATGAAAAATGTTGATGCAGTTGAACTGCTTCATCATTGTTTTGCATATGAAATACTTAGGCCTATATATAAATTAACAATTATAAAAAAGGTCAGACATGTTGATGCATTTTTTAGCAAATTAGCTCTCGATTAATTTTACCTGGCCTAACAGTGTCCCTAATTTAGTCTTTTAGAAGATTTAATAAATTCTTGTACATATGAAAATATTTTACAATTTGTTTGATAAGGTCAAAGGAAAGATCAAGGTCAAAATTGTTGATTTTTTTACCAATATGTTCTCTTTCAACATTATCACATATGGGCAGTTGATAAAATAATGTTGAAGGGTATCTTTAAAACTGAAATCCACACTTTTGACAAGTGATTGAATATCTGATAAAAAATGATTTTTTAAATGTCTCTTAAGATGTATCAGCATTGTTTCAACTGACAATGCAAGGTATCTTTAAAACTGAGCTAAACAAAGTTAAAGAAAAGGTTTATTAGGTCAAGGCAAAGGCTTTAAAGATCAAGGTCAAAAATGGAGAGTTTTTTAGCTCTCATCAGTATGTATCAACATGTTAAGTTTGATAAAACTATCTTGAATTGTTTTACAAACTGGTATACACTAATTTATTAAAAGTGAGGTCAAGGTCAAAGGTGAACAGGAAAACAAGGTTGAAAAAATCATACAAATAATCAGGTGCAGAACCATTAATCATTTTATACATCAATTGAAGTTTGTGTTTTTCTCTTGGATAGTTTCTTTCCCACTGAGCTTCACCAGACAAACACAAAGTGTGAAGGAAGGACAACGGAAGCCCAGTAAAATTCTGGAAGACGGACATGACAAACACTATATGCCTCGGCCATATTCATGGCGGGGCATACAACATCAGGATATTCTCAAATTGATTTATAAAGGCAAAATAAATTTTTATTAAGAAGCCCAAGATACACAATGTTTACTTCAGTCACTATAGCCCTGTTACTATTCTGAAGATTTTTAAAAGATATACTTTCACCTTTTTATTCCTAAAATTTTTTGAACTTATTCTAGTCCCATCCCATTTCCAGAGGCCAAGATTTGAACAAACCTGAATTTGCCAAAACTTAATTAAGATGCTTTGATGAATACAAAAAGGGTTTCCAATGAAAATTTTCATAACTCTTTCATTGTTATAAACTTTGCATCACTTCTATGCATAAATTTGAGAGAGATACAGGTATAAATCAATGTACAGGTAAACTTCGGTATCTCGACATCGACGGGACAGTCGGAAAATGTCGAGATATTACGAGATATATCTTGAGACTACGTATCATTTATATATAACAAAACCAAAGACCTAAATTGAACGGACGTGTACCTACAGGTGCCTATAACTATGTCTTCAATTAGACTGTAGCTCGTTTGTTTCAGCTATCCCTCTACATTTATTAGAAAATCTAAGAAGTTATTCACAAATGTTATGAAATGCTTTCATTTTTATCCATACCCTGTCAAAAGCTTCTCATTTCACTAAATATAAAGTTATATCCTGCCTCATGTCAAGGTGCCATAAATTTAGCCATATATTTCAACTAATTGGTTAACAGAAATGCGCGTTGTAAACTCCGAACCGGAACGGTGCAAAGTCGACTTCCGAGATACGGAAAAAAATTAATGCATATATTTTTTAAATTATTTCAATTTACATCTTTTTTATTTCATAATCATTCATCATTAATTTTTAATTCATTTTCAAACCAAAATTTAGATGAAATTGGGCATTTTTAAAACAAACGTAACCTATGCATCCATATTACGGCTGATGCAATAGTCGTGCATGTCGTAAGTTTGATTGATTCATGTTGAATGCATTTTTACCACAATTTTTAAGTTAAATTGAATCCAATGTGTATATTATTTATTGTCATTCAGTTACCTTATTTTAAATAAAATGTTTAAGTTTTGTTATAGATTCCTCTGAAAAATAAACGGTTTAAAATTTCACAAAAAAATAATTCATTTACCATTCAAATTACCCAAGCTGAACATTAAACAATTAACATTCACCCGAGTCTAACAATGATTTGCTCTGCCATAATATTATGTTATATGAGGTATGCATAAAAATTGAAAAAGGTGTGAATTTCGGCACACGTAAACTGGAAAATAAGAAGACGTACACAATGCTTCCTCCGACCAGCATACAAACAACTAGGTTAATGTTCAGAAAAATTGCACCGATGTTTTCTCCATATAATCTTAAATTTTTTTGGGGCTGTGAAATACGTCCCATCCCATTTTCAGAGGCCAAGATTTGAACAAACCTGAATTTTCCCACACTTAAGATGCTTTGATGAATACAAAATGAGTTTCCAATGAAAATTTTCATAACTCTTTCATTGTTATAAACTTTGCATCACTATTGCATCACTTCTATGAATAAATTTGAGAGAGATACAGGTATAAGTCAATGTATTAATTATGAAGTATAACATACCTTCGTTAATGGTTACTCTTGCCACCACATCAAGGCAATCCATCACAGACAAATCTAATGACTCCTTCAGCGGGAAAAATGCACCATTTAGCTTTACTTCTGCAATAAATGAGTCACACAGTAATTACACATTTAATTAACCAGAACAAATAATTTTATTGATTATATTCATTGTACTTGGAAAACTTACCCCATACAATTGGTGAAATCTGAATTTGATTCAGTTGCTCCTCAGACCATTCTATATGATCTATAGAAACCTTGCCACCGGTTTTTAAAGAAGGCTATGTAGCAGTTAAAGAAAAATGTTGCTAGTTCATCGCACAAAAAAGGACAAATTTCTTGTAAAAATGAGGATACTGATTATAAACATTCACAACTTAATACCAAATTGAATTCATCAAGAAGAAAATTAATTAAGAGTTTGTTTGAGAATGAATTTCTCCCTTTCTTCTAAAGTGTGTTGTTGAAAAGGATACCATTTGCCATCGGATGTCAACAAACTGGTTTAAATAAGTACTATAATGATTGGCTATTGGGCCTTGTCTAACATGGTTTCTAAGATGAACGTTGTCCGGTAATGATGGAAATTCACATCTCTCTATTTCAACAGCAATTCTACAACAATATAAATTTAAAACAAATACATTAAAATTCACTTTATACAAACATGTTTAGACAGACAAATGAAATATAATGTCTCTGTGCCTACAAGAAACCCGAGCACAATTAACAAATGATAAAGACCTGTACCTTTCTGTGTGTCCTGGCAAGATATGAGTAGATGACTGTGTGGAATGTTGAACAGAGAGATCAGTGTCTGAGGCATTCAGCAGGTCAAAGACTAGATAACAGTGGTCAGGCCTACAAACAATGATGGGCACCAACAATATTAACTACGACGTGAAAAACAACATATTCTGTCTTACAACAGTTAAAAAAAACATTTTAAAAACAGGAACATCTTTTCCGAGTATAAGATGAAGAAAGCATAAAACTTCTGTACACTGTACATGTAATTACAAGAACTGCCTTATCCCTAATTAAATGCATAATAAAATGTAACTGAATGTTACCTTTCTGCTGGAATTGCATCCCAAGCTTGTATTATCACAGATGGACAAATATCTACAGACAAATTGACGGCACACTGTCGACAGTAACTGTCCTGTAATCCTGGGCCTCCACTATACTCAATCCGTAACAAGCACTCCACACACTGCAAAATCATAATATTTTATAAATATACACAGGACAATAAAAATAAGAAATTACATGTTTTACACTGCATAATAATTCTCAATTCTTAAAAAAAGGACCACTATTCAATTTGCCAGTCTTTGGCCTAATGTAATAAGAAATTTCTTGTAATACTGTATATAGAAGTACTTTCACATGATAATTATTCATATTTTTTTCTATATTTTCTGTGTACATAATTGTGTATCAAATTATATGTGATTAATTATCATATTTTTTGAGCGATTTGACATTTTTCATGTGAATTACTAAAAATAAGGAATTTACAGATAGATAGGTGGACAGCTAGACAGTGACATGGTTACCTGTGGCTCAGCAGTTTCATGGTTTGCAGTGTGAGACATGAAATCAGACACTCCATTTATGCACAATGTGAAACACATGACACTGTTGGGTTGTAATGGAAGCTGAGATTGGATGTTTTCCATACTCCACTCAAACATTTGGGTTAAAAATTCTGCAAAAAATATTAAAGTCATGTTTTTTGAATTTCCAAAACAAATACATGTATGTATCACGGCAAGATACAATTCATGTATTCAATTCACCTGTATTTGATGGCTTTCTTGGTAACAAATCTTTTAAGTCTATAGACCTGGCATAGGGTGTCATTAAAAAATCAACAGTTTCTTTGTCAATTGAATCCTTATGATATTACAATTCTTGAACACAAGATTATTTCACCTCTCTATATTTTTATTTTACAATTTTTTTCTAAATAATTACTTGCAGCTTAATCATATAATATTAATTCAATGTCATAATAAAATACGTTTTTTGTACCATAGATATTTGTTGCAGAGTGGGGGGGGGGGGGATTTTAGTCTTAGTCAAAACTAATCAAATTACATGTATACAGGTATATCTTAAACTTTCAAATTGCATGCAAGTTTCTCAAAACTTTCATAAAACACCAAGTGTTAAATTTTCCTACTATGTTCATGAATATTCATTAGCTCAACTTTTCATCAAACAAAAGATTACTGATTTTTCATACCTCTGTCCAGCAAACAGGGTTGTTGTTCCACTGGTAACAACGTATTCGCTGTCATTCCCAGACAGGAAGTTGTCTGCCTTGGGTAGCGATGTTGTCAGTTGGACCTGAGGCAGTTGAGGAATCACTTTGACCGTGATTTTCTCCAAATTGATTTGTGGCAAGTCTTTCAGTTTACAATGACTTTTTACTCCCATGACACTAGTAAAGTAACCTGTCAAACAAGTAAAATGTAAGCACAAATATAAAATACTTAATTGTTTGTTTGAACTTTTTCAGTATTATAATAATGGTACAACAAATTTTAAAATATTTTGACATACTATAAATCACCCAATTATTTGGAAAACTCCATTTTAATAACAGTAAATCCACTCAAAATTTTTTGTGATGACTCATTTTTATCAAGAAAGCCATTTGCATCTTTAATTCCATACACAAACTTCAAAACCATTATACCTTTTGTGGCTATACAAGTGCATAGAGATTCCTAGATACTTACCTGTAATGTCCAGATCTCCTGCAG
Source organism: Saccostrea cuccullata (assembly GCF_032062105.1). NCBI lineage: Eukaryota > Metazoa > Mollusca > Bivalvia > Ostreida > Ostreidae > Saccostrea > Saccostrea cuccullata. The sequence goes on along the minus strand of NW_026933337.1, from coordinate 382,162 downwards.
TCTTGGGCCTCCATAATAACTTGACTAGATAAGGCCCCGTCTCCGCGGGTATGGAGGGATTACAGGGGTAAGGCTCGATTTCTACTCCTTCTACCATTAAACCCTGACAAAGATAACACAACAATTTATAAAATTCAGCCTCTTTAGCTTCACAGTGTGTTTTTTTTTCAATACACATTCTACATACCCTTCAAAAAAAGTTTTTAAAGATAAGTTTACTTTGTAATTTTAACTGATATCACAATTTTTTATAATAAACTCATTTTGCAAATTTCATCTCTTATGAATGTTGATTTGAACTCAATACTTGCCATTTGATTCACTTTCAATTCATCTGGTAAAGGGTTGTAAACTTGTAATTGCACTTCACACAAATCACGGGCCACCAGACAAAAATCTAAAAGGAATTCATTGTACCCACAGAGTTAACAAACACCAAACAATTAAAAAAATTGCTGTACAGACTTACAAAAGAAGAAAATTAAGTGTTTATAACATAATGCTTCCACTTTTAGCCCCCACTTTATTATTTTGGAGGGAGGGGTTGGGGTTGGAAATGTGTGGGGAAAACTTGATAGTCATCATGTATCTTATAAAACTTGATAAGCATATGCTGGCAGAGACATGCATATACTTTATATGGTTCACTAGTAATTACCCATCATTCCCTCATCTTCTGTATCTCTCTGTTTTCCTAGATTTAAAGGTGTAAATATAAATGGCCCTGTATTTGAAGCTGATTCTCCCAGTTTCTTTAATTTGACTGGTTCCAGGTGAGGCCGCAATCTTATAAGTTTGAAAGACCTGAAAAAAGGATGGCAATGAAACTTCTATCAACACAGGTGTTATATCTTGAATAATTTTTGAGGTGTTATGTTTTTGTGTACATCAATAGCAAATTCAAAATTCACATGTTACACATGAACCAGTCAGCACAACAATTTTCATTTTGCAGGCAACCAATATCTGTGATTTTCAAGAGAGGAGAAATTGCAAAAGTTTGGCAAAATTCATAAGTAATTCACTCCTTTTCCTCAAAAGACAAGAAAAACACTGAAAACTGAGAAAGGAAAATGTGTATCACAGTGTACTTGTGAGTTTGATAAAACCACTTACTTTACGTAGGGTATACTGGTGAATGGTACAGGGGGGAGGATCATGCCATTGTCCAGAGCCAGTGACTGACAATTCCCGTCCGACTGAGCGGTCAGCTGCTCCAGAGTCCGGCAGATGTCCTTCCTCTCAGAGAGTGACAGGAACTGGTGTAATGACTGTATCATAAAGGTGGTGTGTCTGAAATACAAAATTGATAACTACACTGTATATTACACTCATGTAATGTATGATTTAGTGCTGTAAAGCATAACTGTTTAATAGCTATTTCTGAGTAAAACATTTCATGATGTATGTCAAACATTTCAAATTAGCTTCATGTATATATATCTCAGTTCCAGATGAGTTCAAGAAAAGAAATTTCTAACTGTTAATGTAAATCAAATCAAAATTTTATATAAGAAAATTAATATATTTTAATACTGAAATCAACCAACCTGATTGCAAGTGGTATTTTACCCATCTTACGAGCAGAAAAAATGAGTTCATTGAGCACTCTTGACTGCAGTACAGGCCACCCGGTGTCAGAACCTGCAATATAAACAGAACAAAACTGTCATCATATTCAATCCATTTTTACAGAAGTTTACACATTTAGTAAATCTTTTTTTCCTTATTTTCCAAGAACTATTTCTTTGTAATTAAAGCATTAAACATATAAAAAATTCAAAGAAACAAATGTCAAGTCATCTTAATAAATCTGACATGTCAAAAAGAGTCTGAGAACAAATTTTCCACGACAGCTTACTTACCAATATGTTTGTCTTTTGGACTGTGGTGTATATTGTACCCCTCCAGGACTTGGACTAGGAGGTTATAACACTGACCCCAGTTCTGCTGTGTGGCCTGAGGGGAAGACACACACTGCATGGCAGCTATCCGCTTGAAGAATGCCGCTTTTCGATGAAATCCAATATCGGAATACAGCTCGGAAAGAGTGCAATACCTAAGTATCTGTAAATAAAAGTTTATGAGAATGAATTTGATACTTTGGAAGTACATGTACAATGAATTTAATTTACACCATTTTAAAAATTTTCGTTCAACTTAATAAATTTTTAGATGTAATTTTTTTTTTACTCAGTAACATAGCTACAAGTTTCTGTAAGTAAACATTCAATTACCTTGAGAAGTAAATTGTTATGCTTATCTAATTAATACCGTATAAGTGGAAATTTTAGCGAGAGGCAAATTTAGTGATTTGTCCTTAAAAACTGGTATTTTATTTTTAGCGAGATTTAATTTTAGCGATTTTAAAATGTTCACTAAAGAACCTATTACAAATAAAACGCAATAAATTTTTAGCGATATGTAATTTTAGCGATCCTCGCTAAAATTTCTACTTAAAATTTCTACTTGTATGGTAATAGATTTACCATTCACAGAATTTTTTGTAGAAAATGTATCTCTAAATATGTCTAATGCATGAGTACAACATTTACCTTATCCTCTTCGCTGACATTGTAGTTGATGTAGATGACATTCTGCAGGAAAGAGGAAGCTTGCAGATGTTTCTGAAAAGAAATACCATTCTGACTATTAACAAATAGCGAGTTCTTTCCAAACATAATGCATAAACAATACATCACTGGGCCACAACAAACCTCTGTCATATTGCTCTGTCTGAGAAATGAAAATCATTTAACTGACATGATTTTGTTATGTTTAGCAAGTATGATGGAATTAATTATGGTTCTGAAAAAACTAACATTACACTAAAATACACACAAAAGACAAATTTTGATAAGAAGAGTAATCAAACTTTTGCTCAAATAATATCTACATATACATGTACAAGTATAGGTAATTATATTTAAATTTTGATATTTTTTTCTTGCTTTCCTGTGACTTTACACAAAATTTTCTCTTACCCCTTGCATGGTCAGGACTCTACAGGCTTTCAAGCTGAGTTCTATTTCAATCACCGCTGCACCTTTGAACTTTCAAAAGATGAGGGAAAAAAGTAATTGATATCACTGTTCAACAAGTTCTGCATTAAAATCAAAACAAATATATCTATTATTATCACTCTATTATGTCAGCAATAAAGATAAAGTCAGTTATTTAAATGACTGTCTCTGAAAAAATTCCATAAAACTCACTTTGCTATAATTAATCAGAGCTTCCCTGTATTTTTCTATGATGTCAGTCGGGTCAGGTGCTACTTTAGACAAATTCTCAGGCACACTCTCTGTTCCATAACTTCCGTTGGTTTTGTTGTTTAAACTACCAGTCCTCAGTTTGGCTTCATTCAGCATGGAAGAGCCCCTCTTTGCCGAGAGTGAATAGACATTTCTACGTAGTCCAGAAAGTGCCACTGATTTCGGGTAGTTAATGACTACTGCAGCCGATGCAAGACCCTCGTAACAAGCTAAAATTTAAATAAATACAAAAAACATCACATTTTTCATCACAAAATTTTTCTCCAAAAGGTTTCTTTCAATGAGACCAATTTGAAAATTTCAGTTTTATTCAGAACATCTGATGATTCTCCTTTAAAATATTAAATTGTTCCACAAACTTTTACTTTTTTGAACTACGTAAAAACAGCTACAAAGAATGATGTAAACACATCAACCATGAACAAACCTCCTATCCACAGTGTATCATTGACTGGACGTAAAATATCTATGGCAGTTTCATAATGGAGGATTGCTTCCCCTGGAATTCCAGCTTGTAAACACAAATCAGCAAGGTGCTTCCGTAATCTTCCTTGACACTTCTTTCTAAAAGACCTGACAATAACCAAAACAAAGAAGATAAAATTACATTTAAAGCATTTGGTCCATAAAAGTCTATTAATTTCTAAACAGTTTTTCTCTTGTTAACAGTTTACAAAGCAAGTTTGTTCATTTATAAAGTAAAGGTATCCTTACACTGTGACTATAAATATTGTACTTTAATATTTCTCAAAAAAATGAAAATGTAAAAAAAAAAATTTAGCTTAGAATGTGTTATATAAAATGTGTGTTGAATATTATCAAATATAAAATGTGTTAGACAAAATGTTAATATTTTTGATAAGTAGAAAAATTTGAAAACTAAGCATACTTAGTGTCTGTATCTAATCCAATGTAGTCCTTCCTTTCAAATGGTGCACATAAGAGCTGAATTCTGTCATGGCGTTCAAATGACCGATCCAGACGTTTACCCTCTAACACAAAGAATAAAGACACAACAAATTCTTTTAACTTTTCTTCTAAGTCCTGACTATCAAGAATACTAGGAAAGAATATGACTTCTGCACCAGTGCTGTCTTTAGTGAAACTATTACTGTGTGGTCTACGGAAGACAGGGGTTCCAGGTGGAGTTGAAATTGGAGAACTTTGGAAAAGTGGACTGCTTTCTTGTTTTTTCACTGGTTTCTTACTCATAAAAGTGATTTTGCCTTCACTGTTTTTTGTACTTGAGCTTGAGGGATCACTCTTAGTCTCTGTGAGGGCAGGCTTGTAGGGCTCTGTGACATTCTCTGAGGGACTGATATCTGACGTGACCCCGCTGTCTTCACTATCCGCCCTCCCTGGAGATACCCGGTCTGACTTCGTTTCATCGTCCTCTGTTTCTTCACTCAGAGGAGTCCCATTTCTATTCATGCCAAATACAATGAGGCGAGAATTAAACAATGTATTTGCGTAGTCTTCTTTGACATTTCTATAACTCTCAAATAATTCTTCAAACTCCTCATTTGTACTACACTCTCCGACTGAGATCAGTCCTAATGCCTTCCTGTGAGCTTGATAATCACCCCAATCATTGTTCTCCTTAGGGTAGTTCTGTTTGTATCGAACCCAGGCATTTCGTTTCTGTCCTGGAATGCCCACAGAACTTAATTTTTGGATCCTCTCCCATATTTTCCTGAACTTTTGTTGAGATAATGTCAGTCCTGTGTGTTTCACCAAAACCAGCAAACTCTGGTGGTCTTCTGCTGTCTGTCCATAATCAATCACACTCATAGCTCCTGTAACAGATATAAATTATGAGATGATAGCTTTCATATATTTCAATACATGTCAACACCCCTTTCATATTTCTCACTCCTGTTCACAGACTAAATAAATCACCTTTATTCAACTGTAATATCTTTATGCTTTAAAACTTTCAGAATTATTTACAATTATTTGATATTTTATGCGATTATAAATACCCAAGAACAGGTTCACAACTGATGTAGAAAACATGTACACGAATGCGAGATAATTCGAAATGACAGTAATGGCAAAGTGTAAACATTCCTACTACAAATACGTTCATTTTAATCAAGTTACCTTTCACAAATCAATTAAATACAGTAATTCCTTCACAGGAAATGTTTCAAATTGATTAGATGTTGATAAAATATGCTTTTTAAGGCAGAATACGACATTATTATGATACTTTTACATCCTCTAAGTGGGCCTCAGCGTAAAATGAAATGAATGAAGTCTCGTGACTTCTCGCAAGAATGGCTTCCGGGTTATGAATATGTACATATTAGAATACATCGTTTTTCATGTAGCAGAGTGGCGCAGTGGAAGCGTGCTGGGCCCATAACCCAGAGGTCCGTGGATCGAAACCACGCTCTGCTAAATCTTTTTTTTCTCCGTGTATTTTTTTTATATCACAGATACCATGAACAAGCAACACGTAATACTGAAAAGCATTTATAATTTCAAAATATTTTTTTAAATATATTTTAAAATCTCAAATTCCATGAACAAGCAACATTTTATGCTAAAAAGCACTACCAAGGACCTATATACTCATATATAATAGTATAGGGGTCCCTAGCTGGCATTACTTACTGTGTTTTTGAATCTCATATTTTTCATGAAAGTATCCTTTCTGCGACTGTAGAGCTGGCATAAGTAGTTTTATCAAGGCTACATGGTCGTACACGTACTCGCTCCTATAGCCCACTAAAATTACAACCAAAAAAAAAGAATAGATAAAACATAACATAATCACAGGATCACATAACGCTGACATTAAATTACCTTTTTAAAATTAATATATGTGGTATGTAAGAATATCGGGGATGGGGATGGGATTGGGTGCTGGGAGAATGCAATTTAATAATTTTGTTTCGTGGAATACCCACTCGGCTTCTCAGTCGATATGCTTTTCCAAAAAAAAAGAATCGGTTTTAGTGATATTTTCTCAATAAATATCAAACAATTGTGTCACTTTATATTCTATAAATCACATACTGTACATGTTAACATTCGGTCAGTAACGATATTGCTAGAACTTGTTGTTTTTTATACAGAAAAAATTAAGGGCGAAGAAAACTAGGACAATTGTTTATTTCTTTAATATATTTGAATAACTAGACAGCTGGAATGTATACTTTGTATATATTTATGCCACATGACACAAATATTTTTTCTTAAAAATTAATCCCGTATATAGTTCGTTACTTGTGCATGCACATATTTACATTTTATTCAACTGCGAACGTGACGAGAAATTACATGGGGAAACTACCAAAATCATACAGAACATGTCTAATATGAAAGACTTAACTAAACTTTTTTTTTATTTTTCCGACCTTAGCCTAAATCTAGGCTTTGCACAACATGAACATTTTCAATTAGAACTGAAAATATTTAGTAGCTATAAAAAGGACTGAAAACAAGTTCTAACCACTTAAAAGATTCTTTCCTGTGAAAATTGTAAAATTCGTAGTGCTTACAAAGTTTTCATTTGGAAATATTTAGAATTCAGGGACTTGGCATCGGGGGGAGGGGTGCAGGGTGTCTGCCCGATTTTATTTGCACACATAAAATTTTACTATTGAAAATGTACATTGAAAGGCTGCCCCCCCCCCATTTTTTTCTTGCAGAGTAGTCAAATAAGGGTAATGTATAGTAATAAAGTTTACCCACAACCCCCCTCCCCACCCCACGAAATAGGATTTTCGAATTTAGACAAGTCTCTCTCTCTTTATTTTGCTTGCTTGTATTTTTTTTTCAGGTAAGTTGAAATTTGTTATAAATGCCACAGTCTCTGCATTTACCCTTAAAATTTTAGAGCATTATACTTGATTTTTCTATTCAAGAGACAAAACCAACGTGTTTCACATATTAATTTCCTGCATAAAAAGGCATGATTTCTGACCTTTGATCAAGACAGTGACTTTCTTTGCAAATTCTCCATCTATATCTAGTAAATATTAGCTGCAGAACTGTAGCTCTCCGAAAAAAAAATATTGACAGACTGGAGAGCTACAGTGCCACCCATTGAAAAAACTGTACATGTATATTTATTGCGCACAAAAATTTGCGCTGTTTCTCCATTTATTTCTCCATGTTTTTTAAACCGTCATCTCAAAATATTACTAACCATGTGTTCCTAACATATTCTTTCACTGTTTCCACAACAAAACATTTCTTATAATTGATGTTAGTAGCCCTCTAGCTGCAGGTCTGTAGCTCTCCGAAAAAATATATTGATAGACCGGTCTATCAATATATTTTTTTTTCGGAGAGCTACAGATCTGCAGCTAAGTAGCCCTCCTGGCCCTGAAATTGAGATCATCGAAAATTTCATCTATTTATACTGCCATTTTTTGGTTTGCAAGATATTTCAGTCTAAAGTGCTTCGTGCAGTTGTAAACTATGAGAGTACTTGATAGAGAAGTAAGGAATTGTTTGAAATCCAACTATTTTGCAATTGAGTAAAGAATTTGGAATAATTAATACAGATCCAAGCGCAAATTTTTGTGCGCAATAAATATGCAGTTTTTTCAGTGGGTGGCACAGTAGCTCTCAGGTCTGTCAAAATATTTTTCGGAGAGCTACAGTTCTGCAGCTAAGTAAATATATGACATGATGATTTAATGATTATAAAAATATTACAGCACTAGTGTCAATTCTCTGCACGACCTTCACCTTTGATCAAATGCTTTCAAAAGCTTCAAATGTCTTCTTCTACATCCCTCCTGCCATGCATCCATTCATATAGAAATAAACATTTTCTTAGCTTATGAAAATCTAAGTTATATACTGCATCAAAGAAATTTGTTATGTTTTATAAAATTTCTTAATATTCGACCTTGACCTTTGTTCAAATGACCAAAAAAGGTAGGCGTCCTCCACCTACATACATGTACGTTCTTGCATGTATATATGCAACGAATAATGCAGGCCGTCAGTAAAGCTTGGGAAGTACTTTTTATATTGATGTTGTCGCTACACATGTATATAAACAGAAGACATGACGAATAGTCCGTTTCTTTGTTATAGATTTAATTGCTGTTTATGTTGGTTAGTCCATGTAATACATATATAATACCCAAAGTGAAAAATATACATTTAACTCCACGCATTCCAGGGAGATCCAGACAACCCCTTTCCCGTTCTAGATCCGTGTATGTCAGCAGTAATTGGGCAAAGGGCACATATGTATACTCTTTTCAATAATTACATGTATTAATATTGACAAGTTTATCAATAATCATGATTTTAGAATTTATACTCCATTACATGCAGAGAGAGAGAGAGAGAGAGAGAGAGAGAGAGAGAGAGAGAGAGAGAGAGAGAGAGAGAGAGAGAGAGAGAGAGAGAGAGAGAGAGAGAGAGAGAGAGAGAGAGTTAATAAATAAATACAAGTATAAAATGTATTATATATCAATTCATATTTCTAAATTAGATATCATGTCAAAACTTCAAAGACAGTTAATCTATTTAATAATTTTGGAAAAGTACGTTCATTTAAATTAATTCTTTTGTGTTAGGATATTATTTTTCATCATGAATGTTAAAATCTGACAGATGTTCTGCTAAATTAACATATAAATGTTGTCTATTTTTATATACATGTATTTTTTATTGTGTTCATGGGGCTTTGACAAAGCATTCAAAAATGTGTGCTCAAATATATAATTCCTGATTAATATTCTTCGTTCACATTTAACAACCTGATCAGAAATGTAAGCTGTGATAGAAAACAATGGGGGAGAGGTCTTTATGGGGGTTGGAGGGGGGGGGGGGAGGGGGAGAAACGCAGGACGGTACACACTGAGAGTTACACTAAAGGGATACAGAAATACCACCGTAAACATGTAAGATCAACTCCATGGCACGATATAAAACAGTTATTCTGTTAATATCAGCTAAATTGATGGCCGAATCGTCAAATACCACTAATAAATGACTACTAGTATGTTACATACCTGTATACATTTCCATCTACACAACTTAAACCAAAAAGGCAATCTGTGGCTCGTCACCACAGAGTGTGTTAACATGCTTTGGTTAATGACACCAAAAGTGAGAGGAAATAAAACAATGATTGAAAATCCCATTACGTTTAAATGACCGGAGTGTCCCCCATAAGACTTCATGATATAGACTTCAACAAAAAAATTGATAAAATAGATAAAATTATGCATTATATGAAAAAAACTGCAAAGTTTAAGAATTTTCAAATCAAAACTTAAAACCCCTACGGTATTTTGAATCATTACCATATGCGTATAAAATTTATGTACAGTAAGCGTTAAAGTAGAGTTAAGGTACTACAATCCTCAGCCAGAAAGGATAACTCTTTAATTTATAATTTGATTTAAAAAGTATCTAAAGGAATAAAAGTATTTTAAAATTATTTAATCTTTAAATATAAATCTATGCAATAATTTTTATTGCCAAAATATGAAATTAGAAGTGATTAAAGGTGTTTTGCAATGATAGGAAATTTTTCATACACTATGCATTGTAAAATGATCAAAGTAAATACCTTAGTAGAAGAAACTAATCATACGTATAAAAATTGTGCAATTTCTTCAAAAGCCTGGATAACAATGCTTTTTATTTCTAAAATGTGTTTGTTGATCAAATTTGAATTGGAAAATGCATAGTAGATGTTTTCATTTGCATTTCCTGGATGTTTACCCCATATAAAGTATTTAAAAATGACATATTTAAAGAACATTGAGAGTTTAGTGACATTTTTGTTAGCATCAATATAAATTTTCAGAACCTAAACCAAAAAATAGATATATACATGTACATTGTTTATTACCAAAGTGATTGTTGAGAAAATGAGAATCACTTCCTCTGGTGAGCTAAATTATTCAAGGTTCAGTATAAGTGTGACATCAAAGGAGATGTACGGATCATATGAACAAGGCTTCATGACTTTTAGTTCATCAGTAATGAACCACATTTAGTTCATTGGTAATTTTAAACACGTATTCTAGACTTTAAAACCACAAGTTTATAATACTAAAGAATGGCCTTATTGCATGAAAGAAAACATACTTTTCATGTAACCGAAAAAAATTACAAACTGTGTACTATTATAGATTTATTACATTTTCCATGTTTACACTTCGTTTGAAATAATGAGCCTGAAGGCTAAAATTCAATCAAGTTGCATCTCGTATATCAGACTAATTATTTTGCCTTTTAATCTTGAAATTTGACCTGATGAACTCTAAGGTGCAGACAGACGGATTGGTTATAAATTAAATCATAAAATCAGTTAGCTAGATATTTTCTCAATAAATGCGCTGTCATTAGTCGGGAGTATTGCTGTCATGAAAAAAAATGCATAGTGCATTATCGGTCATATTTCATATTCTTTCTTGGCACTTAATGACAGTTGCGACAAGTAACAGCGAACAGTCATATATGCAAAAACATTCAAGAGCACACCTGAAGTTAATAAGGACTTTTCAGGCAAAAAAAAAAAATGAATGGCAAGACATTGTTTTTGTTTTAAACATATACATGTGTATGCAACTGCATGGTAAGAAGCAAGCCAAATCAAAACGAAAAAGAATTTCTGAATATTGTTTTTTGTTATTCAGTGAATGATATTACAATCATTGGAGAAATAAATTCAAATTAACTCTTTACGCTGGTTACTGCATGTATATGTATTTTCTGCAAAGCTACAACCGTATCCTCATAAACATAGTTTTTGTTGTTAAAAAACATAACTATAATGGAGAATTAGTTCATCCCTATGTTAAACGTTTACTTTCTTTCATTTTTATTTCTACCTGTATATTAATTACACGTTTCTTTCTTTAAGAAAATACGAACATATCTATGGAGAATCTAAAACTTAATAATAATCATATTACCAATAATTTACTTCATAAATTAAAAGAAAAAATAAAATATACCTGTTGATCTTTTTAATAAGTTGTATTCCGATACAAAATCACAAGTCATTGTCAAATTCGGTTATCATTGGTCCTGTGTGCAGAAAATCAGTATCTAGATTGATTACATTAATTACTAGTATATGAATTATTAGCTCCAACTGTATTGCAGTGTGTACTTGCATTATACTGAACGATAATGTACTACATTACTAATATAGAAACATCAAATCATACGGTCACGTGCAAGCACAAGAATAGCACCCTCTCATAGATTGTCAGAACGTTAGAATTACTTATTAGAATTTTAAATCTTGTTTTATTTACATTTTTATAAGTTAAACATCCTTTGCTTGTCAAAGTTATATTTCATTTTGATAGGCTGCGTAATTCGATTATATAATAATTAGTTGAGGAAATGTGCAATCAAATTCTGTAATATTCATGTAAACGATTAATTATTATGCATAAGAGTGAAAGATTTGTATCCAATATACATGCATTTAATTTAGAGAAAAAAAGTAATCGTTCCACACACAAAAACTACCAGCCCACTTGACATGCCCCCCACCACTGGGTCATATTGTTATGACAACTAGCATTTTACATAATTTGTTAGGCCTTTGTTTTTATACTTTTATGTACGGTATATACCTTCTTCCTTATCAATATATAGGACTCATGGAGGACGTAACAGGTCGACAGGGGTCGCTTACTTCTCCTGGACACCTAATGCCACCCTTGGAGTTTCCAGTCAGAGGGTATGCCCAGCTCACAAATCTTTTTTTGGTTGCCTATTTTGTGATATCGTGTCTACAGTTGTTCATGCTTGTGGATTTTTTGACTAGATTCAGTTCTAGTTCTTTAGTTGTCTGAATCGTTTCCTGACTTGGTCCATACTTTTTTGTAGTACGTGTTGTTACTGACTTTGTTCATAGATGATTTTGCTTGTGTAATTTTGGACTATGTGCAGATTTTCCTGTATAAGTTGTATTTAGTCTAGGTTCAGATAGCTGTTCTTGCCTCTGTTGTATTTTTACATTGTTTATAATCGTTTTACCTATATTTTTATTTTCATGACTAAGTTCATAGTTATTCTTCCTTATGTTGGTTCTTGCTTTGGTTGGTACTGGGTAGTTCTCATTCGCTGTATTGGGTCCGGACTAGGTTCACAGTTGTTCTTGCCTTTGTTGGTCGTTGGCTCAGTTCAAGGTTGTCCTTGACTGTGTTGGGTCTTGACTTTTTGCCTGTATTGTTTTTTTTTTCTGCACTTGGTTCAAAGTTGTTGTCTATATGGTTCATATTTTTGTATGTATTCTGTTTTGATTTTAGTCATATTTATTCTTGCTTGTATTGTTTTTCGACTTGTCTGAATTCAAGGACATTCTTACAATATCTTATGACAGTAATTATAAACAAATCACGTGTAAATTGATAGACTTTTTATTCAACCATTTAATTGATTTTTTTTGCATATTTAATTGCTTTTGATCATCAACTTTATTGCTTATTAATTGCTCATTATAATAAGTTACAGAAATACATCGTTTATGTGGAAGTCCTAATGTCTATAAGACATAAAAGGAGAATAAGTTTTATTGCATGTGGCCCAGTCGTACATTCAAGTCTTAAAAAACTAAAAAGGCTTTTCCCCCCCAAAAGTCAAAAATAACTATTTTCGTAATATCCCTAGGGCAGTACTTTAAAGAGCGGAAAACCTGTCAGGATGTGGAATTCAAAATGTCTGTTTTGCTGTTTATTATTCAGGATCGCCGAAAATTTAAACAAAAACTAAATAAATTTCTCCATTTAATTAAATACGTTCTTTCCATAAACAACCACTAATTTAATTCTGCTTGGTGTATTTTCTTTTACTGACAATTTATATAAAACACTTTTTTTCATTTCAATATCGTGTAATAAGAACTGATATTTATGAATAAAACCCTCAAGGCCAATGTTAACATGACCAGTTTATGACATTGTTGGTTAATTATTCTTTAAATTATTCCCTTAACGTGCCCTATATAGTATTTAACTTGCAGCATAATATGATATATGCACTAATTAGCTTACCTTATTTAATTTAATAGATAGTGTAGGCATTTGTTTAACAGTCTGACAAATTCTCTTGCTATTTCCGTTTTGACGAACTGCGTAATTTTGATTCACTTTTTGAAGCACACAGTAATTGTAAACCTTTATATGATATTGAGTATGAGGGTGTACCTACTCATTTGATGACCTTGAACTTTGAGTTAGGAATCAAATTACTCTCAATGTAGGAGCTTGACCTTTGACCTAAGAATCAAGTTACTGGTGTAAGAAAATATACTCTAGAGAATTTTTATGCCCTTAAGCATAGATTCGAGGGTATATAGTTTTTGTCGTGTCCGTCCTCCTGTTTGTCTGTTTGTCCGCAAAAACAATTTATAACATTACGCATTACATGTATTTTGATTTAGTGGAACTATATATGACTTTCTATAATTCACACATGTATTCCTTGTGACAATACCTTTCTTTAGGTACCACCAAATTTGACCGTTTACCTTGGAGTTTGACACACTTTTACAAAAAATTTTTTAACTCTTTCTTTGGCCATAGCTTTTGAACGGTAGATACTGGAACTTTCATACTTTGCATATGTATTTTTTGTGACATGACCCTTTCAATGAATAATAATAATTATGATACTTTGACCTTGACCTTTGAGTTTGACCTAGGTACTTTAAACAGAACTTTAACCTCGGCCATACTTTACATATGTTTTCCTTGAGAGAAGAACTTTCATTGGATACCAAGAAATGTACCTTTGTCCTTGATCGTGGAGATTAACTTACTATTGACCATAACTTTTGAAGGGTTAAAACTATGGTTTTCACACTTCACATATTTAATCCTTGTGAAAAGACCTTTCATTGGATTTGGATACCAAGAACTTTAACCCTTTGACCTTGGAATTTAACCTAATTTTTAAAAACTTTAACCATGGCCATAACTTTTGAAAGGTTAAGGCTAGGTCTTTCATACTTCACATATGTAATCCTTGTGACAAGACTTCTCGTTAAAAACCAACAACCTTGACCCTTTGACCCTTAAGTTTGACCTTTCTTTCTAAAACTTATCCTTGGCCATAACTTTTGAACAGGTTATGCTAGGGCTTTCATATTTCACAATTGTATTTTTATAAAGAAGACCTTACTTTGGGTACCAACATATTTAATTTACATTTAAGAAAATTTTATCTTCGCTATGTTGTCATACGGGGGCATCAGTGTTTCAAAAACACATCTTTTTTATGCCCCCGTAAACGAAGTTTCAGGGGTATATAGTTTTTGTCGTGTCCGTCTGTCTGTCTAGCTGTTTGTATGTCTGTTTGTCAGCAAAAAAACCCTTTAACCTTGACTGTGTTTCTAGCTGTCTGTCTTTCAGTATGTCTGTTTGTGTCCTAGTGAAAGTTACAAAAAAATTTACCCTTTAACCTTGTCCATAACTTTTGATTTAGTGGAGCTATGACTTTCATATTTCACATGTGTGTTCCTTGTGACAAGACTTTTCTTTGGGTACCACCAAATTTGACCTTTTGTCCCTGACCTTGGAGTTTGACCCACTTTTACAGAAAAGTTCCAACTTTTACTTCGGCCATATCTTTTGAACATTAGACACCAGGATTTTATACTTCAAATATATATTTTTTGTTGCAAGACCTTCCACTGAGTACCAACAACTTTGATCTTTTGACCTTGACCTCGGAGATTTCCTTATCAACAACCTTGACCCTTTGACCTTGAACCGGAGTTTGTCCTACCTTTGAAACGCTAACCTTGGTCATAGCCTTTTGATATTTCTCATTTGTATTTCTTGTGAAAAAGCCTTACTTTAGGTACCAACATATTTGATCTGCATTTGAGAAAGCTTAACCTTCGCTATGTTGCCATACGGGGGCATCAGTGTTTCACAAACACATCTTATTTTTATTCGAAATCTTGGTTTTCTTGATCCCAGACCATATCTTCTTTGGGTTAAGTTAACTTCAAGATTTTTTGACCGTTTAAAAAAAAATCATAATAGTTCCTAGTTTTTCTAAATTTAGATAAAAAATCATATACATGTATCTCAACATTTTAACTTAAGTCACGTTTCAAATTGTTCTAAATCAAACGTTTGTCGTCTTTTTCGAAGGTTAAAAGCATAGTCAGTATATTCTCTGCACATTAGATCGTTTTTGATTATCCCATTAAATGCTCATTATTTATTTTCATGAGGACACCAGACTTATCTTTATAAATCATGGTTGGTTTGACAGTCCTATTATTAATTGACAACAAGTTAATGTGTGCAGACCTGGAAATAATTGTGAAAAACACCCGTTTATTGTCACATCGTTAAATTTAGAAACATATCATCATACATTAATGATCAGCAAACGATGAGTTTTCTATTGCCCCCCCCCCCCCCCCCCCCCCCCCCCCCCCCCCCCCCCCCCCCCCCCCCCCCCCCAATAAAATAAATAATAAAAATTAAAAAAAAAAATTCCAAAAACGTGACAAGCCTTTTCCGCTCAGAAGAAATTTTAAAATATGCTTCATGAATGCAACAAGCAAAATTTGATTTTTCTTTTTCTACCTTTTCATTTCCTTTGTATGTGCTCTATTCATGCAAGGATCTAGGAAAGGGACCGGGGAAGATTCTTGACCCCCTCTAATAAAAGTTATTTAATTTACAGAGTAAAGTTCCTCACCCCACACCACCCCCTAACTTCTGAAACTCCCTTCCTAGCAAACTCGGAAAATGACGAAATGACATTTGTAACATGTACGAGAATGTATTTAATTGCAATGAAATATGAAGAAAACAAACAGAAAAATTAAGCTCAAAAGTCGAAACAAAAGTTGAAACAACTTCGCAAACATGGACTTCTACATAATTATCACAGGTGGGATCGTGTGCCACGGAGGAGTAAGCATCCCATGTCGATCAGTCTCACACAGCTACTTGTTCTACTCCTTCTTCTTCCCATCCAGACCAAAAAGTTTGTTTCGGGTTTGGAAATGTTGTTTATCTTTTATTATAAAACATAAACATTTCTGTTTTGTAGTTTTGTAGTTTTCTAGAGGTACCTTGAGCAATGAGCTCACTAAATGATACCCCCCGCCTCCCATATGAATAAAATGGCAGTGTCCATGTTTTGCTCTGGAAAATCCAAAATATATGTCAGATCAAAAAGTAAAATAGGAGGTGCACAATGGCAATATGTGATAAAGATTCTGTGAAAGTTTCATTAAATTTCATTCAGTGGTATGAGAGGAGTTGCATCAAACCCCAAAGCGTAACAGACGGACGGACGGACGGACAGACGTACAGAATTAACGATTACTATATACCCTCTCGCTTTTCAAGCGGGGGGTATAATGAGCTAAAACAAACTGCACAAAAACATCAAATGGCAGCATTATAATCCCGTTTATGAGTTAAAGTGACATACATGTTTATCATTTTAATTATGTAATTCCGCGTCACAAGATCTCATAAATCTTAAAAACTTTCAAGGGCAATGTTAACATGACTAGAATGACATTGTTGACTAATTATCCATTTATTCGTGCTTGATCTGCCAATTAATTTTCACATGTTATAATACGATCTCTGCTCATTATACCACCATCTGAAGTATTTACACATTTTGAAATAGTAGAAAATATTTCGATTTGAAGCAAATTATTTCTATGAGATTTTTTAAACGGTTTTCCTTGGAAGAAGGGAGACAATCATGTTTCAACCTGTTTTCACGACACTGTGGCCGCAATTCAAAATTTTGAAACCAAGTTCTTGTTCATATGCATGGACTATGACAAGGAGCCCATGAGGCATATTGCTCACCTAGGCACATTGGCTGGGAAAAAGCACAAATCAGTCTAATATTGAAAAGTTTAGGGGGGGGGGTGAATTTTATATTTCTAGAGGATGCCTCCATACTGATATAGCAAATAACTTGGTTGTTCTTGAGATTTTTTCTTACATATTACGTTGTAAAAATTTGATCCCAAATTGTGATCCCACCCTACCCCTACAGACATTGATTTGAACAAATTTGAATCTACAAGAGGATTGCATCCCCTTTACCCAAGGATACTCTGTGCCAAGTTTGGTTGAAATTTGCCCCATGATTCTTGAGAAAAAGATGAAAATGTGAAAAGTTTTAGCCTGACCCTCAGACCCAAGGGGCAGGGATCGTAAAAATTTGATCCCAAATTGTGACCCCACCCTTCCCCTAAGGATCTTGATTTGAGCAAATTTGAATCTATGAGAGGTTTGAATTCCCTTTACCCAAGGATACTCTGTGCCGAGTTTGGTTGAAATTTGCCCAGTGGTTCTTGAGAAAAAGATGAAAATGCAGTTTTAGCCTCACCCTCAGGCCCAAGTTGCAGGGACCATAAAATTCATATTTTTGGTTCCCCTATGGATGCTTTATGCTGAAATTGGCTGAAAATGATTCAGAAAAGAAGCTGAAAATGTTTAAATGTTAACAAATGACAGAAAATAAAAGACATCAAAAGGGCACCAGATGCAGAATAAACCTGACCCGCAGGTTTATTAATTTTTTTTTGAGAGCTACAGTTATGCAGCTAATAACTAAACATCCTCAAGTATCATTCATATTTAAAACAGAGAGTATCAACAAACTTCATTTCATTTTATTTGTCAACCAACATTTATTTTCTAAGCCTGAGAATTAAATTGGGACATCCTTTTTACAAAAAAGTACACATTCCCTCTATAAAAGAGTTACTCTACATACATTAGATCTGTGATAACTCATTACATATATATTATGCCTGCTTATTAACAGAAACATTTGCATAATTTAGCTACATGTCAGGGGACATAACCAGATATACACAAGCACCTGATTCATTCAAATTAAGTTCATATTGAAAAAAAAATCTTTACAATGGTCAGTGTATATGTAACATTATTTCTAAGAAAATTTAGAACTTTTATATATTTTTATAGATATTACAAGTAAAACAAAAACAACTTTTATAATAATTCAATTAAAAAAGAAAGGAAAACAGGTAGTCCAAATGAAGATAGGAGCAATAATATTAAATCTACATGATGTAATTATTACACATACTATTTAAAGATTTCATGAAGCTTCAACAGCTACCTCCCTAGGAGTTGACAGTATTATTGTTATCCAGGTGCAATCAAGGGCGTACTGGAATTTACCCTGGGTTTTATTCCATGTACCCTGACATCGAAGGCCAAAAGGTTATGGAATACAACCCTGGGTAAATCCGAAATCCAGTCAAAGCGCCCCCTAATAAAACCGTCCCGGTCAAAGCGGGGAGCCAGTCAAAGCGCCCCCTAATAAAAACGTCCCGGTCAAAGCGTTCCCTAATTTTAGTCAAAGCGTCCCCTGATTTTAATCAAAGCGCCCCCTGATTTTGGTCAAAGCGCCCCCTAACATTTTTATAGAAAAAATACCGCCCCCAAATATTGGTCAAAGCGTCCCCTGATTTTAGTCAAAGCGCCCCTGATTTTGGTCAAAGCGCCCCCCTAACATATTTTTAGAGAAAAAATACCGCCCCCAAATATTGGTCAAAGCGTCCCTTGATTTTAGTCAAAGCGCCCCTAATTTTGGTCAAAGCGCCCCCAACATATTTTTATAGAAAAAATTCCGCCCCCAAATATTGGTCAAAGCGTCCCCCTGATATTAGAAATTTTTTGGTCAACGCCACACAATATATTTTTATAAAAAAAAACCCGTTTTATTCCGTAAGCATGTTTGTAAAAATATATTTTGGTCAAAGCACCCCCTTATAGAAATTTTTCAAGTAACTGCCACACAATGATAATATTATAAATACAAAACAGTTTTATTCCGTAATATGTTTGTAAAAATATATTAGGGGCGCTTTGACCAAAATCATGGGACGCTTTGACCAATATTTGGGGGCGGTTTTGTAACATCATTTTATTGTAAAATTCTATAAGGGGCGCTTTGACCAAAATCAGGGGACATTTTGACTAAAATCAGGGGACGCTTTGACCAATATTTGGGGGCGGTTTTGTAACATCATTATACCGTAAAATTCTTTAAGGGGCGCTTTGACCAAAATCAGGGCGTGCTTTGACTAAAATCAGGGGACGCTTTGACCAATATTTGGGGGCGGTATTTTCTATAAAAATATGTTAGGGGGCGCTTTGACCAAAATCAGGGGGCGCTTTGACTAAAATCAGGGGACGCTTTGACCGGGACGTTTTTATTAGGGGGCATTTTGTCTGGCTCCCAGTAAATCCCTGTACACCCTTGATTGAACCTGGATAAAGAATTTACTTCCTATGTACCCAAATAATTTATTTTGTACACAAGTCCAATCAACTGTGTTTCAAGCAATCATTAAGATTTTCTACATCCTGCAGTGCATCGTGACATCATGTTATTTATCACAGAGAAGTAATGCATTGTGACGTCACATTTTTTTAAACCCATGGCTCAAGTTGGGTGTACGGAAATTTACACTCGACTTTGTAACCAATCAAAACTCGTTTTACAAGCTACATAGGAAATAAAATAAATGAACCCTGGAAATGCCGGCCCTGCATATAATATATAATATACATACATGAAGTTTAAAATTTTCATACATGCAAATAATCTTATCAAACATAGAGATCAGAAGCCAGTAATTGAAAGTAATGTTTTCTTAAAATCTTGTTCCTTAATTTTAGTGATTTCAAGTGACAATCAGAAGTTTTCATACCTCTTCAAAATAAAAGTAAGATTGTGAAAAACCAGTTTATAACTTGCACTTGTTATGGAACCTTTATTTCCAAAAGAGTTTCAACACTGAATGGATCAACTTTTTGTATGTCTGCTATGAAGGTATTTTCCTCTTTTCCCTCCATTTTTTTTGCAAGCTACCGCCCAAATCATCAATACATCTACATGGCGTATGGAAGCAAATGTAGTCGAAATATCTGGGAAGCTGAGGAAAAACATTTGAATCTGTTTTATAAATACAGGGAGAGACCTTTAGAAAATTAATTTTAAGAATCTACGCATAAACAAAGTAATGACTTCTTTCAAGAATCCATAAATTACTATGGGGTTGTTATAAGATTTTTGGGGTACGTTTCACACTGATAAATAATGAAAACCTCAATAAACTGTATGTCAGCCTATATTGCATATAGGATTTTTTTAAAATAAATAAAAAAAGAATAGAAAAATAATATGCATTATACATGGATATGTTTCAAAAGCTTATTTTTAAAATGAAGATGAGATACACAATGTACCGGTACATGATTATGGCTGGAAAACAATTCACCAATATACAAAAATTTCTATCACAGATCTTATACAATAAAACTATAACAAAATAAGAAAGGAAAAAATAATAAATGTTAATCTTTTCTAGTTTCTATTCCTACAGTATTCTGAATACAGGTAACAGATTTTTAGATGCTTGTCTGATTTCCACAGAATAATGTACAAGCATATACAGTACTGCAGCAATTTAAATATCAGAGAATAAAAGTCATGGACTGTTTACAATACAATTTAAAATACTTTCACAATTAGAATTAAGATTGTCAAAATCTTCAAAAAGAATACATTTACAGTGCACTTGTATAGATTCGAATTTGGCATTAATCATGAATTTGTGCTGCAATGACTACAATGAAATGAATCCTGTTTAATTAAGTACACATGCAGTATAATAGCAGCCTGATCTACAAAGAAACAAACAAAACAAAACAAAAACAATCAAAAATAGAAAGAAAGAAAGTCTCCAATAATCTTAATGTATATACATGTATTGACTGATTACATGTAATTTTAGCTTAAGTATTATGATAGGAAAAATAAACTGAATGATAGAATTCAATTAGAATAAAAAAACAAAATATTTCAAAAATAAGAAAAAAAGACATAAAAACTGGTAACTATTTAATCTTAATTACAATCAACAAAAAAGTATTTGACAATCAAAATTGATAGCAAATCAAGGATGCAAAAATGAAAAGAATTCTTGCAAAGTGAATTATAGTGAAAATAATGCACCCACTCCCAACTGTTTATATACCTACCCCCATTCACTATAGTCCAGCAAATTAAATTACACATTTACACATAAATTTTAGATGCATTTTAACAATTGTATAAAATTAACCCAGTAATTAAAACAGAATCTACACACCCAACAACTTCAAATAAATAAATAACTGTATGTGCATATCACACTGATTACATCCTAGGATGTGGAATGGTAACTTTAATCAACACTGAGTTTCCTATAACTTCCCATTACACACTCCATGGCATCTTGTCCGGGTTTCTGGTTTATCGTAGAGCCCGAAACGAACCCGTATTTGGCCTCTTCATCAAATTCTGCATCACATTTTAAGAGTTCTTCCATCCAGTCCTACAACAATGTGACAGAGTTAAGTACCATTTTCTCTCACCCTGGTGATTTAACTTACTGAGGATACAAGTTTTATGCAATTTATGAGTAAAATAACCTATTTGGGAGCAAGCAAGTAATTACTTGCATAGGAGGCATTGAGACCTTCCTTAGAATGTTGTTTTTATACTAAAATTGACTACGAATTTAAGTTTTACAACTACTTGATCAATACATAAGCTTCAAAGTGGGTGTGACCAGTAGACAGGGGATTTTTATTCCTTCTGGGCACCTACTTCTCATATTTCAAAAGGACTTTGTTTTTGCCCTATTCATATTTTATTTTGCTTACTGTATTAATGGGTTAACCACAGTGTATCTTCATCTTTATACAGCCTAAACAAACTGCACTTTTGATTAAGATTTTTAAAAAGCCAATCTGTTAATCAAGTGCTTTATAAAAAATACGCTTGTGTGCAGAGTCTTTGACAGGTTATACATTTATATCAACAAGAAAATAATACATGTACATGTATTTATTATTATAAATTGTACAACCTTTTCCCCATACTTGCTACAGTTTTGTAACAAACTTTTAATATTGAGTTTTTAAATTATTTTTCAGATAAATAACTCACCTTATTTGAATATGGAGGTGCTTTTCCACCATACTCCTCAGGAAGGTATTCAGCATCAATAAAATCTGTCAATTCTTGTACATTTTTTCCGTGGAAATGAAGCTGTAAAAAGCAATACAAACAAAATGAAAAGCTGAGAAGTTTAAAAGAAAGGAGAAACCAATTAACAGCTCACCCGAATCAATTGAAATCTAAGGACATGTGATAAACAGTAATAATACCATAAACTTGTGTCCTATTTTTCAAAACAATTTATGAGTTCTTTCCTGAAGAATATAAAGTAAAATCATACGACACATTTAAGATGCTCAAATTATAAGCCTCATGCCAAAATCATTAGAGTTGACAGTCCTGAGAAGTTATTTATGGTGTGCAATGTTTCTGAATTTCTAATTTATTCATTTTTCTTACTCGATTGACTGTTTTTTCTTTCATAAACTGCTTCACTATTGCAAATATGTAATCAAATACTGCTGGTTCATTTAGGTAATGAATTCCTTTGAATCTTGCAGGAAAGGCATCCTGAAAATAGAAAGTAATTGAAATTTAGCAATTAAGTTATACATGTATTGATTATCATCAGAATATGAAAGGAAAGAAAATTAAGTTCTTGTTTCTTAAAGCACTAGTGTTCCTGCTAAATATCTCAATGCTCTCAGCATTCAGATTCTTTAACAAGTACAGAAATTTCCTCTTCTACATTAATATTACAGCATGGGACTGCTCCAGCATTATCTATTAAATGTCCATACTAGACAAACAAGAAACAACAAGGAACAAACATTAATTCATCGTCTCAAGCCATGGTTTGTAGTCCGCAAATATACATGTAGCTCTCCCAGAATGGGAGAGGATTGTACATTTTGGTCGTGGTTTGCGATGATGACATTAGTCATACCTGCAGCAGAGACATGACACGTTTTGCATAAAATGGAGAAATATTTTTAGCATGTCCCCATCCAACACCATTCAAATCCATAACCATGATTATTCCATTCACTTGGGTTGCTTCATCCTGTGAATAAATGCAACCAAACTCAGTCATACAGCTAAAAACTCTGGACAGATTTTTCTGTGTATTAAGAACATTTACTGTATATCTTTACTTTAATAACTAAGAATTTTGTAGGAATCACAAAAGCTTTCATAGATTTGAATTCCCTTTAAGATATGGCCAAGGTTAGCAACTTTAAAAAGAAGGTCTAACTCCAAGGTCGAGGTCAAAGGGTCATAATTCTTGATATCACATGAAAGGTCTTATCACAAGGATTAAATATGACAAGAGGCCCATGGGCCACATCGCTCACCTGAGTACTGCAGCTAAGAAAAAGTAGAAATTGGTTTATTATTAAAAAGTTTAAATCCAAAAGTATTCCCATGACCAATCATGGATTTGCTATTCTTTAAAGAATTTTCCTATATATTTCTATGCAAACCTTGGTCGGCCATTGTGGTCCCACCCTACCTCCGGGGGTCATGATTTGAACAATTTGAATCTACCCTACCTGAGGATGCTTCCATATAAATATGATGAATTATGGTTTTGCTATTCTTGAAAAGAAGATTTTTAAAGAATTTTCCCATTCATTTCTATGTAAAACTAGAGACGGCCATTTTGGCCCCACCTTACCCCCAAGGGGTCATGATTTGAACAAATTTGAATCTACACTACCTGAGGATGCTTCATATAAATATGATGAATTATGGCATTGCTATTCTTGAGAAGATTTTTAAAGAATTTTCCTATATATTTCTATGTAAAACTAGAGACGGCCACTTTGGCCCCACCTTACCCCCAAGGGGTCATGACTTGATCAAATTTGAATCTACACTACCTGAGGATGCTTCCATATAAATATGATGAATTATGGCATTGTCATTCTTGAGAAGAAGATTTTTAAAGAATTTTCCTATATATTTCTATGTAAAACTTTGGTCGGCCATTTTGGCCCCGCCCTACCCCCGGGGGTCTTTATTTGAAGAAACTTAAATCTAAACTACTTGAGGATGCTTCCATATAAATATGATGAATTATGACTTTGCTATTCTTGAGAAGATTTTTTAAAGAATTTTCCTATATATTTCTATGTAAAACTTTGGTCGGCCATTTTGGCCCCGCCCTACCCCAGGGGGTCATGATTTGGACAAACTTGAATCTACACTACCTGAGGATGCTTCCATATAAATATGATGAATTATGGCTTTGTCATTCTTGAGAAGAAGATTTTTAAAGAATTTTCCTATATATTTCTATGTAAAACTTTGGTCGGCCATTTTGGCCCCGCCCTACCCCCGGTGGTCATGATTTGAACAAACTTGAATCTACACTACCTGAGGATGCTTCCATATAAATATGATGAATTATGGCATTGTCATTCTTGAGAAGAAGATTTTTAAAGAATTTTCCTATATATTTCTATGTAAAACTTTGGTCGGCCATTTTGGCCCCGCCCTACCCCCGGGGGTCATGATTTGAACAAATTTGAATCTACACTACCTGAGGATGCTTCCATATAAATATGATGAATTATGGCATTGTCATTCTTGAGAAGAAGATTTTTAAAGAATTTTCCTATATATTTCTATGTAAAACTTTGGTCGGCCATTTTGGCCCCGCCCTACCCCCGGGGGTCATTATTTGAAGAAACTTAAATCTAAACTACTTGAGGATGCTTCCATATAAATATGATGAATTATGACTTTGCTATTCTTGAGAAGAAGATTTTTTAAAGAATTTTCCTATATATTTCTATGTAAAACTTTGGTCGGCCATTTTGGCCCCGCCCTACCCCAGGGGGTCATGATTTGGACAAACTTGAATCTACACTATCTGAGGATGCTTCCATATAAATATGATGAATTATGGCATTGTCATTCTTGAGAAGAAGATTTTTAAAGAATTTTCCTATATATTTCTATGTAAAACTTTGGTCGGCCATTTTGGCCCCGCCCTACCCCCGGGGGTCATGATTTGGACAAACTTAAATCTACACTACCTGAGGATGCTTCCATATAAATATGATGAATTATGGCATTGTCATTCTTGAGAAGAAGATTTTTAAAGAATTTTCCTATATATTTCTATGTAAAACTTTGGTCGGCCATTTTGGCCCCGCCCTACCCCCGGGGGTCATGATTTGAACAAATTTGAATCTACACTACCTGAGGATGCTTCCATATAAATATGATGAATTATGGCATTGTCATTCTTGAGAAGAAGATTTTTAAAGAATTTTCCTATATATTTCTATGTAAAACTTTGGTCGGCCATTTTGGCCCCGCCCTACCCCCGGGGGTCATTATTTGAAGAAACTTAAATCTAAACTACTTGAGGATGCTTCCATATAAATATGATGAATTATGACTTTGCTATTCTTGAGAAGAAGATTTTTTAAAGAATTTTCCTATATATTTCTATGTAAAACTTTGGTCGGCCATTTTGGCCCCGCCCTACCCCCGGGGGGTCATGATTTGAACAAATTTGAATCTACACTACCTGAGGATGCTTCAATATAAATATGATGAATTATGGCATTGTCATTCTTGAGAAGAAGATTTTTAAAGAATTTTCCTATATATTTCTATGTTAAACTTTGGTCGGCCATTTTGGCCCCGCCCTACCCCCGGGGGTCATCATTTGAACAAATTTGAATCTACACTACCTGAGGATGTTACCCCATAAGTTTCATCTTTCCTGGCACAGTGGTTCTTCTTCAGAAGATTTTTAAAACATGCCAGCAAATTTTCATTAATTCCCAATTATCTCCCCTTGAATGAGGGCGTGGCCCTTCATTTGATCAAACTTGAATCCCCTTCACCCAAGGCTGCTTTGTGGCAAGTTTGGTTGAAATTGGCCCAGCGGTTCTTGAAAAGAAGTCGAAAATGTGAAAAGTTTACAGACAGACAGACAGACAGATGGACAGACAGACGGACGCCGGACAAAATGTGATCAGAAAAGCTCACTTGAGCCGTCGGCTCAGGTGAGCTAAAAAGTGTGAAAGCATTAGCCTTAACCCTTTCAAATGTTATGATCAAGGTGTGTTTTTTTAAAAAATGTCAAACTCCAAGGACAAGGTCAAGGTCAAGGGTCAAATTTCTTGGTATCCAATGAAGGGTCTTCTCAAAGGATTACATAAGTGAAGTATGAGAGCACTAGCCCTTAGCGTTCAAAAGTTTCTTTCATAAGTACGGAAATCTCCAATGTCAAGGTCAAAAGGTCAAGGTTATTGTTTTGAACATATTTTATTGACAATATGTCAAAGGGATTGGATACAAGTTCCAAAAACTTAGATACTCCTCTCCCATACATAAAATCTGGATAGCCATACAACATTTACAAAGTTTTACAATATATACTTGTACATAGAAGAACAAAAACAATTGTTTTATGAATAAGGAAATAATATCAATTAATAATAATGGTGATAATAAATACAGTGTTGATATTATAAAAATATCATAATTTCAATAGAGATAATACAAAAAAATACATATGTGAAGTATAAATGTCCTGGTATCTACTGTTCAAAAGATATGGCCAAAGTAAAAGTTTGGAAATTTTGTCTAAAGTGGGTCAAACTCCAAGGTCAAGGTCAAAATGTCAAATTTGGTGGTACCCAAAGAAAGGTCTTGTCACAAGGAATACACATGTGAAATATGAAAGTCATTGCTCCACTAAATCAAAAGTTATGGGCAAGGTTAAAATTTTTGCTGACAAACAGCTAGACAGACGGACAGACACAACAAAAACTATATACCCCCAAAACTTCATTTACGAGGGTATAACAATCTCAGCTTTAATATGTAAACTAGCAGTATGATAATATGTTTTTTTGGAATGGATAGGAGTGTTTTTAGAACTTTAAAATGTTAAAAAACAAATCAATATTAAGATTATTGAGATGAAATTTATTTACAACTTTTTACTTTTAATTTAAAATTGTCTCAAAATTCCCAGTAGAGGTAAAGTTTGACTTCTTGGGTATTCCATTGTATATTAATTCACTTCCTGTGTATAGGGATTTTGAGAAAAATGACCACAGGTAGATTGCTAGTCCCTGAGGCATTCACACCTGTACAAAATAAGTCCCTCCCTTACCTAGAATTTAAAGCCCCCACCCCCACCCCCGGTAAAATATCTCTGCCTTTAAGGGGTGTAAGGTTACCTGTATAATCTTTGATATTGTCAAAAAGTTTGTCCGAAATACATCATCCACAGGACATCGACTTGGATCCCATTTACCTGGAAAACACTGAACAATTCAATTAACTTGAAATATTAAAAAGATAAATATTAATTATCATCTTTGTGACAAAGTGAGGACCATTCATACGTCTTTAAATACCTAATAAGCAGCTTTATTTTGGAAAATAAGCCAAAATGTTAAACAGACAGACCTCTGTGTGGGTGTGGATATCAATAATTTTCGTACCAGGTCTAAATATAATAACACGTCTCCCCTCCTTGTCTCGGTGAGGCAGCACCCCTGTAACTCCTGCCTCTAAAACATGTTTGACTGCTGAGGGTCGCAGATTTTCAAACAACTTTGGATTTTCCTTCTTCATTTGGAAATGTGTGAGGATAAGATTATATGCTCTGTCATAGTCAAACTTCTTGGCTCTCAGAAAGCGTAGCAAGAAAACATCGTCTGTTCGAATTTGAAGCTCTAAAGAACAGAACACAATACAATCTTTCATAAATATAAAATATTATGTATGTAGTTTAACTCCAGGGCTGTATCTCATACACTGATATCTAGAATACAATGAAAATATCAAAGCAAATCTGAAGTCCCAATTATTTTTTCTCTAAGTATTTTTTATCTGCCATTTTGAAGCCATATTTTATTCTCAATTTTCCCCCTATTTTTAGAGTTTTTGCATGAACCAAAATTGCAACACCACAGCTTTTAAAAATCCATAAATGTATACAGTGGTATATGAATTCTATATTTTTCTTCACCTTTATTTTTATTCACCATGTCCCTGAGAGCCTGAATATCTCGGTTCCTCCATTCTGCCTTCTCGTTTAGCTCCTTTTCTGCCTTCTGTATTAGGTCTGGGGACAGTGTACACTGGTAGCCTGTGGAAGCCGAATTGTTCCCTTCCTCTGCCATTATGTCTAAAAATAGAGCAAGTTAAAGTTAGTAGTTACATTAAAACCTGTGGTACGCCCTCAAAATAGACAGTGTTATATACGTGATCATAAAGTCAAGCAGGGTGACAACCACTTTCTATTTATAAGATATTGATCAGAATTTACATTCTTAGAATTTCTGGGGGGTCTTATGGACAACTTTTTACTTGCATGTTTGTAAACCGAAGTTCACCCTATGCACTGTGTCTGCAATAAATGACAATTTATTAGGTAGTCCCGAATAAACTTGCAATGTTTGATAGTAAATACACAGAGCATATAAAGTACCAGAGAGACTATTGTGCAAATATTAATATTTGATATGTTGACATTTTGTTCCATGCATCATAAATCTGAAGCCAGGGGTGTCGAGTTCACATGATTGCAAGAAACATCTATTCAAATACGGCAGGTATAAGTTTGGGTTTTAACATAATTTATTGTGTACCTGGTAACTAAATATACACAAAGGGATTGAAACACTTGGGTTTCAAATTTCTCTGCATATTATTAAGTCTCAAAAGCATAAAGTCTTTTACAACAGGCTGTCAATGAAAAAAATCTTCTTCATATTGGTTCTTGGAAAATTCAATTCTTTGACTAAACAAAAGGAGCAGATGTATTATGTACCTCTGTTATATCTAATCTTATAAATATTTCACAATACAAATTCTATAGGTAAAAGACTCGAAAGAAATTTAATGTCTATGGAAGAGAACAAATAATTTTGATATTTGTCAACTCGATCCAGCTTAGATACCATCAGTAGTCCAACTTCAAGATTGTCTTTCCCCCTTATGTCACAACTAATTATAAGTTGTTTGTTTTGGCAGGCATGACACCAGAGGCTGTTCAACAGAGAAAACTTTCGGGAGCACTCGCAAAAAATTCCTTATACTTCCAACAGAAATGTTTGGGAGCACAGGCTCTGTTGAACAGGCCTCTGAAGTGAATACACTACCAGGTAGTTTTCCTTTCTGACATAGTAAGATGGCAGCCTGATTTGTCAATCAACATAATATGTATGCACATATTGCACATGTGGCTAGGATATAACAATTAACCACTGAAATATACTTTACATGAATTAATAAATAAATAAATAATGTTATTTCTGAAATTCAATCCATGTAAAAAATATAAATTTGTAATTTGCTCTTTTCACATGAATGGGTCCTATGAAACTGACATGGAGCAATTTGTGCACAATGTTTATTTTTTCTGTCTTTATTTGACCACCTATTGTAGTTGTGCAGTAATTAGTAGAGTGACTGCTCTACTCTTGAGTCGTGGCGTAAAGCGCTGATCCTTTCATCACTGGTTCGAATCCCAATGTGGGAGAGGAGACCAGTCCTTTGAATTAGACCATATAAAAAATTTAAAATCACTGTTGTCTTATGTAAATAATGGCCCCAGAAAAATTGTTACATTCCCTATATTGTCACAAATTATGCCAACTTGTTTGTAGCATATGACTGTATCATGCATAAGGCCTAAAATAAAATATTATTTGTTTGCAGTTGCCTACCGACCCACTGAAAATGCACCCGACCAAAGTTTTTTTTTAGCCATTTTGTAATATTATTTTTTTTTCAAAATTTTCAGGATATTGAAAGTGTTTCATTGTCAATTTTTCTCTTTATCAATCAGTGATTTATAACAAGAGTGGAGCTTATTCATGTTTAGTTGGCCTATGAAAACTTTTTTCCAAAAAAAAAAAAAAAAAGAATGCCTACCTACCTACTCAGTCTAAAAATTATAGGTCGACAACTGCAAACAAAGAATTTTTTAAGCTTGGCCTAATTATACAAAAGGGTATACATGGACAAGGGAATAAAAACTCATGATTTGATTCTATTCAACAAATTTTTTAAAATCTTTTTAATTTAACAAACAGCAACATAATGACTAGCTTAAAGTAGTTTCCTGTAGTAAAATGATTATATAAAACCAAATGATTCAAATCACATAATAATGGAACTGAACCCAATTCCAGAAAAAACATAACCATATCCGACTCAAATTACCCGGTAATTGTTCCGCAGTTCTCAGTCATTTCAGTTACCTGTGACAATGCTAGCCCTGTGGTTCTTGGGAAGAAGATGAAAATAAGAAAAATAAGATGACAACAATGATGACAGACAATGAACAAATTTTGATCAAAAAGCTCACCTGAGCCTTCTAAACCCTTGTATCCATTCCTTACAGAGTTGTAACCTGCTGTACCCAAGTGTACCCTGTGTACCTGTGATATAATGAAATCTATTTCTATATGTATTTATTCGTTTTTATTTATTTTTTCATATCGTTTTGAGAAATAAAATCTTAAAATTTGATTAACTAAAAGTTCTATTGCGCACCTGGATTGAGTTGCCTGAGTAAAGTTTTATTCTATGATTTCATTGGCTCTTTCATTTGATTGGTTATTTCCTATTTTTTCATCCAATAATACATTTTCATTATAAGTATAAATTTACCGCGCTTTACCTTGTATATCAGAGCAGTATTACGTTTTGATGAAATAAGTATATTTTAAATCCAGTGTCCATCATACGCATCTTATGGTATGTAACTTGTATATTTAATTATGTGTTTCGTTGCCATATAAAGATTTGATTTACGTTATTATTTTGATTGCAAACGTTTTACTTTATTGTATTTTTGCATTCAAAGTTGTAAATGAAATAAGTCTGTAAGGTTTCAATTTGAATTGTTTACAGAACACATTTTTTCATAGAGTTCATTTTTCTTAAACGTATACTGTAAGGTAAATTATCTCATATGTTATTTTCTCAATTTTTGTAATTTTGACTTTTTATGTACTTTGTTTATTTGAGATCAATGCCTTTATTTCCTGAATAAATTATGGAAACATAACATCTGCCTTACTGCTCGGTTACATCATGGCGCTGCAAGAAACAACACCAAGGCATTGATTAGGGAACTTATATTCCACTGATGCGTGTGTATGGTGACTTCTACTCATCGACAGAGTGTTCGATTTACCTGGGTTTTGTATTGTGAACTGTTTTCATTGGAACGGTAAATGTTAATCGTGAACTTAGAATCTGAAATCTGAAAATGAATAAAAGAGATCTTCAAAACCGTATCCATGAATTGGAACAAGAACTTTTAGAAGAAAAACTTTCCAAGCCAAAAGTTGTTGAAAAACATACATTTATTCCTGAAAGTCGCAAGATTAAAACATTTTCTGGTCGACCTAAAACTGAAAATGATTTGTCAATTGATGACTGGATTGACGATCTAGAAGTAGCGTTTGCAGCTCGTGAAAGGACCGATGCACAGAAAGTAGATCTCATATTCACGCATTTGGAAGGCCAGGCCAAGGACGAAGTGAAATACAGAGAAGATATTCGTCATGACCCCTATGCACTATTGGATTGTTTACGGGCAGCATTCGGAAATCCGGAAAGTGTTATTACGTTACAACAACGTTTCTTTGAGCGACACCAGAAAGAAAGTGAAAAAATCCGTGAATATTCATATGTGCTATTGGATCTTTTTCAGAAAGTGATTAAGAAAGACAGTAGTGTTTTTCCAGAAAAAGAGCGCACCCTATGTGAACGATTCGCTAACGGCTTGTGTGATCCATTCATACGCAAGGAAGCGAAACGACTTGTTAGAAGCAAATACGGACCCAATGATTTCTACACGCTACGAGATGAAATAATTCTATTCAGTGAAGAAGAAACAACGCAACACCATTCAAACACGCAGTCAAAGCTTCCAGATAGTAAACCGGTCGAGAAGATCAGCGATCAGCCAAATTTAAATGTCCCAACACCGGAATCGTCTACAGCGGATCAGCTATTGAAAATCATCCAAGCACAACAAAAGCAGATCGACTCACTAACCAGCCTGATGAAAGATCGCGAAGGCAGTGAACATTCTACGGAACGCCCTTATAGCAACCGTCCTCAGTGTTACAAGTGTGGAAAGCTGGGCCATATACAGAGATTT
Organism: Saccostrea cuccullata; assembly: GCF_032062105.1. Taxonomy (NCBI): domain Eukaryota; kingdom Metazoa; phylum Mollusca; class Bivalvia; order Ostreida; family Ostreidae; genus Saccostrea; species Saccostrea cuccullata. Next base: position 349,783 of record NW_026933337.1, on the reverse strand, counting down.
TGTCGTGTGAAAGTGAATGATTCGGAAAACAAGTAACATCTATTGACACGAGTCCGACAATAGATGACGGTCAACAGGACTCACCGTTTATGCAACGCTTTATAGGGAAGTGTCCTGTGATGGATATTACTGTGTTAAATGTGAAAATCCCCTGCTTAGTCGACACAGGTTCCATGGTTTCAACACTGACAGAAAGCTTTTACAAACAGTTTATTCAGCCATTAGGAACAACCATCATACACGACAATCTAATACGACTTAAAGCTGCGAATGGACTAACCATCCCATATATAGGATATGTAGAACTTGATATCCAGTACCTAGGAAAAACTATTCCTCAACGTGGTTTTCTTATAGTCAAAGACTCCGTAGATAGTGAAACGAGGAAGCGTAAAGAAGCTCTACCAGGTCTCATCGGTATGAATATTCTCAGTGTTTGCAAAGATATCTTATCTACTTATAACATTCCAACAAGTGCACATTTACAGGAAGATTTTACTGAAAGCAACGTGTTCGATCATAGGATTGTTAGTGGATTTGCACGAGTGAGCGGGTCAATTCCTATTCGTATACCAGCAAATACTGCCATTGTTATAGAGTGCACTGGACCGCATATTGACAGTGACGTTATTGTTAATCCTTTGATTAATGGATCACATCTACACAGAAATTTCCGAACTGTAGATACGTGTGCTACCATAATCAGTGGGAAACTGTGGGTTCGTGTAGCCAATATCGGAGATGAGGATATTTCAGTTAAACCACGTACAAGGATAGGAACTGTGTCTAGATGTGAAGTTGATACCAATAGATCAAATATTGGATTTAATAGAGTCGGCAGTGTTGAGGAAATATTTATTCAGAATTGTGACGTCTCAGAGGTAACTACCCTTGATGAAAAATTCACGTTACCTGAGGACATTTACCATCTCGACTGTAGCAAAGAAGAAAAAGCATTAATAACTTCACTTTTCCAGAAATATAGTGACATTTTCTCCAAGAATGATGACGACATCGGAAGTACAGATACTGTTCAACATCGCATTCGCCTCACTGATGATAAACCCATTTCTCAACAGTACCGCCGTATACCACCATCTCAGTTTGAGGAAGTGAAACAGCACATTAGAAAGTTATTGGATAACGGTGTAATTAGGGAGAGTACCAGCCCTTTTGCTTCACCTATTGTACTTGTTCGCAAGAAAGACAATACTCTACGACTTTGTGTGGACTATCGGAAACTTAACGAGAAGACGATTAAAGACAAATTTCCGTTACCCAGAGTTGAAGAAACTTTTGATGTGTTACACGGTTCCGTTATGTTTTCTACCATGGATTTAACTTCCGGTTACAACCAAATAGCAGTAGCAGAAGAGGATATAGAGAAAACAGCTTTCACAACACCCTTTGGACTTTATGAATTTATGCGCATGCCCTTCGGACTTACCAACGCGCCAGCTACGTTCCAGCGTTTAATGCAGCACTGTTTCCGGGAAGAAGTATTCAACATAATGTTAGTTTTCCTAGACGACATCATTGTTTATTCAAAGTCTTTAAGTGAACATATTGAGCGTCTTGACAAAGTGTTTTCTATTCTACGTCAACATGGTCTTAAACTGAAGATGCGGAAGTGTAAATTTTTCCAACCATCTGTGCAATATCTGGGACATATTGTGAGTAAAGACGGCATCAGCACTGATAGTGAGAAGATCAAATGCATAGTTAACTGGAAAATACCTGAAAATGTGAAAGAAGTGAAATCATTCTTGGGATTTGCGGGCTACTATCGCCGTTTTATTCGACATTTCTCACAGATAGCGGAACCATTACTTGAAATTGCCAAACTTAATATAAAACATCCAAAGACAAAATTTGGTGATAAGTGGACTAAAAGTTGTCAGGATTCGTTTGAACAGCTGAAAACACAGTTATCTAGTGCTCCTTTACTTGGATACGCTGACTTCACATTACCATTCATTGTCGAAACTGATGCAAGTGCACATGGACTAGGAGCCGTTATTTCTCAAGTGCAGAATGGACGTACTGTCGTTATTGCATACGCCAGCAGAACTCTTCGACCTAATGAACGCTCCGCAAAGACCATGAGTAGCCTGAAGCTTGAACTTTTAGCACTGAAGTGGAGTGTGACGGAGAAATTCAGAGACTATCTACTAGGAAACAAGTTTGTGGTACTTACAGACAACAACCCGTTGAAATACCTTTCGTCAGCTAAACTTGGTGCTTATGAACAGAAATGGGCTTCACAACTAGCAGATTTTGATTTTGAGATAAAGTACCGACCGGGAAAACAGAATAGCAACGCAGACGCATTGTCAAGACTTCCCATGAAAAGTGTTGAAGTTCTCAGTGAATGCATACATGGATCTATTGTTCCTTTGGATATTAAAACTGCGCATTCCTCAGTGTTATTCATTGAATCAGCTACTGTCACTCATGCAGAAACTTTTCCTGGATATTCAAAGGATGAGATCAGTGAATTACAAAGAAAAGACGCAGTGATTTCAAAGTGTACGAATTTCCTGGAGACAAACACTGTTCCTAAACCAAGTTTTTCGAGGAAACAGAACAAGAAAGTGCAAGTTTTGTTAAGGCAGTTAAAGTCCTTATATATTTCTGATGGTGTTATTCTCAGGAAGATTAAAGATCCAAAATTAGGAGAGCTCACGCAGATTCTACTTCCGGAGTGTATGAAGGACTTAGTGTTAGAGTGTCTCCATGATCAGAATGGTCATCAAGGGATTGAAAGAACATTCAACCTGATTCGACAGCGGTGTTATTGGCCAAAAATGTTTTTGGATATTAAAAACTACTGTGAAAAATGTGACCGTTGTGCAATATCCAAGATTCCACCACCCAAAGTGCATACTAGTATGGGACACCTTACAGCATCCGAACCACTGGAGTGTTTAGCGATAGATTTTTCTGTGTTGGAAAAAGCGCAAGGATTTGAAAATGTGTTAGTAATCACAGATGTTTTCTCAAAGTGGACTATAGCCGTTCCGACACGAGATCAGACAGCCCAAACGGTAGCCAGAGTGTTAGTGAACGAGTTTTTCTTTAAGTTTGGAGTTTGCAAACGTATACATTCAGACCAAGGAAAGTGTTTTGAAGCGGAGATTATACAGCAGCTGTGTACTCTTTATCGCATTAAAAAGACAAGAACGACAGCGTACCACCCTCAAGGAAACGGACAGTGCGAGCGCTTCAACAGAACGCTACATGATTTACTTCGATCTTTACCCCCAGCGAGGAAGCGGAAATGGCCGGAATACATCAAGGAGCTTGTGTTTTCGTACAACGTGACACCCCATTCATCAACTGGATATTCACCTTATTACCTCATGTACGGACGCGACCCATACCTGCCGATAGATTTCCTAATAGGACGGAACACTAATCCTCCAACCGACGACATCAGTCTAGACCGGTGGATTGAACTTCATTCGGATAAGTTACAATTCGCGTACAACAAAGCAAAGGAAGAGATACAGCGTAACGAAGATGACCGGAAACAGAGACACAATGCAGGAAAAGTGAATGATGAGTTGCAGATCGGTGACCGTGTATACGTAAGAAACAGAGGGATCAAAGGGCGTGATAAGATTCAAGACAAGTGGAGACCAGAAGTGTTCACCATTGTTGGAAAACCGTTTCCATCCGTTTACAGTGTGCGTTTGGAAAACGACGATTCTAAGACCAGAAACGTGAACAGACAGGAGTTGAAGCCAATTCGTCAGTGATTGTGGTTGTGAATATGTGTGATAAGAAAGTTATTTCTTGTTCTGTGAAATGGAGGAATTCATTGATTCGTGTTTATATCTATATGTATTTATTATTATGTGAATTTGATATTATTATAATCTGAGGACAGATTAACAATTTTCCAGGGGAGTATGTGATATAATGAAATCTATTTCTATATGTATTTATTCGTTTTTATTTATTTTTTCATATCGTTTTGAGAAATAAAATCTTAAAATTTGATTAACTAAAAGTTCTATTGCGCACCTGGATTGAGTTGCCTGAGTAAAGTTTTATTCTATGATTTCATTGGCTCTTTCATTTGATTGGTTATTTCCTATTTTTTCATCATATAATACATTTTCATTATAAGTATAAATTTACCGCGCTTTACCTTGTATATCAGAGCAGTATTACGTTTTGATGAAATAAGTATATTTTAAATCCAGTGTCCATCATACGCATCTTATGGTATGTAACTTGTATATTTAATTATGTGTTTCGTTGCCATATAAAGATTTGATTTACGTTATTATTTTGATTGCAAACGTTTTACTTTATTGTATTTTTGCATTCAAAGTTGTAAATGAAATAAGTCTGTAAGGTTTCAATTTGAATTGTTTACAGAACACATTTTTTCATAGAGTTCATTTTTCTTAAACGTATACTGTAAGGTAAATTATCTCATATGTTATTTTCTCAATTTTTGTAATTTTGACTTATTATGTACTTTGTTTATTTTAGATCAATGCCTTTATTTCCTGAATAAATTATGAAAACATAACATCTGCCTTACTGCTCGGTTACATACCTACTGTACCCTGAGCATTGGCTCCATTATTTTTAATTTTATCTTAGAAAATTTCAGCCTTCTAAACCCTTGTATCCATTCCTTACAGTGTTGTTACCTGCTGTACCCAAGTGTACCCTGTGTACCCGCTGTACCCTGAGCACCTGCTCCATTATTTTTAATTTTAACTCAGATGATACAGTCTTCCTACTACTGTGGAGCATCTACTTTTGGTTTCAGTAGGAATAGTGTACCCTTTTTGTAACCTTTTCTCCATACATTTAATAAGGGTGTACCCTAGGGTACAAAAGTATCACCTAAAAACGCAGTACCAGTTTCTTGCCATATCTACTCAGGTGAGCTAAAAAGCTGGGAAAACATGAAATATTTCGTATTCAGAACTCAAGGATGGGTCAGGATCTCAATGAAAGAAATTAATCTAAACAGTACATGGACTCAGTCTCAGTTAGAGGTTTTGACACAGATCTGTACACACAGGCACCCTTTCCGATAGTCTTTGCTGGAAAACCACTAGCAAGAAGAACAGGGTGATATGATCAGAATGTCAACAGACACTGAGTCCACTGATAAGCTAGTTTTATTAATTTGTGTTGATTCTGAAAATTTTACATCGTAAGTTTCCAGTAACAAACTTTCGGATGTCGCAGTCGTTTTCACCAGATAACTGAGAAAATTCGGTTTCCAATCAAGTTTGCATAAGAAATTTACTATAGATGGCTTTCATGAAAAAGCACAAAAAGAAATTGCCCAAGGGAATATTTTACCAATTCCTTAATTTTTCACAGCAAAAATGTGTCTGTATCTCCCTTGACCTACCTTTACAGCCGCTTCGAAGAAGTTTTCACGTTCTGCTTTCGTTACAACTCGACAAACCAAAAGCGGATGTTGTTTACAAGGTCAAGGAGAAACGTGATGATCTTATTTTTAATGATAAAAATATTATTTAAAAAATAATTTTGAAAAATATTTTTAAAAATAAGTATACTGTACATCAAAATTTAAAAAATATGAATTCAATTTCTTTTTTGTATCAGCTTCTGTCGAAGTTAAAATTTGTGCATCACGTGGTCAAAGATGCTGAGGCTGAAGAGACTGGGAAAACGTGCAAAAGACTGAAGCAAAACACTCACAGTCACTCGGGATGGTATTTATGTTGAAAAAATCCCTTTTTCATGATTATGTGGTGTTTGTACACATATTCTTCATAAGATAACTTTGCATTAACAATATCAATAACATCTATAAAGTCATTTTGAGCAAGTGAAATCTGAGGTGAATCAAATGTTGTAAAGTACGTAAATCAAAAACATATTGCTTATCAGTGACGTAGCATCGTTTTTGAAAGTGGGGGAGGGGGGGGGGGCAACCTGAAGAAATTTTTAAACTTGACAAGCAAAAAAAAAAAAAAAAAGAAAAATTGTCCGAACTCGAAAATAAATCCCATTTCATGGTGTGGGGATGGGGCTAATTATTTATTCAAACTCTGCATTACCCTTATATTACTCTTATTGGAAATACTGCAACTAAACGTGGGGGCCAACCAAACTTTCAATGAACCTAGCTTTCCTATAGAAAAACTTAATGCCTGGGAAAAAAGTGGGGCCAGCAAATTGGGTAGGGACTTGACAGATCAGGAGAGCAATAATCTTTCCAGAGACCTTTGATTTATATTTTTTTTCAAGGTGATGTACTGAAAGACATGGCTGAGTTTGGTTGGGGTCTGTCAGAAGACTTGGTGCAGAAATCTCAGCATGAACTAGGGGAAGATCAAGCACGCCGATTTGATGACTTATCTGATGTCAGGGAGCAGATTGAAACTCGACCAGATATAAGTAAATTTTTGTCAATCAGTCCAAGATTTTTAGATGCCTTTTAATATTTTATAATTGTACCTGTAAAACTTTGTTAATATGCTAATTGCTTGTAATTGATGGGGTTTAACAGGGCTTAACTGGTTTCTGTAAAATTAACACACCTGGTATTTTACATTTTTACTGAGTACCAAAATACAGTGGCACAGTGTTTATCCTATCACACAAAGACAAAGAAATTTCATTTGAAAACTTAAGGAACATGTTATGATGTACATACATACATGTTTATAATTGTGATCTAGGTAAAAGTTTTTCATCTCTTTTTCAGCATTTTTGAGAACAGACGATGCATTCCTTCTGAGATTTTTAAGAGCTAGAAAATTTGACACAGTGGAAGCTTTCAAGTTATTTGCAAGATACTTTGAGTTTCGTCAAAACAATCCAAGTCTTTTCAAGAACTTCAATGCCTCTGAGCCCGGTATCAAAGCCTCGCTATATGACGGCATTCCCAGTGTGTTACCGAACTGTGACCCCCAAGGGAGGCGAATCATTGTGGTCTTTGCTGCTAACTGGGACAGTGGTAGATACCAGCTACCCTCAGTTTACAGGGCAATACTGCTAACGTTAGAGAAGTTAATTGACGATGAGGCATGTCAGATTAATGGATTTGTCATTGTGGTGGATTGGAGTCAGTTTACATTTGGCCAATCTAGGTCATTGAATCCAAAAGTTTTAAAGCAAATGGTGGAGGGACTTCAAGTGAGAGCTGCATGGCTTTGCTTTAAAATGAAAATTTTTGTTTTCTGTTTCTTTCTTTTACTCTCTTTACAAACTTAACAGTAAATGAAAATTATCAATTATTCATGAAAGCTATTGACATTTAGGTACATAAAGGCATGTAATGCATGTATTTTAAATGAAATTTTAGATCACCTATAGGTTAGGAGGTTTTTCTAATATGTAGTAGCATTACTTGAACTCTAACATGAAATTAAGTGATTTTAATGAGATTTTAATGACAGCATAAAATGCTAAAACATCAACTCATAAAGGGACTGTTACAGAAGTGTTAAGCGTTAAGGAAGCATGATCCCTCGAATAAAGTTTTAAAACTTTGCCATATTCCAGCTTTACTTATATTTTGAAACAAAAAAAATCTGTGTACATTGAACTCTTGTTTGACAGGACTGCTTCCCTGCAAGATTTGGTTCCATTCACTTTGTAAATCAACCCTGGTACATTGAAGCTATCTGCAAGATCATCTTGCCATTCCTGAAAGAAAAGAGTAGAAGAAAGGTCTACTACATGGTTTCATTCCATATTGTAGTTCTATTTGTTACTTGTCTTAATCTATAATGAGGTTAAAATATGTGAAATGTGAAAGAGCCTAGGTTTCAAGACACTGATATTTGAGATTTTGATAACAATATTTTGTTTTCAATCACAATATATATTTAAATGTTTTCAAATGAGAAACAATATTGTCACATAGATAAATTTAAGCATTACATATTATTATCTGAACAAGATGTGTTTGTGAAACACTGATATGGCAACATAGCGAAGGTTAAGCTTTCTCAAATGCAGATCAAATTTTTGGTACCTAAAGTAAGGCCTGTTCAAAAGAAATACAGATCTAAAACATTAGCACCATCTGTTCAAGGGTTATGACCAAGGTTAACATTTTTAAAGGTAGGACAAACTCCAGGTCAAGGTCAAAGGGTCAAGGTTGTTGGTTTCTAAAGAAAGGCCTTGTCTCAGAGATTACATATGGGAAGTATGATAGCGCTGGTCCTTACCGTTCAAAAGTTATTGCCAAGGTTTAAACTTGTAAAAAGTAGGTCAAACTCCAAGGTCAAAGGGTCAAGGTTCTTGATATCCAATGAAAGGTTTTGTTACAAGAATTACATATGTGAAATATGAAAGTTCTAGCTCCTACTGTTCCTATTGTTATGGCCAAGGTTAAATTTTGTAAAAAGTAGGTCAAACTCCAAGGTCAAAGTCAAAGGGTCAAGGTTCTTGATATCAAATGAAAGGTCTTGTCACAAGGATTAAATATGTGAAGTATGAAAGCCCTAGTCCTAACTCTTCAAAAATTATGGTCAAGGTTGTATTTTTAAAGTAGATCAAAGTCTAAGGTCAAGATCAAAGGGTCAAGATTCTTGGTATCCAATAAATGGACTTCTCACAAGGATTGCATACGTGAAGTATGAAAGCCCTAGCACTTAACATTCAAAAGTAATAGCCAAGGTTAAAGATTTTTTATAAGTGCAAAAATCTCCAAGGTCAAGGTCAAAAGGTCAAGGTTGTTGGTATTCAATGAAAGGTTGCCACAAAGAATAAATATGTCAAGTATAAATGTCCTGGTATCTATTGTTCAAAAGACATAGCCAAAGTAAAAGCTCAAAATTTTTGTGTAAAAGTGGGTCAAACTCCAAGGTCAAGGTCAAAAGGTCAAATTTGGTGGTACCAAAAGAAAGGTCTTGTCACAATGAATACACATGTGAAATATGAATGTCATAGCTCCACTAAATCGAAAGTTATGGGCAAGGTTAAAGTTTTTGCGAACAAACGGACAAACAAACAGCTAGACAGACGCTAGACGGACGGACCTGACAAAAACTATATACCCACGAAACTTCGTTTACCAGGGCATAATTACTGGAAAATATGTTGTTATATGATGTCTCAATCTTTTCACATGTATCTTTGTTTTGGATCTCTTGCCCTCTCAATTGTTTTATTGTCCCCCGCGAAAGCGAGGGGACATTAAATCTCATTCGTCTGTCCGTCAGTCTCAGTCTGTCCATCTGTCCGTCCATAACAAAAACTTTAACCTTGCCCATAACTTTTGAAGAAGTGGAGCTATGACTTTCAAATTTTACATGTGTATTCCTTGTGACAAGACCTTTCTTTGGGTACCACTACATTAGACCTTTTGACCTTGACCTTGGAGTTTGACCCACTTTTACACAAAAATTCCGAACTTTTACTTTGACCATAACTTTTGAATGGTAGATACTAGGACTTTCATATTTCACATATGTATTCTTTGTGGCAAGGCCTTTTGTTGGATACCAACAACCTTGACGTATTGACCTTGACCTTGGAGATTTTTGTACTTGTGAAAAAACTTTAACCTTGGCCATAAGTTTTGAGCGGTAAGGGATAGGGCTTTCATACTTCACATTTGTAATCCTTGTGAGAAGACTGTTCATTGGATACAAAGAACTTTGACCCTTTGATCTTGACCTAGAAGTGTAACTTACTTTTAAATCAAAGTACTCAGAAGTACAGAAAGCCAGGCTCATATACAGAGTAAAATGAATTTCTTAAATGAATCGTACATTTATATTGTATTAACAGGTAAATAACAAGAATATCAGATTAAAAATTCTGATGAAATTTTTTTTTAAAACTAGTAATATAAATTATAAGACACTGACAGTGAGTTTTCGATCCAAATACCACGGTCCGATTTTGTCAGAATCAAAATTAATCTGGTACTTCGGCTGAATGTAAACAAACAGGCCAGTCTGGTTCCCTCTCCTGTGTTTCCTCGTTAGTGTAGAGAACTACGATAACACTGATTATCAGAAATCCTTACGCTGATAAACTGTGTTCTTTGACTTAAGACTGAAGTGTTAAAAGTCATTACTACTAATGTTTATTTATTTAGATAAAATTTCGTTTTATTTATGTTGCTTTATTTAGCGTTTGTATTATCTCAGAAGCGGTTGAGAGTAAGAACCATATTTTTTACACGTAACTTTGAAATGGCGACTATGGGGTTGACATCCTGTCTTGAAGGATGACATAAGCCGGCAATTGCTCTTTGAGCAATAAGCCCGGCTAAAAACAAACCTTGACCATAACTTTTAAAGGATTTGGGCAAAGGCTTTCATGTTTCACATATTTAATCCTTGTGACAGGACCTTTCATTGGATATCAAGAATGACCTTGACCTTAGAGTTAATAAAAAAAATTTTGGGTAATATATAATATTTAATTTGCATTTAAGAAAAGTTTAACCTTCGCTGTGTTGCCACATCTTGAGAAGAGCTATGGCTTTCATATTTTTTGACATGTGTATTACCTGTGACAAGATATTTCTAAGCATGCAATGATTTGTGACCAGTTTACCTTGACCTTCATGATTGACCTTATTTTAAAGAAAAAAACCCTACTTCAATGATAATTTCTAAATGACATATGAAAGGGCATTCATATTTGAGACAATATGTCATAGAAAATGACATCACTCCCACAAAGACACCGAAAGCGGGGGACCACAATTCTTTGAATTTGCTTGTTTTCCTATTTATATTCAAGATGTTGTTCTGATGTGCTCTTAATGGGACCAAAATTGGAAAATAAAGAAATTACATGTACTTATATACTTCTAGATACACATGCATGGGATCAATTTGGGAACTCTCCACAATTTTATCCACAAGGAAGCCTTACCTGCTGAGCTTGGAGGAACGTTGCCTGAACACAATATCATGAACTGGGCTGCTGAGCTTATAGGAGATGAAAGCTTCAGTTTTGGTGATAAACACATATACTGGCCAGAGCATTGTTTTATTAAGTAAGTCAAGTATTAAGTGACCTACTAATTTGTGTCTTTCTCAAAGTGTAACATTTAAATGCTTAATAATACTGCACTTTTTAAACGAGAAAATCAAAATTTTCCCCTCAGTCCTCTCCTGGGGTAGTGTACATTTTAAAATGTTCAAATCTTGGCCCCCAGGACTAGGATGGGACCAAAACAGGGAAACAAAGTTCTACATTTAAATATATAGAAAAAAAAAAGTTATCAGTCTTCTTCTCAAGAACCACTGGGACAGAAATGCTGAAACTTATCTGGAAGCCTCCTGGGATAGTGTAGATTCTAAATTGTTGAAAGTATTGCCTTGCCCCTGTTTCAGGGGTTTTGCCATTTGTTGTAGGTGGGGGGGCTCTTTTGATTATTTGGTGAAAATACATTAATTCTTTGAAAATCTTTTACTTTGCTCCCGTGTATTATGCCAATGATCCAAGTATACTGTAAATCACTAAATTTTTGCGACACCTCATTTTCTCGAGATAGTCATTGACTCTTGATTAGCGAGACAAAATTTTCATGAATTATGGTTATTGCTCTATATAATCTTAAGGAATACTATTATACGCGAGAAATAAATTTTCGCGAGCACACTGTCTCGCGTAATTATGCGAAAATAAAGTTCTCGCGAATAAAAAGTGATTTACAGTATATATTCATGATGAAGAAAGGTGCATCTAGCAAAATGGTTAATTTCATGCCCCCTGCTCTTTGGTATTAATCAACCATTTATAATGAAATAAAATTTATGATAAAATTTCCAGAATTTTGAAATATGTGGCCCCAGGGTCAGTGGGTCCTTTGGGGTGGGGTGCACAACTGGTTATAGAGTGGAAGTGCATTTTCTCTTTGTTACTCTGATCTACCTCTGGGTATAAAGTAATCAAAGTAAGCAAGCAAAGTGTATAGTTATGATAAGCAATGGTGCCTCTTTCAAAATTGTGAATTTCATGGCCTCTGGTTTAAAACACGAACCGAATTCAATTGTTGATACTCAGGTGATCTATAAGGCCCCTGGGCCCCTTGTTGAAATCATGGCCGTGAGGGTAGGATTTGGTCGCATATATTTGGGAAACTCAACCTGATGAACAGCAGGGCCAAAGTTATTCAGGTGAGAGTTGTGGCCAACGGGCCTCTTGTTTATTATTCTCACAACTAAAGTTGCAAGAGGATACAGAAAAATGTTTTAAGTTGAGGGAAAGGAAACTTGGATTTGAGGGAGTCACTTCAAGGTCAGGGGGTTCAAGGTCATCATTAAGAGTACATTAATGGGCATTTTCAGATTACCTCTCAAGATTTTTGTAGAATTATCATACCATTCTGGCGTTATCCTCATCTCCATCAAATTTTAGGGCTGATGTAATGTGTTTCATACTGTTATCCACATGATCAAACATTGTCTTAGTCAAGTACATTCTCCAGACATCATATCATTTATCTTTGGGGAGTTAATCCAGTGTTTTGGAAATAGTGTGCAGTTAAAATAAAACAAAATTCTGAAGTTACAGCTATTTTAGCCAAAGTACAAGTTTGTATGTTACTATGTGTATGTTTATTACAGGAAAAGGTCAGACACATTCCCTTCCGCTTTCCATTTGAAACAGAAATGGGACCAAAATAGAGATTTTACAAGAAACACCACTCTGGATGAAGATTTCTTCCTTATAGACTGATTAATTTGTAAACGTATGGAGAGTCGACTGAGAAATCTTCATTTTTTAAGTACATGTACATTTAAAGTACTCAGCTGTGTGCACTGCAAAGGTCTTAATTTTGCATAGTACTTTTTGAGTATCAATAGATTTGTTTGCTATATACATGTATACATACATTTGATATTATCCAGATATTTCCTTGTGCAATATTATTCATGCAGCTGTAAGAATATGCCAGTTCACTTGTTGAAGAATTTGAGAAAATACTCTTTGGTTTTGTTTTATGTGTCTGCTCATAATCCCTGCCAACAGTGTTGGAGGCATTTTATGTTTTTATGCGCCCGGATCAATAAATCCAAGGCGTATATTGTTTTCGTCCTGTCTGTTAGTCTGTTTGTTTTCAACTTTAACCTTTGCCATAACTTTTGAAACATGAGAGATAGAGACTTCTTATTAGATATGCATACTCTACAAAAAAAGTTCTTTCAAATGACATCAAGGTCAATGACCTTGACTGTGACCTATATGCTAAAAATAGCTTTATCGAACTTTTGCAATAACTATTGAACCATGAAAGATATAGACTTCATATTTGGTATTCTTACTCCACTAATGAAGCTCTTTCAATTGACACCAAGGTCATTGACCTTGTGGCCTTGACTGTCACCTATATGCTAAAAATAACTTTCGAAATTTGGCCATAACTTTTGAACCATGAGAGATAAAGACCTCATATTTGGTATGCATCCAATACTAATTAAACTCTTTCAAATGACACCAAGGCCATTGACCATGTGACCTTGACTGTGACCTATATGCTAAAAATAGTTTTTTGGAACTTTGTTGCCACGGGGCACATAGTGTTTCACAAACACATCTTGTTTTTTCCGTTTTGTTTGTTTATAATTGCTAGATTAATCAAAAAAGGATTTTAGTTAATGATCATATATTTAAGCCAGAAGGTTGAGTTTGTTTCCTGATTGATTTTTTTTTAAATTTTGATTTATGCAAAGCTGTTGTTAATTGTAATTCTAGAAGTTTACTCCTACAAAATTACTAAAGAAATACATTTTGAGTTTATAATCATTTTTTTTTTCCAAAACAAAAAAAGAAACAAGGAATTTTTAGAACAAAGTATGACCAAAGGTTTTATGGATGAAATTACAAAATTATTCATGAAAATAATTCATGATTTATTTAAAGTATACATGTATTCATTATGTTATTTTTTTATTGACTCATGGATTTTGATTTTACATGTACATGTATTATGGAAAGTATTATCAACAATGATATAAAAGTAAACTGTAGTCCTTACTAGTGTCACTAGCTGTCTCCACAGAGTACAGATAATTGTTTACAGCATAGTACAAGTACTTCAAAACAAATACAAATTACACAATGTACATTGAAATGATCTGAAGGGTTTTGTGCAATATAGTTTGACTGTGGTCATAAAGATTAGTGTGGGCTAGAGACCCGGACTGAAAAACTTCTGCAGTGTATTTGTTCAACTGTAATGTTATAATTGTTTCTCCTACTCCTTAGCCATTTGAATGAATGTTGGTTTATTAAGACTACTGTACAGATCGATGTCTAGATACATACACATATATTTTAAAAGAAATCAATTGAAATAAAACAGAAAAAAGTGACGGAGGAAAAAAAGAGATTAACCCAACAAAACAACATGCATGTGCACCATTTTCACAAAAGCTATCTACTTAAAAAAAATTGTTTGACTGCTTGTTGTTTTTTTTTCTGTAATTTAATGTCTGAAATTTGATTTCCATCTGTGTACAATGTTGGAATAAAAAACAATACAAATTCTTAATATCAAGTGCCAATTTCTGTATGGGACAATAAAATGTGCATTATCATAAATTACTTTCAAAATTTTTTTTTTTCAAAAAATGCATCCATGTATTGACTATATACAGTTGTAAGCTATACATGTAATTGTATGCAAATTTTACACTTGGTTTGTTATGCAGTTATTGCAATAAGTTCACATGCACTTTCATACTGAATGTAAGCCAGTGTAAAGTTTGAATTTCAAAGTATTTTATACTTGTTTGGGATTTGTAGATCTATTGTGCTCTACAACTAGGTGTTCCTGTCATTTACTTAGAAGAACATTTATTGCCATTTCTTGTGTAAATGCAACTTAAAATGATAATTTGATTTAACAGTACAACAGATAGTGACAGTCACTGCTATTTCTAAGATTTAAAAAATGCATTTTCAATGAAATTTATGAAGCTATACTTTCTAGACAATTTCAATATTTCTTTCCTTGTGTAAATTTTGCTACATGCATGTGTGGTTCATTGATTTTGAAATAATTGAATTGTTATGAATTTTGTTTTCAGTATTGTCTGAATAAATATTAAACGTAATTAAACAGTCTTTTTGTTGGTTAAATCACCTAATTAATCTTCCAAAAAAAAAAAAATCGACTAAAGTTGCTTTTCATTATATTTTATTGAACTTCACAATACATGTATAAACCAAGTCAGCCTGTTTTCCAATCAACTTCGTAATAAGACATGTTTGATTGAAAATATACTTTTTTCTTAATTAGTGAAAGTTCTCTTCGTGAATAAACATTGCAATTTACAATCTTCCCTATTCATATATCAGATTCTTACTCCTACATGTAGCTTCTCTTGAAACGAACACTTGGCTACCAAAATGACATGACATGGAGGTCGTGAAAATAAAATCACTATTCAGAAATGAAGTGGTGCTCAAAACGGCACTGTAGACTTTCAAAGTTCGTTTTGACCGATAATTAAAACTGCAATCCAATTATTAATTTCTCTCCTTTGTGAAGTGGGTGGGGATGCAGTCCATGCTTTGGTTCAGTTTCATCAAAATATTGTCGAAACTGTCCACACCCAGGTAGTCTATCTCCCCCATTTCCCAGCTGCGTCTTCTTCTCTCTGATTCGGATTCATTCTTGATTGGGATTTCCGCTTCTCTTAAGGTTTCTTCCTGACAATCACCTGCAGCTATGAACTGGTCAGTCTGAAAGAGAAGACATTACAATATTTACCATATTCTACTTTTCAGGAATGTGGAAGCCCCGCCCCCGAAAAACACAATATGCACTGACCAATGTCGCGTTCTTTGTTTTTTCCTCTGTTTTCTCTATAAGGACGACTGAGCATCTTTGTTGTGCTGAAAAATATCAATAAGTTAGAAATCCTTTGAATCTTTATACTGTTTAGAATATTGACAAGTAATAGGAAGTTACAATTAAAACAAGTGAATATCTTAAAATTGACAGTATTTTCTAGTTGATATTATATAAATCGGTCATTATTATTATTACTTTTTTTTGGGGGGGGGGGGCGAAGTCAGTTTAAAAAATCACAGCATTTTTAAAACTCATCATACATGCATAAAATTAGATCTACATGTATATCATTGGACGGTTTCAATCATTGTGGAAAAAAATCGAGTAAAAAAAATACCATGATAATGTTACACTAGAGGTATATAAAAACAAGAAAACAAATACAATACTTAATTTTCCTTACCTCTTTCTCTGTGCCGTTCCATGCAAAAGGATACTAATCCCAGAAGTGTCAGAAACATTTTGATTTTTGGTTGATTCTGTAACTATCAAATGGTATACTATGACGTCATAAACAATGTTGATGTTTTACGTCACAATGATCTAGGTCAAAGTTCCCTACATGAAACTGACCAATCACTCTTGCAGATTTTGTTTCTCTTATAGATATGTATTCATGAGCCGATGGTAGAGAGTGGAAAAGTTGAAAGGGGTGGTAGGGTTTGGGGTTATGTTCCAATTTCTCTAAATACCAGATTCTTTTACTCAAATATACATGTACCTGGTACTACATTACCCTTAGCTGACTATGCTGCAACATAAAAGGAGGGCTTTAACTGAACATTTTCTTCATGGAAAAAAGAGGGGGAAACGGTAGGGCACCCCCCCCCCTTTTGCTTCGTGCCAGCTTCACATTTAACTTTAATTAGAACCTCTTCTTTCCATGGCAAAATCAACAAACAAGAGGCCCGTGGTCATAATGCTCACATCAGCTCCCCGGTTTAATACTAGTATTTCTATTCTTTGACACAATAAAAGTTTGTGAAACCCTGATGCATGCCATTGTATGACAGCTGAAGGTCAACGTTAAAGTTTTTCAAACTCCAAGGTCAAGGGTGCAAAAAATGTTGATGTCCAAAGAAAAGTTTAATCAAACTTAGGAATACATAGGCAAAAGCATTGAAGCAAATGTCCCAACCATTCAGAAAATATGGCCAATGTAACTTTTTTTTTAAACATTTAAACAAAATTTACGGTTTCTTTTCAAATCTTTTTGTAAGTCATATTCAAGGTCAGTGTCAAGGGATAAAAGTATATTAGGGTTTTCATTTTTCACAGACGTGTGCCCTGTGACAAGACCTTATTAACTTTGACCTTGACTTTTGTATTTTGACATATTTTTGAAAAAAAAAAATACAACCAAGGGCATAACTTTGAGCAGTTGATGCTAGGATTTTAACTCTATATTTCACGTGTATATTTCTTATGAAAAGGCTTTTCCCTGGGTATCTTTATCTTGACCCCTTTGACCTTGACCTTAGAGATTTACCCATTTTTAGAAGAATAATATCCTAAGACATAACTTTTAATTAAGTGGTTGGTAATTTACAGATATTTTTGTTGAAACAATTTCTTTCTATGGGAAGCAATTTTTTGGTATCTTGACCTTTGACTTTGCATGTGAGAAACTTTAATTTTTTCCATAAGCTGTCATACGGGGACATCAATGTTTTACTGACATATTTTCTTTATTTATTCAAGTTGCAATTGCGATTTTTAAAGGAGGGTGCAAATATTCTGCCATGCATCATTGATATACAAATTTGAGATGTCCAATTGCTTGAAAATATTAATCAATATACTATATATATATAATTCAGCAAATTAAAGGAATATGTCGAATAAGTCATCGCTGTACATAGCTACCGAGGAGGGATTTCCAATACATGCTACTGATAGATATACAATTTAAAACAAAGTTATTTTACGAATAAACCGTGTACCTATAGAATGCCCACCCAAGCTGACTGAACACCCCCACCCCCAAAAAATAGAAGAAAAATGAAATTGCTTCCTGGTATAGACCTGTACTCATTAGTAAGCTTCTTACTGCAACTGTCCCTCCTCGTACTTAGTGAAAAACCAAGTCTTGATTATGAGGGCCACATCAGGGAAAAAAGGATGTACTACACAATGTACTTGTCCCGATCCTTCTTAGTCATTTCTACACAAGAAGAGCTTAAGAGCTTTATCACTCTTTATCATCCTGTGAAGTTTTTATAATAAAAATAAAGATGATGACAGAGAATTTTGTATCCAGGACCTCCGACTTTGTGGTGATGCGGGGAATAGATAATTAGTGATTACATATGCCTTTATGAAAGATTTGAACTCATCAATTTTTCGAAAATGACCTTATTGGGGGTGGTGGTGGTGGTGGTGGTGTTGCACCCACTTTTATTTTAAACTACACGCGTATACTTTATACTGGTGAAGTGATTGGGAGTGCCCCATCCCATCAGACCTTGAATATAGATTTTGATGCAAGACATTTAAAAACTTTTTTCGTTTTTGTTTTGTTACCTGCACTTTTTTGTTGATATATGTGGAGTTTGTTTTTTTTTTAAATTGGGTTATTAAAAATTATTTTATCAGCGGAGTTATTAAAAAAAATTCTCTTAATAATAAAAGAAAATTTTATTTTTGCCTAATCCATGAATTTATTCTGTGATTCTGTGCAGCAATGAAAAAGAACGGGAGAAAATAATTTAAAGGATTGTTATCGTCCTGCTTCATAATTTATTTATAGTTGGGTTCGGCATACGTGCAAAGTACCGGAAGTAAATACTGTGTGTTTTCATGGAATTATGATTATCATATCATGATGAAAGTCGTCAACAAAGAATGAGGACTGTATATCAGTTAAACACTCATGACATGCTAATGTAGAATGAAAGTTGTAAATATTTTGTTTACTTTCATTCATCTGATAAGTGAGTGAAGGATTCAGAGGGTAAGGTGAGTGTTTTCCAATATTGAGGAAAACATTGATCATGGCTAAAAATAGACAGATAGTTACGGATTTAAAAATAGTTAAAATTGTACATCACTATTTATATGAAACTTATCATATGATTTTATTATAATATGTAGACATGGCATCCTCAGAGAAGGTGATGGAAGATAAAGAGGATGAACTTCCTGAAGAGGCGTTTATGGCGGAGGAGGTTGAAGAATCAAGCCCTGACTTAGACTTATTCCTGGAGAACATTTTATTCGACTATCTGGCTGATTCTGATGACTTTGAGGAGGATGAGATTATCCCAATAGTTCCAGTAGATTTACTACTTCCCTTCGGAAATGTTAACGGATCGGACGAATGTGAAATATGTCTGTCCAAAGAAAGTAAAGTCCGCAATCGTTCATGCTGCCGAATACCTGTTTGTGATGACTGCATGGAGAAATATTTTGTTACTCAAATAGAATCTGGTTTTAGAAGGATGCAGTGCATTGCGTCTGACTGCGAGGAATATGTTCATGTTGACGAGATTATGTGCCGATTACCAGTTGATTTAAAAGACAAATTTTACAAATATCTTGTAGATACTAATAACGATCCTCATGTTAAAACTTGTCCTAACTGTAGTTATGTACAACGAGTCACAAAAGAGGAATTGAACATTCCAAAAAAGAAAAGAAAATATGGTATTCATATAGTTTGTAAAGACTGTCATTTGGAATGGTGCTTTATTTGCCATGCACCTTGGCATCGAGAAGGCATAACATGTAAAGATTATCAGAAAGGTGACAAGCTAGTTAAAAACTGGGCCAAAGAGTTTCATTATGGAAACAAAAATGCAGAACGTTGCCCAAAATGCAAGGTAACTTAATGGCTGAAAAAATTCTGGTTATTTGAAAAAATTCTGCATAGTTCATATTTTTTTTTACTCAGGATCTTTTTTATTTTTAATTTTTGCTTGTAGGTTTTTATAGAGAGAACCTCTGGGTGCGACCACATGACCTGTAAGAATTGTGATACAGTGTTCTGCTACAAGTGTGGAGAGAAGTACATTAAAATCAGATTTATTGGGGATCACTATGGCAGATTCAGTCCACTGGGATGTAAACACAAACTGTTTCCAGATAAACCAGTTCTACGAAAAGTCATACGTGGATCAGCACTTGGTAAATCATTCACTGATTTGGATATTGAAATCCCTAAAGACACTTACTTAATTCATGATAATTGTGACAAAAATCTTTAAATACTACCTTCATAAGAGAAAAAAAAAGCTTCATATTTTCATACATAAATATTTAATTTTTGACTATCATTTCCTGGTTGTGGAAATTCAATCCCTGAAGTCATGACTCCACAAGTGAAGACTTCTTTTTTTAAAAGTATAATTTCTCATATGAAGATACAAATATTTATATATATAATGTATGTACACGACTAACATTATATTCAAGCACACACAGCTTTAGCTTAGTGTGGGGCACAGTAAGGGGTTTCTGTATTTTTGTATTAATTTAAGTTTAAATGGTTTGAAATTGAGTATTGTGATTTAGCTGAATTTTGTGCCATGTGGGCCTTTGATATTTAAATGCATATTTATGAGTGTCTTGTTTTAGATAAAGAAGAAAGATATATATCTACATTTTGAAGTGACAAAAAACCCTGTAAAGTTACTTTCAGTTTTGATATACACAATACTTTGATAAGGCCAAGGTAAATAAATAGTGTGTTTTCTATTCCAACCTGAGAAAAAATAGGGTAGGTAGGTAGGTAAAACATTTTATTTAATTTAAATATTTTATTAGCAAGAGCACTGTCATTTTTACCATGGAAATAAATGTCAAAACATTTCTGCTTAATGTGTATAGGATATGCATTTTCTCATACACAGAAGTGATTGAAATTAATATTTCTAAAAGCAAAACAGGATTTATTTACTTACAGAAAGATATTGGTGATAAAATTTTTAGGGTCAGCTCATATATTTTAGGGTGGGGAACAGGAAACACACAATTTATTTATCTAAGCCTAATTAAGATTTAGTTATTACTCAGCCATGTCAGGTCACTTTTTCACCATAGAGATTGAACAAAAATAATATGTTTAGTGATAAAAACTAGTATAATTTATTTTTGATGTAATTTCCCTTGACATTTTCCCTACAGGTGCTAAGTTATTTGGAGGAATACTCCTTGGGGGGTTGGCCATAGGAGGAGCAGTCATCTTTGTTGCAGTCAGTCCCATTGTAGTGCCTGCATACTTCGGTCACAAGTTCAGGATGCGAAGACGTTGGAGGCGCACAAGACGCAGGCTAAGAAAGCAAGAGGACCTGAGGATGCAGAATGATGCTCACTTTCTAGAGGCCATGCAACTCAGCCTTGAGGAGGCACTACGTATGTCAATAAAGCTTACATAGTCACATTAGCCAGGGCTCTCGATTCTCTAAAACTGGGGCCGATATTCGGCCCCGTTCCCAATGCAAAAAAGGTACTTTTTTCCCAAAAGAAAGATGTAAATTTCCCAATTTCCATAGCAAAATATAAATTAAAAAATAAAGTCCATGAAACTTCATCTCTAAAACAAAACACGCTTGCAAATGAAAGTTAAACAAACCAATTCTTTGTATGACTATTTATTAGTTCGCGCCAAATGCATTCGTAAACTGGTTCAGGGAACCAGGTTAGTGTTATTACAGAAATGTGTAATAATGAGTGCATAGTATTTTGTCAAGAAAATCCACAAAAATTCATTATATTGGTAAGACATTTCATTTAAACATTAGTAAGCTGCACCTAGAAACACACTTCAGCATGTTCAGTCGCGCACTGAATTGGTACAATGTAAGCAACGATGACCATGTGATCGAGGAAATTCGGGATGATGTGACTAACGACTTTCACTCAGAAAGACAAATAATCGCAATATCAACACCCAAAGATAGTTATGAGCAAAGCTAATGTACTTTCATAAATAGCCTAGGTTACCATGTTTGTTCTGTTTAATTGTTTATTCAAAACCAGAGTTAAATTGGTGACTTCTAGAAATGCAAAATTTGAGGATTTTTTTAAAATGAATGTTGGTCATCCAGATTTTCCCAAAATGACGATAGTTTTCCCAATTTGAACGGCCCCGGCCACAGTCCCAAGAAGTGGTGTGAGAGCCCTGTTAGCATGCATTCAAGTTACAGATTGGTTTTTTCATTCTCTTGGAAATTATTAACTTTCAGATATTTTTCATGGCTTTTACAAAATTATTAGGCCAAGGTTTCTTCATGCTTTAGGATTTTAATTTTTTTTTTTAAATATACTGTAAACCAATTTTTATTACGTGCGAGAAATAATCATGAGTTTCGCGATCTACTTTAAGTTGCGAATATTAATTGCTGCGAACCATTTATTTTGCTTTGTTTTTGTAGAAAATGTTTCCTTATTTGTGAAAATTAATCGTCGCAGATTGATTTCAAACTGACGAATCCCAAATAAAAGATGATGCGAATAATAGTTAGTTAACAGTATTTAATGGATTTTACAAAATTATTAAGCCATTTTATTTCTTAACCAGTTGAAAGGGGATGCTTACTCCTCCTAGGCACCTGATCCCACCTCTGGAATTTAAGGGGCCCATCATTTATCCCCTCTACACAGATTTATATTGTTTTAAGATTTTTTGAGATTGATCAGCATTTGTTATCTTCACATTTTTAATTTTAACCTCTTTGGTGGAAAACATGTATGTTTTAAAAAATCTTTAGGTTAACTTGATTAAGGAGATTCAAATCTGTTCAAGTGTAATGACAGAGTCTATCAGAGGAAGAAAGATTGAAAAATAAATAAAAAAACCTAGATAATTATCACTTATTAACTAAGATTTTTATTACATGTAGTATATAGTGATATGATTATATAAAATGTCTTTGGCATGTTATAATGTTAGAACAAACTAAATGCAAAATAATTGTTAAGCAGAATATAAAAAAGAGTTTGAGAAGGTAGGGATACTAGGGTTAGCTATTGATCATTGTACTCTCTACACCTGACATAAGGAAATAAATTTTTTTTCCTCATGTGAAATTATGAAGTACATGAATTCACATTGTCTGGACATATTAGTTTTAAGTTAAATGCATTGTTGTATTTTTGTGTAAAGCAAAGAATGTACTACAGCTGTATAATACAATAAATGACCTTGCATATTTATAAATATTTACATTTCCAATAAATTTCCACTATGATTCTTTACAAAATAAAATGCAGTTCATTTTCTCATGAACTATATTACATATGTACCAGGAATAAGCATGAATATCTCCATTGTTACATCATAATACTGCACTTGACGTAAAAAATATAATGCACACTGTTTTGCTTTAAAAATGACAGTTGAATGGCATAAATTTATGGCAAGTCATTAGAAAAGTAATGTATATAAGAAATGAATTTAATTTTTGAAGATTCATGAGGTATATGAACTACAATGCTTCACGCCGGCATATTTATCATGAAGCGCTAACGCACTTCATGAAATAAGCGGGCGTGAAGCGTCGTAGTTCATAACCTCATGAATCTTCAAAAATTAAATTAATTTCTTAAATATATTTTAAAGGCAAGATTTGTTACAGTGATTATAATTTTAAATTACTTTTATCACTCAAAATATTTCTTAAGTTGTAATTAGTATTTGATTCATCATAAAATATTTTGATTTTGTAGAAGCACAAATTCAGGATATTGTAATTCATGGTGATCAGAGTACACAAACTACATTACAAGGCACTGAGGATGATGATGGAAGTACACTTTCATCTAAAGAGGATGAGGAAGAGGCCAGTGAAGGAAGGGAAGATGAGGAAGCAGGAAAGAATGAAAATGTGAAAGTTATCATCCATAACCAAGATGATGATGATAAGAATTCATCCACCATTTTGGAGGTTGAGGAAGAAAGCCAAGTCCTTGTGACAGGTGGACATGGAGAAGGTCACATGACCACAGCTGACCTAGAAACGCAGTCAGATGGACAGGTGGTACTGCATGTAAAAACCACACCGAAATCCTCAGAAGACGAGAAAAAATTAAACCAGTTGGAAGAGGGTGACTTCACAGTCAAGGAAAATGAAGATTCAATCAGCAATGGAGGATGTTTAATCAAAATTCTAAAGAGATTACCCTCTGTTTGGGAGAAAGAGAAGGATGGAGAGAAAATCCAGAAATCGGAGAGCACTGAGGACTCTAAAAGCATTAAAGAAATCTATTCTCCAAGTGAGCAGAGTGAGGGGGACATTAGCCCTGGTTCTTTGAAGTTCAGCGAGACTTTAGAATGCCTGAAGCAATTGCAAGTAGAGAGTGAACTGAAAGATTCGTATTATGGCTTAGTGTCTACCACTGATGAGATTACTTATCTGTGATATCGTATAGGTTTGGTTTCTTTTCTTAGCTACTCCACATTGTTTGTGTGCTCACTGAAGTTTTATCCACATACCATAGAGTTTCTTTTATGGTTTGAGTTCCTTTGGTCAAAAAACCCTAGGAGATTACACATGGGGCTAAGGATTCATTGTTTGTACATTTATGAAATTAAGCTTCTTCTTCACATTTTTCATCATTGATTTTCATAAAGCAGTGAAGATTGCAACAATACACTGTATAATGTATAAAACTTCAGAAAATGAAAATATGATGAATTATTTGTTTGGAGCAAAACTGTACATGTGGATATACATTTATTAATTTTATTTCAAAACAAACTTACATTATACATTGTAATATCTACCCAGTTCAAGGAAAGAAAACAATGTACAAATTTTAGTGTAATTTTGAAAATAATTCATTTTTTAATACATGTACAGGGCATTTGCAAATGCTACCATATCGTCTTTTGAAATAATTCCTAAAATTAATGATTTGCAAAAACATATATGTGCACTGTGGAAACATTTAAATTTCATGGTGGCCCAATATTCATTGAATTTTTGGGTACCCGGCATCCACAAATTTATATCCTCAACAAAATGCATTTTCCTTATGTAGACACGAGTTAATGCACGAAATAATGTCCTGTTGAACTTGTAAAAAATTAGACAATCCACAAAAATTGGCCCCAATGAATTTTGTTAATTCCACAGTAATATCTAAGATGAGATTGCAAGGTTTTCCCCATCCCCTACATTGTAAACAGTATCTAACTTCAAAGTAATATAGGAATTCAAATAGAAAACATACCCTCATATAGCATCTTAATACTTCTACTGATGAAATAAATAGCTTAAGCACCTCCTCTAATGTTCAACAATATAAATTATCAATGTTTGATAAATCAGCGGAAGTTATGAACTTATAAATTCATATTCAGTGCCTGTCAATATCTGTGTATAGACGCTTTAATTACCGTAATATGGCAGGAAGGCCTCAGCAGCTTCCAAAAGCTTCAAACTGGGCTAAGGGGGCCCAAAGTCAAGACCTGCCTTTGCATTCACATCAGATAACCCTTAGCTACACCCTTAATATTACTAGAGGTCTTGTATGATGTGTATAAAATCCTTTAAAAAAATATGTTCTTGCTGTGAGCACGCTTTTGAGAAAACTTGATGCTAGCACTCAAGAAATATTCTCTAACAAGGTTTTACTACTTAATATGAACACAATTTTACTAGTCATTTTTTTACCTTTAATTTAGACAATAATATTTAAATCACTTTTTTTTTTTTACATTTTGAAAAAAGTGCTTAATTTAAGAGGTAACATATATATGTTTCAAGTTTAGAGTTGACAAGTATTTTCACTTACTTTTTGCAATCATGAAAAATTGTACATGTATTACACATCTAAACACAGTCATTTATTTGTACAATGATGTTGGTAGAACTACTACAGGGGCATCATACATGTATCCTCTCAGTTCTCTATGAAATACACAAGGCTTAAATGTGTAACAGTAATTACATGTAATAGAGAACAGAGCGGATAAAATGCCCCTGTGGCAGAACTCATATTATTCTTGATTGATGCATATTATTGTATAAATACTATCTTAAAGAAACCTACAGTATTCATTCATACATGCTTGCAAACCTATGACAATGAAAAATCATGTCATCCACTTTATATTAATAAAAAGCCTGTGATAATAAGCGGAATATCAAATAAATATTTTTTTTTGAAAACCATTTATCATTTAAGTGTTTATTTTGGTTATATAATTATGTAGTTATACAAACAAATTAATAATATACAGTTCAATTTCTGTAGCTTGAACCTCCATATCTTGAATATCATTGATATATTGAAGTGATTTAGAAGTCCCAACCAATTTTTATTGATGCATTTTAACCCAGATATCTTGAATCCTCTGATATCTGAATTTTTTTCTAAATAATTTTTTGACTATACTGTTAATAAAATGGAAGCATTGTATACTTTATTTTCAGAGAGAAAGGAATGATTATAATAAGAAATTTTGAATTATGTTGGTTTGCTTTACTTTCACTAAAAAAATGGAGAAAAAGGGTGAGATTTTTGATTTTGTTGAAGTGCAATAGTTTACACTTTATGTAGATTACATAAATGTGCATTTGTTATTTACTCTTTTAATCAATATTTCTTGGCATGTGCTTTTTGTTGTATTTTAGCTTAATTGTTGTTTTTCTACTGTCTTCTAATTCTACAGATTAAAAAAAGTTTTCTTTTGTTTCTGTTGTTGTTCTGTATTTTAAACAATACATCTAGTGCTTAAATATGATGTCACAGACTCACATTTAATGAATAAAACATTAAAAAAGCATCCCAATTTTTGCCTTCTTTTCCCCTTTATCCCACTGTGGGACTTGGCGATCGGTCCTTCGGATGAGACCGTATAAACCGAGCTCCCGTGTCGCAGTAGGAGCTGACACGAAAAAGATCCCTCACTGCTCAATGGCCATAAGTGCCGAGTATAGGACAAAATTTGCAGTTCTCCACCGGCAAGTGGTGGCGTCTCCATATGAGTGGAAATTTCGATCGATCAAGAAAGAGAGAGAGAGGGGGTGGAGAGACGTTAAACAACATACAATCAATCAATCTTTTTTCTTCTGCATGCCGCCGAAATTCAGTTAAGATTGGACGGTAAGTGAATTTTTTTATACTGACGTGACGACGTGACGACCCATATGTTGTTCAATTCAAAAAGATATAGATTGACTTTTGGTGAAATATAATCTCAGTCTGAATGAATTTACGTTGCAGGACACCATATTATCCTCTTGATAGTATAGTTCATGTTTTTTGTCCAGGGTTTTCTCAGAGATGGCTGGGACAATCTTCCTGAAACTGGTTGTAGTTGTGCCATGTGGTCATTCAAGTTCAAAATGGCTACCGTTGCCATGGAAACCTGCAAAAAGCGTCGAATTTTGACTTTTGTCCGCGAAATATGAAACTTTGTTGTTGTAATGGTTAGTATATGTAATTGTGCGATTTGCATTTAAAAATTGCAAATTGTCTGTTGCCAAAACAGGGACAAAGTGAATTCTAACTTTGATTTTAAATCAAAGCAAAGTACTGAAAGGACTGACTTGATGGTTTTCCAAGCTTAGCTATAATGGGTTTTGATATAATGATGACAAAAAATGAAAGTTATCCTAA
Source organism: Saccostrea cuccullata (assembly GCF_032062105.1). NCBI lineage: Eukaryota > Metazoa > Mollusca > Bivalvia > Ostreida > Ostreidae > Saccostrea > Saccostrea cuccullata. Next base: position 322,425 of record NW_026933337.1, on the reverse strand, counting down.
GCTATGTCAATAGCAACCTTTCTAGTTTTTTTAATGTTCTTCCCTTATACAAATTTTCAAAACAGTTTTGATCTGATTTCAACAAGACTTTGTACACAAGTACACTATATATAACTAAGACATAATACTGTTAATATTGACGGCTAGTGTTGCCACGTTTACTTCAATGAGGAATTTCTGAAATACTTTCAAAACACCACCCCTCCTACTGTTTTGGTCCAATTTCAGTGTATGACTTCGTACACAGTACACACATGGATTAGTCTAAGAAACGTAATAGTGTATCATTTTCATTGGATATAGATAAGCATTGTTGTAATGCTTACTCAGCCCGGGTAATATTGGAATTCGTCCTAAACAGTAATTTTTCTATCTAATAATATTATATATCTAAGTATACTAAACCAGAGTTCATGATTCTTATTTATTAGAGTTGTTACTGCAGATGTTGATATGTACAATTAAAGTCGTAGAGCTACAATCATGTCAGATTGTTGTTGTTGTGATGATTTTTTGAATTTAGAGATTAGTGAGGAAGAAATTTTATGTGCAGTTAAAAAATTGAAAAATAATAAGGCCGCAGGCTACGACCAGTTGTTAAATGAACACATTTCATCAACAATAGCTATATTTTTGCCTGTATTATATAAGAAATTGTTTAATTTGATTTTCGATAGTGGAATCATTCCAGACGAATGGCTCACGGGTATTGTCAAACCGATTTTTAAAAATAAAGGTGACCCAACAAATCCAGAAAATTATCGTCCAATAACACTTTTAAGTTGCCTTGGTAAGGTTTTTACCTCCATTTTATGTAAACGCTTGGAATGTTATGTAGAGAAGCGAAAGTCAAACTGGCTTCCGGAAAGGTTATTCTACCTTGGATAACATACTTAGTTTACATTTTCTTACAAACATGGTGATGTCCCTCAAAAAGAAACTTTTTTGTGCTTTTATTGATTTCAAACAGGCATTCGACACTGTGTGAAGAAATGGACTTTGGTACAAACTGTTGAATAATGGCATCAGCGGTAAATGTTTTACTTTTATTAAAAACATGTATAATGGAGTCAAGTCCCTTGTGACTATGAATGGTCTTTCATCTGAATTTTACAATTGTAATATTGGTGTCCGCCAAGGAGAAAATTTATCACCTCTCCTGTATTTTAAATTATTTATTCTGTTCTATGATGACGATACAGTTATAATGTCTGAATCTGCAGAGGGTTTACAGCATGCTCTTAATGAGTTTCATTCGTATTGTGTACAATGGAAATTGAATGTCAATGTAGACAAAACAAAAATTATGATTTTTTCGAAAGGTCTATCTGTTAAAAATGTATTTTATTACAATAATTCTGTTATTGAAATTGTGAACGAATTTAAATACCTAGGTATACTCTTTTCCCGATCAGGCTCATTCTGTAAAACTAAAAAACATTTATGTGAGCAAGCTCAAAAAGCCATGTATGGAATTATACGAAAAATTAGACAATTTAATTTACCAGTAGATTGCCAGCTTGATTTGTTCGATAAAGTTGTCACTCCACTACTTCTGTATGGATGTGAGATATGGGGTTTTGAGAACATTGAAATAATTGAACGCGTTCATCTTAAATTTTTGAAATTTATTTTTAATCTAAAAAGTAGTACTCCTAGTTATATGGTTTATGGCGAAACAGGTCGCTTCTCTTTGTATATAACAGTGTATTCAAGAATGATATCCTATTGGGCAAAATTATTGGTAAGCCCTGAAAATAAGATTGTTTATGTTACATATAGACATTTATTTGAACAGTTTTGTTCAGGGAGTCATAAGAACCCTTGGATTTTATGTACATGTATTAAGAATATACTTGATAGCTGTGGCTTCTCAAATGTATGGAATGAACAGAACTTTTTAAATATTAAATGGCTAAAAGCTATAGTTGAACAACGTCTTAAAGATCAGTACATACAGAAGTGGAGAAGTAATATGCGCGATTCGTCTAAAGGTCTCAATTATAGTTTCTTCAAAACAGAATTTGGACTTGAAAAATATTTAGCCTTACTACCAAAAAAGTTTAGAACAATTTTAATTAAACTAAGAACAGCAAATCATCGTCTTCCAGTTGAGACTGTCCAGATGGTTTGGAATTCCCAAAAATGATAGACTATGTAATCTTTGTAATAATGGACAAATAGCTGATGAGTATCACTATATTTTAGAATGTAAATTTTTTTCCGAATGTAGAAAAAAATATCTTCCTAGTAGATATTGTAATAGACCAAATTTTTTCAAATTCTCAGAACTGTTGTCATCTGCTGACTCCAAGGTATTAATTAAACTTTGCAGTTACATAAATAGAGTATATGAAAAAGTCTGTCCTCCTTAATTATTTTTTTTTTACTTCATATGAATGTATTTCCGCCATTTCACGTGTATCTTGTATATCATTTTTTGTATATATTGTACATATATTGTTGAACCTCATGTACCATTTATATGGTTTGAGCGAATAAACTGAACTTGTCAGAGACTTATGTTACACTGCATCTTCCAAAGCCAAGCTGAAGAAGGCATACATGAGTCGTGAGTTAAGAAAGTTAAGTAGGACAGGTTTCATTCTGCAATAACAGGTAATGGCCTCCCTTACTATATATAAGTTAAAAAGAAATGTTTATTTGTTTACAGTTTGCAATTTTATTTGAGTGAGTTATTTCAGTTTCCATTTTTTTTCTTGCATCTTTTTTTCCTTTCCCAGTATATCAGCTCCTGAAGGGAAAACCATTGGAATTAAGGTATTTTTCATTTTTTTTGTTATTGCTCAACATTTAAGAGATATATTTAGTTGAAAAGGCCATATGGACGCAATGCGTTATGAATTTTAATAATGCTTCAGCGTATTTTTTAAAATAAAACGACAGACTTGTATTACGACTGGTATTACACAAACAATACTCTTTTTTTTAATCTTTCAGTGATTGTTGAGATTGTAATTCATGTTTGAAGAACTCGCTGTCAATTGATTGTGTAGAGGTATCGGAATACACAAATAACATTATATTTACAACTTTTTATCATACTGTGCATGTGGGCTTAATTCAGAAAATATTTCATATTTTAAAATGGAATTTTTTTTAGGCACGAGGCTGTATAAATTAATTTGAACCCCCTCCAAGATCTAACGTAAGTACATATTGAGAGAGAACATGTGTTTAAAACATACGAAATATATTGTTTATATTATTTATATAACACAATTTTTGCGTATTTAATCCTGAAACACATGCAGGTTCGTCCCATGCCCAAAAATCCCCTCTAAAACACCAGAGGCGGGATCGTGTGCCATGAAGGAGTGAACTGACTGGTCACGCTCGCCGAGTGCGCTTGCCCTGATCTAGAAAAACGAAATAATCCGTAGACAACTCAGCTGAAAATGTAAAAAAAAAAATATGGCCCAACAATTAGTATGAAAAGCATCATTCACCATTTGTCTAAATGATTAAGTTGTATTTGCTGACAAGGGCATTGTATGGACCATAGAACTTGCGAAATGATGACTTAAAACGAGGCTGCTGATATTCTTGTTTTATTAACTTGTTTGTCAATAGCTTGCTTTGTTTTAGAAATTGTTCATACGTAGAGCATGCTCTTGCATATCGAATCACCTGAGAGTCAGAACAAATGTGTCAGGCTGTTTGGTATCTTTTATTTCAATCTCATACTTGAGATTCCTTACGTAGATCGAGTTGACATATGAATGGAAGTAACTATTGTTTATTGATTCGTCGTCTGACAGTATATCTAAATATTGAGTTGAAGACCTCAACAAGTGTTTTCTTCTCTTCATGTTAAGGATTTTGAATACATTTTACTTCATATGAATACAAACATAGGTCTGTGAAGAACGTGGCACAATTGGTATCCATTGCAATTCCGAAGATAGTTGGAAGACATTATCTGTAAAAACTACATAGATATTTTCAATCAGAAACTCAAGTATCATTCAGAGTACTTGTGTGTTCTGTATAATATGAATGTTTTAAACAAAATAATTTGGCAAATTACCAAAAAAACAAGGTTAGTGAATTTACGAGTTCCATTTATTATTGAAAAATATTTAAAAAGAATTCCTTTTAATACTGTACAACTGTTGCCAATGCTAGCATTTCTTGATTTATTTTTAATGCTGTTAACTAGGTGAAAATTTTTCTTCTTTCTCTCTTTTATGCAATATTTGTCCAAGCCTTTCCAATTTGTACATTCAGGCATCTGAAAATGGAAAAGATTTTAAATTTCCCTTCATTAAAATTTATCTTCCACTACATTTTCCAAATATGTTAATAAGGCACGTAATTGTGTCATATTCTCAGAAGTTTTACGAATCTTGCCTCTAGTAAAAAGCCATGCTGAGATCGTAAAGACGGCATGAATACAAAGCAGTGTTAAGATGGTAGAAGTTTATAAATATTTGACAGAGTAATCTTAGGTTGAAAACATTAGAAAGTAAAAATTGGCATAAATGTGTAAACAACAAAAACACTTTATGCCCAAGAAATGCAGAAATGCGACCTAGAAATACAAGTTAATCGTTTTCCAAGAAAAGTTGTATTCAGTTATTGCTCATGAGTAATGCAGACCATCCAGAAGAACAGCATTAAAGCCAATTTTAAATGGCATTCGAATAAAATATTAGCATCTACCAGGTCGAACCATTCAGGCAACGTGGTTGTTTTGAAAAAAAAGAACTCGTGACACTTGCATTACATGTTTATTGTTAATATGAAAATAATCTTGTTTATTTATGATTTATTTACCTATTTTGGACATCTTTTACATGATGATTTGTCTAGGTTAAGCAGAGAAAAACATTAAAAAATGATAATCTAATAAAACGCATAACCTTAATAGCTTTTAAAAGCACTCCTAGATTGCAAAGTTTTCGATTTTAATACTATTATCCGTTAATCTTCAAAACAGTTTTTAAAAAGTATAAATATTATGTTCTTGATCCTGTGTTTAAATTAAACTATAGCTATAATTGTCACATTTTGGAGAGCTTGCATGGGTTAACTTCGTTTTAATTGATCGAATTATAATCGAGAAGTATTTTAAAATGCAAATGATTCAGAAATGTAATTGTATCATAAGTGTAACATGTGAGTTCTAGATCAAGGATGTATCCTATATTTATATACACATATTTAACGATACATGCAGATAAGTAACATTGCTGAAAGGAATCCCTACATGAGAAACATAGAATTACATTAAATTAACCAGAATTCCAACTGCTGCAGGATTTTGATCGTGAAATAATAAAATTGTTATATGGTCGAGAATTGCTAAATTTCGATTCAAATTTTAAGGATGAACGTGTTGAAAGAAAGTAAATCACTGATGAATCATATATGAACTAAACATTGAGATAATTATGGATATTTAAATCTTTTAGTTAATGGTAATGTAGAGGAACCATTTAAATTCTCTAAGTTGTTGCCAGATTTGTGTTGATTTTGCATGACAGATTACATAATTTTGATCTAGATAATGGTAAAAAAGTTAAAATCATCAGCTACATGAAGAACTGTGTTCTAAATATGATAAAATAAATGAATAAAAGAAAAAAAAGGTCATGTATGCTTGATTATCTCTTGAAAAATATTCACGTCTATAATCTTGAGAAAAACTTTATAATGTGTTTCCTGCTTTCTGAAAAATATTTTACTTTCATAATTCGAATTCTATGCGCTTTATATAAAAACAATATATTTTTAAAAATAGATATTATTTGTAATAATTGTACCCGGGTAATATTTGTGAAGAAGAGTATTTAATTATAAGAATTAATTAAAGTCATTTATGTAAACATAAAGACGAATAAACAACACGAGTAAACAAAGATGAATCTATAATATGTGACCTTCTTTTCCTTCAACCAGACAAAGGCAAATATATTATAATTATTATAATCAATCGCTCCTCATCTTGAATAGACTAGTAACACACCGTATTTCTCGATTTTCTTCATATGTCTCTGAGCAAAATCTGTTTACTATTGCATTTTACGCAATGTATTTTCAGATTACCGGAATTAAGATTAAAAATTTGATACCAAAGTCTTCAAACAGAATACAATGATGTTAAGTTAAATACTGAAGGAACTAAAATAATTACTACCGTATATTAAACCCCCAAAATTTTCCATCGAAATAAACCTGAAAAGTTTCCCTAGAAAAAGCTGTCGCCATTTCAGTTTTATTAAGAGAAAATCCGTTTAGAATTGCACTGAAATCAGATGATAAAAATCAGTTTTATCTTTAAAACCGGGATGTTGAAACGGATGTTAGAAAAATATTTGTATTTCGTATGATTTCAAAGTTTAATTAGTTACACAGAAACTACAATGAAGGAGGCTTAGGGTAAGTACAGACCTAATAATAAAATTTTAGCTAAGTTTAGTTAGTTTAAAAAAATTATTTCATGCAACTTAATTAATGGATAAATAAATTAATCATTTATTGATCGTATTCTAATGATTATAATATATGCATTCTTTAAATATCTAAAACTAATCTATAAATCAATACTTTGCTTGGTTGTTACAAATTTATCGATTTTTGAAGAAAAATGACATTAAAATTCCAACAATATATATAAAAAAAACTGGTACTTGATCAATAATTCTGAAATTAAAATATATATATAGTAATATTACTATGGACGAATATTTATGATAGAAACAAGCACCTTGATCAATCACTTAATTCTGTTATTGTTTTGAATTAAATCATGATAAAAAAAAAATGGTCATAACGGATTTTTGACCAGCGGATTTTGAAACAAAATCTTGCATTCTTAGTCGAGTCGAAGATAAACCAATACTGTTTAGTTAAATGATTTGTCGTTGCTGGACTATATGTAATCTGAATATAATTATATTTATTTGTTTTACCTATGAATTATGAATGTAAGCTTATTAAATTTTGAATTTCCTTTCGTGTGCATATCTATAAATCAGTAATGTTACATGTATTGTCAGTCAAGGCAAACAAAAGCATCTTTACCGATCTAGGTACATGTATAGATTACTTAAATAGAATTATCTCATTGAAGATCTTTAGTTGGAAAGTTTAAAATGTAGTGCTTTCATGTATTGTTTAACTTAATATGTTTCTTGTTGCCTGAAAATCATGAAGAACAATATGCATTTTTTAAATTTTGCCTACATAATAAGTATACTTTTGTTTCCAACAATTAGTTGTAATCCCAAGGATGTTATGAGTTATTGTATGATAATATCTGAGTTTGGATCTGTTATCTAGTGGCTGCTGAGGGCAACCAATGAAAATAAATATTACAAACTTTGTTATACTTCCTTAACAACACCGACATTTTTTAAAGAACGATGATAAAATGGCTATCCTTTAGGAATGGCACCGACATCTGCTCTGGACATATATTTCAAGTCTAGAAAACACAATTAAGACAAAGCCCCATTTGTTTTCTATGATATAATTATGTAGTACTTTTTTGCTCAGATATTTTCAAATTAAAGAGATTTGGAACATGCAATTTTTGACATTTACTGTAAAATGGTGAGAAAAATTAACACAGCATGAACAAAATGCATTTTGCAACTTGTCATAAAAATACTTAAACAAATACATTGTATATGAATACAAGAAAGAAAGATGATTACTAATTTTCATGTTTTTAACATTTAAATAGTCTTTTATGTAAGAAAAAAAACATGTAGAAGACCTTTTCTTTGCTTTACAAAGAAGATACAAAAAATCTTTAGTTGTGAGTTTCCTGTTAAATCCTGACAGAATGCAAGAATGTCGAAATTTAACGTCCCTGTGTTTTGGCTCAATCGAGCAAGCCAGGAACGTGATTGAATCAGTTCTATTTTTCCGATTTTGTTGCATTTCTCACCTTTTTTTGTTTTCTTCGCCTTTGAAGAACTGGAAAATATTTTGTAGGTTTAGAACTTATAATAATAAATTACCTATTGAAGTTGAAAGATGGCATAATGTATCAAGAGAAAATAGAATTTGTGAACTATGTTCCAAAAATGAAATTGGCTATGAATTTCACTACTTATTTAATTGTAATAATTCATTTATCTTGAAGTCAAAATTATCATTAATACCAAAATATCACTATTCACATCCAAATGTGTTTAAATTTGATCAACGTTTTAATACAAAAATACAGTTAAATTGACAAAACTGTAAAAATTTATAAAAATTATTTTTGAGAGAGTTGGCTCTCCTGGTTAGCTCATTGTTAGTTTTGTAATTTTTTTCTTTTTCACGCATGCACATATGTTTGACTATACTTGTAATCTGTCTCTACATTGCACTTTATGTCAGCTTATGAGAATAAATTCACTGTCAGTGTCATCGTGTTTCTCCCCTATTTTTTTTTTTTTTAATTTTGTAACGTTTCCCTTCTGTTCTATGTTTTAGTTTTGCTTAATTATTGTTCGTTTTATGATGGATTTGTCAGATGTATAATAATTATCGTTGGACTTATTATTATTATTATTATTATCATTATTTTTTTTTTTTTTTTTTTTTACATTTCTTCGTTATTTTTTTTTAAAAATAAAGATACGTACATATATTTTTTATCTAATATAAAATGTGAAATATTTATAGTGTTCTGAAGCAGTCGTTTAGTGTCAGAATTTTGTTAAATTAGAATTCTTAGAATCTCAGTATCTTTTCATCTGACTTAATGCTTTATTAGGTTTTATTAGAGTCTGTCGGAGACACGTATATTCCTCAACAATACTCAATGTATGTTTTTTTTTTTAAATCTTGAACCTCTGTTATAAATCTTTAAACTTTCCCTGTTTATATTTTTTCTCGGTTTATCTGGTAAAAGGCAAGTCTTTTTAGCACAGTGGCCATTAGATAATAAGTCATATATTCCTTACAACATTTGTGGAACTGACATTTATCGAAATTATTAGTTAAAGACAGCATTTAATACTTTTATTTAAAAAGTTTATATATTAGTGAAAAGAGTCAACAGTTTTTGAAAGTACAAAGTCTAATACTAGTAGTTACAGTGATATGACCCACATAAAAAATCTTCTAGGACAATAGTTTCAAGAAATTTGTTGTAAGTTCATTAATGCATCAGCTTTTCTACGTAAAAAACATGACAGGTTAGTTCAATTTATTTTATTTGCTGACTACCATGGCACATGTAACACATAGCATAACATAAAATACAGGTGAAAAATGAGGAAGATGCTTACAAAGTTCATTTTAAGAAGGTTAAACCATTAATTTTTGTCATAAATTTACAAATTGTTCTGTTAATCACACCATAACAATACTTAATTAAAATAAATAGAGAATTACATTTCCTACTTAAAAAAATCACAAAAAATATTTTGGAATAACAGAGATAAAATTACAATATGTGAGTAAAGTTTTTAAGGTACAAAATCAATTTTCACCTTATATGTCCGGTTTAATTTTTTAGATGTAAATACAAAGTTTCATAGAATGAAACATATGGAGATAACGAACAGTATTCAAGATCAAAAGTCAATAAAACAATGCAAAAATAATTACAGAAATGAAATAATTGAATGAAATGAAACAGAAATGATTACAATATGTAACATGTGAAGATAACAAACACAATCAATCAATAAATCCAGTAAACAAAATGAACCATGGACAGGAAAACACGGACGCCAGAAAATACTCGGGATGTAATCAGGTGCCCAAGAGAAGAAAACATCCTCAGTTAACAGGTCACATCCGCCTTCAGATAAGGTAGATTAAATGGGTATGTGGAATTCTTATATAAAAGCAATGACCTAAAAATGGCATGAAACATTCCAAACAAAGTACGATTCAACTATTGAATGTATTTACAAGCAAGGTCATTATAACTACTGTAAAATTTGAGAAAAGCTGACTTTGTTGAAGTCCTTGTAACAACTATCTGTTTGTTAGCAGCTTGTTTGGTTTGAAGGAGACGTAGTGGTAATCTAGCAACAATATTTTTATGAACGTGATGGCTTACACTTTTCTTTTATCGACCCTCTTATTTTTTGTGGCAATAATCTTATTGTATGACTAATGAGTCTGTCTCCCAGCTGATTTCATACGCAAGAGCATGTTCTACGCACATCTTTTGAATTGATGCCGGGTATCAACAAATAAGTTGATGACACAAAAATATCGAAAGTATTGTTTAAGGTCATCATTTTGTATATATCATTGATACAATGACTTTATCAATATATATAATTCATCAATAAGTGGAATGTTGGCTTACGTTTTTCATACAAATTGTTAAGCAATTAGTTTAACACTGATTTGTCTACCGATTCTTCAGTTTGCCCCATCATGACGAGGAGCACACACACATCGAGTGTAAATGGTCGACATGGGAAGCTTGTCCTCCAATGGCACCTGATCCCACCTCTGTTGTTTTGGAGGCCCGTGTTTGATTTGCTCAGATTTCTGTTGTTTTGGAGGCCCGTGTTTGATTTGCTCAGATTTTGTACCGTTTCAAAAGATTCATATTATATCAATTGTATTTAGTGTTTATTTTTGAGTATCGAATCAATGTCAAAAATATTTTTAAAAAATTAAATTATCATTTTCACAGTTTTCACGTTTTTTAGGATCATTTTTTTTTGTTTTTTCCAATTTCCAAACAAAATTTACATAATTTTTGCATTGAGAAGAAAGTTTTTCATATTTATGTACCTTCAATGTCAATTTTAAAAGGTGTACCACATGAAAATAGCATGCTTGTATAAACATTTACTCTACTTCGCAGGAATATTAGAGTTAAATGATCTTAATATAGCATTTTATGCATTGAAAGTTGCGATCTTCGTGCCTTACTGTGCCTATATATTTACGTACACCTTTACTCTAGGGAAATCACCTTCATTCTTCTCAATAAAATTTATAGCCATCCACAGGCACATTTTATGCCTTAAGTTGTCAGAACATTTCATTAAAAAACCTTGACCTCCATAAAAAATGAAATTAATTAGGATAAATAATGAAACCGGAAAGAACAAGTTTGTTACATGTACATGCTGCCAAAGGCGGAATACTTACAGATATTTGTTTACAATACTTGGGCTATGGTTTAAATCTTATGCGGGATGCAGAAACGAAGATATGCAGATAAAAATGTAGGAGTGACAAGTCACTCTCAAATCTGCATGTTATGTTAATTACTTCTCTGTTTTGAATTCATTTGTCACTTTTGTTGGTCGGGATTTTCTCTTTTTTCATATTTTTTGTGAAAAACCCAAATGGAAGGTGAAGTCGTAAAAACTTTAAGGTATCGCAAGTTTTAGCATGACTGCATTTCTGCTTAACGCAGGAATATATCTTATTTCTCATCCTAGTCAGCATTAAAACTTTGATCCTTTAGGTATTTAACTCTAATAAGAAACTTTATGAGGTCTCCCTTAAGTGTGTTAAATTCTTTGCAGACGGCATATCGATTGTTTTTGCATAGCATTCATCCTTATGTCGGTTATTATTACGACATGAGCTCCAAAATACATTTGTAAAAAAATCGTAAGTGATATCAAAAACTGGTTCAAGAAGGTTTTGCTGAACCTGCAAGTAGACGGAACATTTTTTTTACCTTTTCAAGTAAACTTTTTAAAATTACAACAAAAAATAATGCCAACTGTCAGGGAAAAGGAAAAAATGAATTTTTCAGACATTTTTTATAATCTTAACCAAGAAGACGAAGACATTCTATATACGAAGTCAATCCTCAGATTTTCCATAGGCGATTCAGGGTTAAATGGATAATGATTAAAACGAATTGAATAATATATTTAAGGTGAATATTGCTATTATATGCTGATAAACTTTTTTTTATACGAAAATTGATTTGATAATCATAACGCGCTGAATGTTATTTTTGACTACTTGTCTTAATGTGTTTATTTTTTCTTGCAATATGTTTTTTATTGTTGTAATTTCTAAATATAAAAAGGAAAGGGAATCATATCACTATACTTTAGGATCGTTCTATAAATCTTAAAATCTCATTTCACAACATGCATTTGACCAATGGAATGCTTAAATAGCAGGTAATATTCCGAGTCTTAGAACAAAAACTTTAAAACCTCTATAAAATTCGGATGTTTTCTGGGGAAAAAATAGAAATAAAAAGGAGTTTATATTATGGAAATAGGTCTTCTCCGATCTTAATAAAGTTTTTTTTTTAATTACGATAAATCAAGTGACATGTGTTAGCGCCATTTCAAGAATGCATTTTTTCCTTGAATTCCAAAAATACATACTGCTAAGAACTCGTAAGAAACCTGTCAGTGACACCAATTTACACATCCCATTCTTAATATATTTATTCCTGTTTAAAGATTCTTCGTTAGATTTTTCAAAAATGAGCATTTATTTGGAGGTTACACATTTTTAAGATAATTTGATATCTTCTTTTATTTTGGTTTAAAAAAAGGATTTTTCCCGGCAAGGAAGTATAACCAGTAGCACTCACACAGAGTGTTCTGTAAAGGTACAACTTCTCTGGTAGCACTAGTTTCCCCTATAAAATATGATAATAACGAATATTAATTGAACTAAAGAGTTCATTGAAACAAGGCAAATTAGATGCAGAGCAGACATTATCCTCTAAAACATCAGAGGTTGGATCAGATGACATGGAGAAGTAAGCATCCCCGGGCCAAAATCAGGCAAACAGAAAAAAATCTCGCTGTGGACAATTCTGTGTGAAAAAAGTGACCTATCAATGAAAATCTTCAGTCAACATTTGACTGGATATAGATTGTCTTTCCTGACAAGTCTATGCATCGACCATAGCATTTGCGAAATGTTGACTTTAAACGAGACTATTGATAATCTTTATAATTAATTACTCTGATTATCATTTGTTTCCTATCACTTTTAAAAAATCTATGAAAATTATTGCTGTTTACTTTGGATTTGATATTTTTATTTCAACTTTTGTTTTATCTAGATGTTCATGGAAATATTTCTTGAATAACTTGTTATTTTCGTACCTAATGTTGTTATAATTGTTGTAAATATCAATGTGATACTTATTTTCAAATCACTCATTTCCGTGGAGTAAAATTTTTGTAGATTGAGGAAAAATATCCTTCAAAGGGATTTGAAGTTGTGGTTGAAAGAGAAACTTTCAGGAAGGACATGAATCTCTTTACACCACAAAAACGGCAAAAATTTAACCTTTACGAATATTATTTATTTTTAAAGTAATTATGTAATAACTATTTTTTCCATCTACAACTATTATTGTAGATTGTTTGTTTGTTTGATGTTTAACGTCCCTTTCGAGAATTTTTTTTACTTTTTATGGAGATCTCACCACTTGCCCGTGGAGAGCTGCATTTGTCCTATACTGGGCACTTAGGGCCATTTAGCAGTGAGGGATCTTTTCTGAGCCAGCACCTACTGCGACACGGTCTTACCTGAAGGACCGTTCTCTGCGTCCCACAGCTGGGTTCGAAACCGCGACGTAAGGAACAACTCTTTACTAGGCGACTCTGGAGCAGACGCTCTAACCACTGCATCACGTGGGCGACCTTATTATTGTTCCTATACTATTTCAGGAATAAATTGTTCTTCTTGTACCCATTGTTGTTATAAATGATCCGTAACATCGCGGGTTCGAATCTAACTGTAGGTCGTAGAGATCGATCCTTCGGACCGATAAACCCCCGTGTCACAGTCGGTGTTGGCATGAAAAAAGAAATCACCGTTCAAAGGCCATACGTGCCAAGAACAAGTTAAAATATGCATCCCACAACCGACAAGTGGTAGTGACTCAATAATATGATAGAAATTCTCGAAGAGACTTTATAGAAACAAACAATCTGTTGTTAAATTCAGAAAGCCTATTTTTATTTTACCTACTATTGTTAAATTTAGATATTTCTGAGATAATTTGCTATTTTTGTGTCTACTTTTGTCAACCATCTCTTTGCTTCTGTGTCTAACATTAGTGAAGAGTCAGAGCACTTTTCAGTCAATGTACCTTTTTAATCAACTTTTCATGTCAGCATTCTTAATAATACTCTTCTGTGTGCACTTATATTATTTTTAAAAGCGGTTAAGCAGCATTTTACGTCATCAGAGTGACATGCATCATTTCCTCCCCTTTTAAATTCATCAAAACCACAAACCCATTTCGTTTACGATCTCACCCGACAATACACTAAACACGGCCTTTAAATTATCCCTCTGGTATTTCATGTAGCAACAGAGATATTATATGTCTGGACATAATACCAAACGGGGTTGACCAATCAAACCTTGCTATTTTCCATCAAATATCGGTCCTTTTGTCCTCTTTAAACTTCCTTGCAGAGTATAATCAATTAAAAGCATCTGCAACAAAGAAATAATTAATTTAATGAATCAATACGGTACTTTGTTTACGAGAATATTGAAAAAAATCAACAAAGTGCATTGAGAGTGATCTGATCCAATGTATACTTTTTGACCCATTTAACTTCCTTTTTTAATTAAGCACATATTGTTTGACTAAAACCGAATGCTTCATTTTGCGGTCAGCTTTGAGGCCTTCCTTTTAGATTTACCAAGGTCAAGTTCAGATATACTTACTCTCTTATAATTTTGATGTATATATATTTCCTAAAACATTCACAAATGCAAAATTCTGATTTAAGTTGTTGAAAGTATTTAAGATATCAAAATATAAAACATGTATCGATAGTGTTTTTAAAAAGTGTTTGCCTGACATGGTATTAGTCATTAGGGATTTTAAAGGATTTTTCCAAACATATCCTTATATGCATTTTATTTCAAGTACACTACATATCGCTGTTATTTTATTTTTTTTAGATAAATATCATGCTTTCCTTGAGCACTATAAAATAAAATAAAATACACACAATGCATATCCTTAACTCTTATACAACCTTATACCATTTATCCTGTGTATATTAATTTATGATTTAAGGAGCCATCACTTCGTGCAGCGATGCACAAACCGATATACACGTAGTACGAGATATAAGAAGATAACGAACACAATTCAAGCTCAACACAAATCAGGAGCAGAGCAAACACAAACCTCTAAAATATCATGAGTGGGATCAGGTGCCATGGAGGTCATTGTATCGGCCACAGAACTTACGAAATAATGACGAGACTGTTGGTATATATTGCTTTCATAGATTTTTTTATGCTATTCAATCCTTGAAATCTAGGATCCAGCAAAATTTTAATATATTTTTACTATAATAGTATACATGTACCTAAGAAAAGTCGTGAGAAGTTTTCGCCAGAATGAACATTCATTCATAAAATTTGACAACACCCTACTACGCGACATGTTTACTATCAGATAAATATAGTTGTATAAATAATTGGGACATGACGTCAATAGGTGACATGAAAATTATTCCAAAGCTTCCAAAACTATTAAAATGTTTTCTAAAACTAAAACGGAAAAAGAAAATGAGGCATGGTCATAGAAAAAAAACAACATTCTTTTCAGATTTTTAATTGTGTTGAATTTGAAGCTGTCTAATTACTTAATAAATTAACATATAAGAAAAAAAAACTGTTTATTGATTAACTTAAAGGGTGCTAAAACGTATTTGTAGAATGAACACAATCATATGTTTGAAAAGTGCAACCTGCTTAATATCAAACTATAAAGTCACCTAGAACAAAAATAATTAATATTTTTTGTTCTGATGATTTGTGTAATTGCGTTTTAAATCTTTACGTCTAGGACTCATTTTTGTGCACTTCACGTCTTTCACTCTACAAACTGTCCAAAATGCAAAATTTGTATTTGCTATCGATTGTCGTAGTTCAGATACCAAATGCGATCATCAAGTAAATATTTGGCATAGCCCATAATAAAACAATCGCATACATGAACACGATTTAAGGATATAGAGGGAACAATGATTTTCAGTCGAGTGCTTCATTTAGTTTAGTCACCAAAACCTATTTTGAACGCCTGTCATCCATGTATTGAAGCAATTTTTAAAGTTTTAAAAACTAAGTCTTACGTGTTTTAATTATGTGTTTGGAATTAATATCTTTATTTATCTAACAGAACATTTAAATACACAGGGCACACCCCTATCTTGTGAACTTAAGTTCACTCGACCTTCTGACGACCTTGCACTGAATGACACAGGTGTAGCTATGGCTCGACTTTTTATCGGATATTCGGACTAAATTTAGATATTGACTCAATTAAAAATAAAAAGGTGTTTTCCAACTACGTTTGATTCACCGACTTTTAATCAAGAAGGGAAATACGAGAAATTCTACAGTTGAATCATATACTAGTTAGTATCATTCTTATGATTTAAACAAAGTTTATTTTCGTTAGAAATGAAAATGGAGATAAAGAACAGTGATCATTTTTAAAAGTCCATTTAAACTAAAAATTAGAAGCAGAAACAAATATAGCAGTATGCTTTATTATTTGATAATTTTGAAAATGCAACGATTCAATTACAAAGGCAATGTTAAAGGAACGAAATAAAAAAAAAAATCATTGCAATATTTAAAAAAAAAATTGAAACCCAAAATTCTTCTAATAATTGTAAAGTCAAGTTCATATGAAATCCAGCATTTGTTGAGGATTACTTAGAAGACAATTATCAAATTAATTTTCTTAAGAAATGTTCATTTCAAATTATTCTACTTTATACATGTACATTAAAATCGACTCCTGTTAGTTTCACACCATCAAGCATCGACTAAAGGGTCAATTGTGCGATAATGCGATGCCACGATGACGATGATGCGAAGGTCCTATAACGCGATGATGATGCGATGATGCGATGGTGCGACAATGCGATGATGTTATGGTCATCGCTATCGCACCATGGCATCATCTTGCTATCTTTTCATTGTGCAATCGCATCATCTTCATCGCATTATCGCAATTCCAACACCACTTCATTGTTATTGTATTGTCATTCATCAGTTCATATAAACATGCATACTTAAAAATACGATTCATTTAAGGCACAATCAGTTTACTAGCCGCTACTGTAGTAAGTTTACTTTTTCCAAGTAAAGTCCAGGTGGTTTATACGATTTGCTATAAATGCTTTATTGACAAAGGATGTATCTGATATTATTGATAATGTTTTAAGCAATTTATTGCCAAGAAAGAGAAGTGTTCTAATGAAATGTAGTTTCCAACTGTATTATCACGTTTGTTGTTACACAAAATTGACAAATAATAAAACAATGATTAAATTCGATTTTGGGCGGTAACATCACGGATCTTACAATTTTTTTTATCTGAAAGGACAGCATTGCATACACAATAGTCGGTAACCATAAGTCATGGATCTTCCATTTCAAGAACCTTTTTTTTTCCTAAATCTCCGATGCGATAATAATTTGTAAAATTATAAAGATATTCCCCTTATGAATTCAATATTTAATTATTTTGTCCTTGACATTTATTAATTATTATTAATAATTTAATAATGTTAAATGAGTCGGCGTTATCTTATCTTACTGTGAACTTTACAAATAAACTTCTAAAATCTTCAACCCCTTACTGTTTGTGTGAAATTTAGAGAGCATTTTATTTACATGTAGATATATCCATATCTGTGGTCCAAGCTGCAATAAAATAATGTTATAAATACCATTACATTTATCAATAAATCAGTTTCCATGGGGTCACATGTACATGTTAAACAAACTTATCAAGAACTACTCAGAATGAATTAATCATGACAACAAACGAATGTCTTTATAAATCAATGTACAATTGAAAAAGATACTTATTCACCACCACAGGCAATAAATCGTTTAGATTTTCGTATACGACAGTCAACTGCTGAATGCCAGTATAAACTGCCTAATGCTCAACGCTTTAGGCTGATCTATACATTTGTGCTATCTTTGATATGCATGTTTAAATACCCCCCCCCCCCCCAAAAAAAAGCAACAATATTACACAATCAAAATAGGAAGAGACGGGTCAAGATGTTTTTTTCCTGGGAGGGAGGAAGAAGGAGATTTTTTTTCTTGAATTAAATGAAATATGCTGAAGTAATAAAAAGTTATTCATCTCAATAAATTCTGCAGAAGAAATCCAAGAAAAGGGCACAAATCACCTGTAACACTCCTGAAATTACGAAGGTGGGATCGGGTGCCTAGCAGGCGTAAACATCCCCTATTGCCTGGTTAAATGAAGACCGAACTTTACAATAAGTCAGAAGCTTCTTTGGCAAGCAAAGGGGATACCATTGATAAAGAGAAAGAAAAACAGAAGGAAAGAAAACAAATCCAACTCTCGATTTTCAATATGTACGAGTAGGGTCATTTAAAGGAGGAGCGGATCACATCAATAACCTCTAATTAGGTCTTGGATTACACCAAAAGAAGATAAATTCATCAGAACTATTATGTAAGGACCACAAGTTATTTCGCTTAAAATGTATTCATACGAAGCAGAATTTGTCCCAAAAGAAGAAAACACTTGCAGTGGCCTTCAACTCGACATTTAGATATATTGACGACGTATTGTCAACTAACAATGGTTATTTCCATTCTTATGTCGATACGATGTGTCCTGTTGAGCATGAGGTAAAAGATACCAAAGGGTCTGACACATCTGTTTCATATCTGTATATTTTACTCGAAAAAGACGTTAATGCTAATCTAACAACCGAGCTTCATGATAAAACATGATGACTTTAACATTACAATCGTCAACTTCCCTTACTTATGCAGCAATATACCTTCATCACCTGCATACGGAGTTTATATATATCTCATTTGATTCAATACGCAGGAGCATGCTCTACGTATGAACAATTTATAAAAACGAGGTAAATTTTTGACAAAAAAGCTGAGGAAACAAGAATATCAGCTGTCTCGTTAAAAGTCATCATTTTCCTAAGTTCTATGGTCGACACAATCACCTTGTCAGCAAATACAATTAACCATTGAGTCAAATGCCGACTGACGTTTTTCATACTAATTGTTAGTCCATTCTGTATACACTGAATTGGCGACGGATTTTTTCTTATTTTCTGAGCTCGACAAAGAGCACATGGCGTGTGTGACCAGTCGACAGGGGGTGCTCACTTCTCAAAGCACTTGATCCCACCTCTGATGTTTTGGAGGTCCGTGTTTGCTGTGCTCCTATTTTGTATTGTTTTATGGACTTTTGATCTTGAATACAGTTCGTTCTCTCCATATCAATACCTTTTAGAAATTTCCTTATCACCAAAACTACTCTAGAATTATTTTGTTTAATTTTACACAAAATTATTTGTGATTATTTATAAGTGTTTCTAATTTTAATCATTGCCATGTTAATGTTATTCGTAATCTTATGAAGAGAATATTCAGCGTCCTTCAACCATCTGCGTGTACCGTGATACACCTAGTGGAATTTTTCACTTTTTTCATTAAAGTGTATCTCGTATTCCTTTACGTTTCGTCATCAAGAGAAAATATCCTCTCCACTTCATTTTTTTAAATACATGTTCAAAACTTGGGATTTTATATTGTGTATTTGTAATAAAATGACATTTTCATCTGCATGCAGTAGCAATTAGCAATGACAGAAGAATATCGTTTATGAGATTTTAATCTCATCAATATGGAATTCTATATACGACAGCAAGCTGCCAATGCATATACCGTGTATTGCCTGTTATTTTATCTTTACAAATATATTAATTTTATTTCTTGTTTTAAGAGATAATATAATACAATTTTTTTAAAATAACAACCAGTATTTTATTTCAGCCAAATTAAAAGTACATATTTAGATTTTGTTTTCTCTTATTCACTTTTTGTGCCTCTGCTTTTCTATTGCAAATTTCTTTTACTATAATATGTTATTCTCAGTTGTAAGCAAGAATAATGTCCAAAATTAATCTTTCATATGATGTATGATTACTAATTAGCGCACTGTGTACACCTGGTGCAATGTCAAAAGATTTTTTTTGATATTTAATCAACTCCCACAGAATACATTTAAGAATTTAAAGCCGAGTTTAATAATATTTGCAAATGATTATCCAAAAAAAAAATTCACAAAGGCATATGGGTTCTGCAAAACATACAGAATATCATAAACTTAATCTAGATACAAATGCTCTAATTTTATCATTTTGACTCCGACTTTTGAAATATTATTCCTATATCAGTATATTTATTTACATTTAAATTTTTTTTTTAAAGATCAAAATGAAATGATTCCTTTTCCTTTGCTTAAATTCTAGGTACTCTTCTTTCTTTGTTCTTAAAGTTTGTTTAATTTAATACATGGCACATTGAAAGGGGTTAATATCTAATTCCCAGATTTTCTCCCAAATCAATATGTTTTTAAAAATTTCAAATACCAAATTATAACGTGCCTTTGCATTTGCCGTTTGAACTTGCGGAAACAAATTAGATTTGCAATTAGAACTTTGTTTTACAGGTAGGTTACATAAGAAAATTATATATTGCCTTTAAAGTCTTCCAAACATTTATCAATCATTCCAGAGGTAACCTGGAAGTGCCATTAGATTTGTAGACAGTTGACATTCTTGTTAAAAATGATTTTAAAGGCCTACTAAACATGTTTTTGTACTTATTATTTATTTAATCAGATTTAAATGCTAAAATTTAATGACAACTTAATTACAAGCTCTAATAATTCTCCGTTGCTGCTAAGGAGAATCAACGTTCTAGCTTGGAAAATGAATTTCACACATGACATTGTGATGAGGGAATGTTTGTAAATATACCTAGCTGTGTAAATGCTACAATAAGATACTATATTTTCTTTTAAAAGACACATTTTATGCCTCAGTATATATGCAGTGGCATTACAAATCCATTAAATTAAATCAAATCTCAGTTTCAATGACGTCTAAATATTTCTTTTCTTAGACATACAAGAATTTCAACCATGATATGACGTAATAACTGTCATTCATTCATGCCTTTTAATAAATTCTCACAGTGATAAAGCTAAGAAGGTTTTATAATAAAAATTCTAGATCATTGCTCCCTTTGATTTAATATGTTTAAAAGGGTTTCTTTTACTTAAATCTAATTTAATGCACATATCTTATCCATTTATTCATGCTTTTACTGAACGAAATATTTTCATACGAAATTAATATTTAAATAGGAAATTTAAATAGTTAATAGAATTAAAATAAATTTGTCAATCTCCGCAAGGGCATTGGCAAAGGTTTTCTTTTTATGAGTTCTTTGCTTAAAGAAATTTCAGTGATCACACTGCGAGAAAAAAAAAACAAACAAACAATTTCTTAAGATAAAAAAACTTGGAAAAATATTTGAAAGCTTGTTTTTGGATGAATAATTTTTTCTCTCCTGTTAAAAGAGAAGCAGGCTAACTGTGTAACAAACCTCGTAATATCAATATATTAAAGTATACTTTGTGAACTAGAAAACTGACACAGTCAGAGAGGAAAAGTGACAAGCGAAATTCACACAGCAATGTAAGATTCAAAGATCACACAAGGAAATAACACCTGTTTGTTTTAGAATGGTTAGAATTTAATGAAATACTGTAGTTACCAATTTATTTGCCTATTTTTCAACGTAATTCAAAATGTGAGAAAGAAAAATATCATGTAAAAATCTATAGATGTGTTTCATTATATTACAGCGGATATGATCGGTCGGCACCTGATCCCACCTCTGATGTTTTGGAGGTCCGTGTTTGCTCTGCTCCTATTTTGTATTTTTTTATTGATTTTTTTTTCTTGTTTATCTTGAATACTGTTAGTTATCTCCATATGTTTCATTATTATCTTCTTATCTTGTATTCATTTCGAAATTTACATTTATTACGCAGATTTGTTTTTTATCATGCAATGATTGATGAATTACATGCAAACATATTAACAAACTTTAATAATTTAGCTTCCAATTAGATCCATAGGTACCAGTATTTTTACTGCATACTTTTTCTTTCTGTACAGCACCTGAAATCGATAATGTAAAAGCAGTTGGAGAAATCACTCACAATAAGTGTTGACAAACAGACATAAACATAGGAGTCATTATGTTATGGTACTTTTGTCAACTTCTTCCATTAATTTGAAATAATTTTTGATTTATTCATAGAGACATTCATTGGGACAAACAGGGGGATAATATCTTAGTGTTTTAAGGCGTCTTTCTCTTATTGTAAAGTAAACTTGGAAAAAATTCAGCATCATTTAATGGAGGAAAACAAGGAGAACAATCAAAGTATTGCCCATGTAAGTATATTGTCCAGATGTACTGAAGAATATTTTGAGGCTGAAGGCCAATTTCTACCTGTTTCATGTATAAGTGCCCTGTTCTGAAAAAAAGTTTAATCTTTTCTGAGATATATGGAGTGAAAAGGTATGCTTTTCGTCTTATCAAGCAATGAACTGTAAAAATCAGATCAATAGCAAGAATGATTTAAAGAAAATTATTGAGTCCACCAAAATTGCAATACCAAGATCATTGACTTTACACAAAAAGGGACTCTCTGTCGAAATTAATTAAATTGGTGTCAACGCACGAATCGCTCTAAATATTCTGAAAAGACAACTCAACACGGTGTTATGTATGGATACACAAAGAATGGATTCTTAAAACAAAATGTTATTTTGCTCTGAAAAGTAATGCAAAAGTCACTAAAAGCCGTCTTACGATGTTATATTTTTTTATGCATGGTTATTTATTCTTTACGTGTTTCAACGTCTTATTGACCGAACAAAGACCTTTTTGTAACAGTTTTCTACAGTAAACAGATTTCCTTTTTTCTTGGAAAAAGATACCATTACCCCCAATAAGAGCATATTTTTATTGTGTACAGGTTTATCAAAGATGATCTTCGTTTAGGAACGTAATTAAAAAGTTAAAGACAGATGTCAAACTTGTAAAATCGGTAATCCTATGTTTCGTAAAAAAGCAATATCGTAATTTCAAAGTGCCTTCTTCGGTAACCTAAGCATTGATGATGAAAAGATATTTTATTGAAACTAAAAAGTAACAATCAGGATATTTTTGGAAGCAGGTGGCAAACATCGTGCCAACAGATGGCGCGTGTGTAGCGTATGGACCAACAGGATACACGAAGTTTGCGATGTAATAAGAGGTCATGTACAATATACCCATAAATGATAATACATGTATTTTGTATTTATTTAGAGATATTATGAATTTACAGTTATTATGAATAAATTGTTCAGAGAAATAAAATCACATAAACACCTGTTGATAGTGCTTTTTGTAAAGAAAATACGTAGATAACTTTGCCATAAAACTATTAAAGGAACACTCGCATCAAACTTTGAATTTAATGTTCAGTTTAGAAAAAAGTATGAATATTATAAAATATCAAAATGTGCAAAGAAGAAAAGTAAATAAAAGGGGGATTTATAAATATATTTTCGAAGGGTTTTAAGCAGTTTTTAAAACTTTTATACGGGGTTTATATCTCTCACTTGATTAAATACGCAAAAATATGGTCTATTGATTCAATACGCAAGAACATGTTCTACCTATGTACAATTTCTAAAACGAGGTGAATTATTGACAAACAAGTTGATGAAACAGGAATATCAGCAGTCCCATTTAAAGTCATCATTTCGTAAGTTCAATGGTCGATGCAATTTCCTTGTCAGCAAATACACTTTATCATTGAGTCAAATGCTGACAGACCTTTATCATATTGATTGTTAATCCATTATTTTCACACTGAATTGACGACGGTGTTTCCGTTATTTGCCGATTATGACAAGGAGCACACGGCGGGTGTAACCGGTCGACAGGGGATGCTCACTCCTCCATGGCACCTGATCTCACCTTATGTTTTGGAGGTCTGTGTTTGCTGTGCTCCTATTTTGTATTGTTTCACTGACTGTTGAGCTTGAATACTGTTCATTATCTCCATACATTGCATGCTTTGTGAAAAACAGTAAATGAAGCTATGACTTCAAATTCGACAAATGATGCCTGCTTCAAAGTGCTCACGAATCTCCAAGCAAATAGGCTTTGTGTACTCATGGATTTTAAAATGTCAATGTAATCATGTGTCATTTCATATTTTGTTTAAAAAAATTGCAAAGGACATTGATTTGTTTCAACATAAATGCTTGCAAGGACACAATAAAATTGGCGTTAAGTAATAAATGGCTTGAAGATCAATATAAAGAAAAAAATATAGAAACTGATTTTCTCATTACAAATACTCATAATGTTAATTTTACTTTTACAAACTTTATCATATGAAAGTGATGTTTAAATAATGAAATCAGTCAGAATTAAAGACCGAGGACGGATATTGAAAGATAAGTTGGCGTTCAAGGGATTTCTTCGACCTAGGTCGAAAGGGGAATGCGTTATACTTCTCCCACCTCTGGAATTTCCAGGGGTCCGTGTTCTGTGCCCTCTTCACAGACATGTATTGTTTTAATCTTTTTTTTTTTAGATCGATCACTGATCGTTATCTTCACATTGAACATGAAAGTCAGTAATTTGTAAATTATATGGTCGTTATAAAGAATATTGAAAACAAATATAACTATAATACATATGGTCGTATTATTTCTGACATATTTCATTTAAATTTTGAAGGTTTAATTTTTTTAATACTAAATTTATCCACAGAACATGTATTTTCCTTATCAGTACAAAGGTCTTATAGTGTGTGTGTCTGGTAGACTTGTGATGCTTACTTTGCAAAGGTTCCTGATCCCCCCGCTAGAATTTTCTGGGGTTCCCAGTTTTATGACCTGTTCACAGAATTGTATTGTTTATATTTTCTATACATCGAATACACTTTATCTTCGCCATTACGATATGTTTTATCAATAATTGTACAGAGAATGCTTAAAAGAATTTTATAATACGACGCTGCTTCCTATTCCAGTTCATAGTCGACAAATAGTGATAAATAAAGTGTTATGTATCTATTACCTAAAGCTTTGTTTGCTTTGATTTAGAAAACTTACAGGTTAACCAAGTCTAATGAGCACGTTATGAATGGTATTACGCGCACGTGTTGACGCGCAAATTGTATATTGGATATTACTGTAACTTTTCTTTTTTTGGAAGAATTTTTTTGAAACCATAATATAAGGATACATTAGTTGTCAGTCAACAATGGCAGACCTTTACGTTTACTGAAATCTTTTGTAATTTTGAACGTAGTCCTACATTATAAAGATCTACAGCATGATATATAAAAATTTCAACGACATTTGTATCTGAGAAACTTTAAATGGCGTTTTTTGTGCATTGAAATTTGAAACAGGCATTTCAAGGCATGAAATCACGCGCATGGTGTGCTGCAATTATTGGCTGAAACTATATGGCTATATCTCCTTTGTTTTTTGACGAAATGTTTTTTTAATATAGATTCATTTAGATACCCTTCAATACGATAAAGATAAAAATTTATGAAATCACACGCATGTATGTGTGCTGCAATCTGATTGGCTGAAAATTCAAATGGCTATAACTCCTTTGTTTTTCAACGGGATGGGATTTAGAACATAGATAAATATAAGGGACTCCTAAAAGAAGGTGTAGTCATTATGCACGTGCTTGCACGTGCGTGCACGCAAAATGAGTAAAATTAAAAATACATTCGAATGAGTGTATTTTTTAATACTTATGGATTAAATGCTTTGATATTAAGTATATTAAAATTTTAGATAGTGTAGACAAGATAATATGGTCGTTACGCAAATGAACACGCGTATTTCTTATTTAATAGAGATTACAGGGAATATGGCACCAAAAGGGAGGTGGGGAGAGTTTGGGGAACATCTGTAACGGTCCCCGTTACAATTAACACTAGTTATTATTATTATTATTTTTTTTCTTATTTGTTCTCCGGTACTTTTTTGTCCGCGAGTGTTCTCAGGTGTGCGGAACGAAGGTCATTTTGCGCGCATACGCCTGCAAATGAGTGAATTGACTGACTTAATATAGCTATAACTTTTACATTTTTTGAAAATGCTTTGTCATTACATAAGTGTTGCACGTGCGCCTTTCTCTGATTTGAAACAAAAATTTCAATATCTCTTTTGTTTTTCGACGAAATGTTTGAAATTTTAAACATTTCATGAATTGGGATATCCTACAACATAATATGGAAAAAATTTCATGAAATCACGCGCATGCACGTGCGCTACAATCTGATTGGCTGAAACTTTAAATTGCTATATCTCCTTTGTTTTTTGACGAAATGCTTTGAAATTTAAAACATGGTCATGCATTAGGATATCCTGCAATATGATATACAAAAAATTTCAAGAAATCACGTGCATGTACGTGTGCTGCAATCTGATTGGTTGAAACTTTAAATGGCTATATCTCCTTTGTTTTTTGACAAAATGCTTAGAAATTTAAAGCATAGTCATGCATTAGAATATCCTGCAATATGATATACAAAAAATTCAAGAAATGTGCGCATGGACGTTTGGCTGAAACTTTAAATGGCCATATCTCCTTTGTTTTTTTGTCGAAACGCTTTGAAATCTAAAACATAGTCATGCATTAGGATATTCTACAATATGATTTAGAAAAAAATTCTTGAAATCACATAAAACGTGTGCTGCAATCTGATTGGCTGAAATTGAAATGGCTATGATTCAATTGTTTGCAAAAACAATATATTAAAATGTAGGAAAATTACTATATAGGGATTAACTAGATTTTTTAAAGTGGATTTTTAAAATTTTTATATAGTATATTTAAATATATAGAAATGGAATTTCCAGTATGCACGTTCAATGTTAAAATTTAAATTCTTTTGAAAATTCCAAAAATGAGAGTTGTTATAAAATATATGGAGATAACGAAAAGTATTCAAGCTCAAACGTCCATAAAACAATACAAAATTGGAGCAGAGTCAAACAATGGCAGACCTTTACGTTTACTGAACTAGGCGACCGCAACCTCTTAAACATCAGAGGTTATTGGAATATTTCAGTGTTTTAATGACATTATAAAAGCTGTCCCTTAATGGGGAGATTCTGAGTAAATTTACCTGTTAATTTATTTACAATATTACGTTTATTATCTTGAGGACACACCAGGAAGTTTGTGTGTTGCGTTTTCAAATGTTGCATTTTAAAGCAACCTGGTCAAATAGCAAGCAAATATTTCCACACTAAAACGCTAACATGATTAAATTGAGGAAAATTACTATATAGGGATTAACTAGATTTTTTAAAGTGGATTTTTAAAATTTTTATCTTAATTCGAAATGGAATTTCCAGTATGCACGTTCAAGATCTCATTCTTTTGAAAATTCCAAAAGAGAGTTGTTATAAAATATATGGAGATAACGAAAAGTATTCAAGCTCAAACGTCCATAAAACAATACAAAATTGGAGCAGTCTTACATCGCTCACACCTGCCTTTTGTTACTTGTCATGATTGGGTAATAACGGAAAATCCGTCCGTCGACAACTCAATGTGTACATACTACATTATATAACAATTAGTATGAAAAACGTCAGTCAGCATTTGACTTAATGATGATTTGTATTTGCTGACAAGGTCATTGTATCGACCATAGAATCTGCATTTGACTTAATGATAAATTGTATTTGTTGACAAGGTCATTATCAAAAATGTTATGCAAAACCTTTGCTTTGCAACAAATCATTTATTGCTTAGTACACTTATTAACCATATAAAAATACATGTGTGAATCTTTTACAGCAAAAACATGTTTTAAAAAATCAGGTTTAAATTGATATATAATTCCGTTTGTCTGATCATGGCAAGAAGCACACGGCTAGCATGACTTGTTGATAAAGGATGTTTACTCTTCCATGGCATCTGGTTCCACCTCCAGTGTTTTAAAATTCCATGTTTGCTCTGCTCCAAATTTGCATTGTTTAAATGGACCTTTGAGCATAATTACTGTTCGCTATCTCCATATTTCATCCTATAAAAATCAATAAACCTGTAATAGACAAACATATATACATGACATGCATGTCTGAAGTACTAATGATACATTATGAATGGCATAGATGCCGTCTATAAATGCAGATATGAATAAAATATACAAGGCGTATTTCTTCATAATTATGCAATGTCCATTACGAATACACGACAAGACATGTTAAACGAAACGTTTCTTTATAATCTTCATTTTAAAATATTACGGGAATTCCCATTTTCTTTTGTCTTACGCCACGAGAGATAGATGCCAACATTTTATGTTCAGATGAGCCACTTTAACTGTCACACATTTATAATGTAATCTGCTTTATCAAACAAAATAAACCTGCCTACATCACTTTACATTATATATTTCAATGGTACTTTTTCTAGTTATTTTTTAATTGTTCTCATCAATTACTCTAAATGTCACCAAAAACACAGAAAAATCACTGTGCTTTTTTTTGTAAAATGTCACTGTTATAATTTTTTACTGTTATGCTAAAAAGTTTCTATGGTAATTAAAGGTTTTTAATAAATTGCGATATACCGTTGAAAAAGTGGAATTCGATCAACTGTTATGAGCAGCAGATAACAGGTGGTATCATGCAGATAATGAGGAGATTTAGATACCCCGTGGATAACAAAAGGCTCCGTAAAATAGCTTCAGGCATCTGAAACTAACAGCGTGTATGAAATAAGTTTTTTTTTGTTACAGTTTAACATGTTGCAGATGACATTAGATATTATATGTAGAATTTAAGCAGATATTCTTAGAATATCATGAAAACCTGTACGTTGACTTAACCTTTAGGTAGACGTCTTCAAAAACCGTATGCTAAATAAATCCGTATAGTACAATGTCAATAAATTCTATATATTAATAAATCTTTTTATATACTAGATGACTACTAAGATAACCGATCTAGTAGAAAGGTTTTTAGTATTTGTATAATATACGTTTGACAAGTAGTAACTAATTTTTGTTACGGTAGCCATATTGCAGATTAATTAGTCATTTTAAGCAGTTTCATGGTGCCATTAGTTACATGGTTTGCTGTATATTCCTACAGAAATTAAATGCTGAACGAAGGGAGGGTCTTAATAAAATGTCAACACATGTACATTTATGCATATTTATTAACTTTCAAATTAACTTGTAAAAGTGTTAAATTAATTTATATATGCTTAAGAAAAATATTCATATATTTTTTTCCGCAACCAAAGTTTTAATTGTTTTTTTTTTTCCATTTTATAGCAATTTGATTTCATTGATTCAGAAATTAACAACAAATAATCCAAGGACATGATGATTTTCTATAAACAATTACAGCTAATCTAGAATTATATTTCACCTAGGAATTTTGTTTTGTTTTGCTTGTTTTTTTATATTCCAACACTAAATGACTGGAATAAAATTATTCCAATATTTAATGTCAGAAGTCCAAAAACTCCATTGTACAATTACTTTTGTTCCGAATTTTTGCTCCATCAGGAACACGGAGATTAGATATTTTTCTCTCACAGATTTTATGTCATATTAGGAATGAAAAAACCCCACATAATATCCATAATATCAAACTGGCAACTTTCTGATGAAGTTTTTTTTACTTTTTCCTAAAGTTTGAGAATGTTTGCTGATTATATTTTCTGCCTAACTCTCTCAGGCTTTGCATAATTGAATATTCCTGAAATTTTTCATTGAGATGAACGTGACTTTTTCTCAGTTAAAGCATGTTGGTGGATGAGTAAGCAAATAATCATTACAATTTGGTGAAAGTGTAAAAATAAACTGGCTTATAATTCCAATTGATAAAACCTGCCACTATTAATGTTTCACCCTGCTTTATCGGTGTTAAATCTGTACATTGTATTCATTCTTAAGACTTGCTAAATACGAAGTAAAATGATAATTAAGGTATACATTACTATACAGTTGCTTTGCAGCATTTTACATACCGTTAAGAATAGCATTACGTACGTCATCGTTTTCTTATGAAAAAATAGAGAAATTCTCGATTATTTTATAAAACAACCATAATTTGAAGCAAAAAAATTGATTGACATATTCTTTTCACAGATTTAACGTAATTATCATTTCATATCACTTGAACGAAAACTAGACAGGAAGACGTAACTTTACTATAGCTGGTGAATTTAAATGATCATTTGATTTTTTTGTTTGTTTAACATCCCTCTCGAGAATTTTTCATTAATATAATGGAGACGCCACCACTTGTCGATGGAGAGCTGCTTTGTCCTATACTCGGCTCGTACGGTCACTGAGAATTGAGGAATCTTGTTCGTACCAGCACTTACTGCGACACGCGACTGCGTTTTATACGGTCTCATGCAAAAAGACCGGTCTATACGCCCCACAATGGGATTCGAATCCGCGACGTAAGGATCAACTCTAACTCCGCGACTCTAATTCAGACGCTCTAACCACTGCGCCACGGAGGAAAACATCTATTAAATTTCTTAAACTGAATTATACAGTATTTAAATTATTTTATACCCTTTTAAGTCAAAAAGTTTAAACAACGTTGAAATTTGAACTTAATTAAAATTAAAAATTATCTTTATTTCTTCCAAGTCTATTAAATAATGGTGCTTTAGCTTTTATGATTTAATATGTAAGAAACTTCAGCTCTGATCGAGAGTTGTAAAAGGAAAGATAGAGTCTAACTGACGTGATGAAGTTTATATAGTGAGTCAATAATATGTACATGATTCAGTTCATAATATGTACATGTTATATTTTAAGGAATAACTGTCTTATTTTTCGATTTCATGAAGTGATCAATCGATTGGCTTGCGTGATAATTTGCCGAAGGCGTTTATGCATAAAATTATCACGCAAGCCAATCGATTGATCATCTTCATGAAATTGAAAAATCTGACAGTTATTCCTTATATTTACATGCTTTGATTCCGCCAATCCAGTGCTCCAAGCCCTGCTTCTGTCCAGCTGTTTGTCCCGCCCTGCACGTGTTTTTTTTTGGAACCGCGCCAATACATTGATGGGGAAATAAAGTACATTTACATTTGGTAATTTTATCTCGGACAAAGACATTGGAAATGTAAATATATATATATATATATATATATATATATATATATATATATATATATATATATATATATATATATATATATATATATATATATACACCATAAATACTAATTATTTAACATCATGTACATAGTAGTTTATGTTAAATTATTCAATTAAATAACTTAAAACATTATTTATTCGACATATATTAATTGTTGTCAATGGGATATAATAAAAAAGTTAATAACACTACTAATCTGAAATGCAACACTTTTTTCGATAATAAGATAAACGGATGTTAATTATGGTGAATGAAATTTTATCTAAAAATACAATAGCGCTTGAGTATAAAAACTTCTGCCATTCACAGGTGTTGATACATTTCAACAGTAGTAAAATTGGTCAATTACAAAAAAAATCATCGCAAAATATAACATTTTGTCCAGTAAAATTGAAACTCAAGCAGACCTGTTGATATTACTATACTTTTGTGAGTTTCATCCGCTGTCATCATAATCTATAGTATAAATTAAAACGTGACGGCATTTGCTAAAGGTAATGGCCTTGAAATCAACAGATGTCTACAATATTATTTATTCGACATTGTTTATCAAATTTATTTTTTATAAAAAAAATTCAATTCAATTTATATATATATATATATATATATATATATATATATATATATATATATATATATATATATATATATATTCATTGAAAAAATCTTATTTATCACTGAATAAGTAACAGATTTAATAAAATAAATTAAACAAATGCAGTGTATGCTATTCAGATGTTAACGGTTTATATTTTAGTTGTCGTAAATAATTAATAATTTAATGTACTATTTTTTGCATCTTCTAAATTGTTGCATTCAAATAAAACGATATTAATAATATTGATTTCAAATCCTAAAGCTGTTGTTTGCAAAGAATAATAAATTCAAACTTGTCATTTAATGGAATGATTTATCATTGCTAAACAAATGAAAGGTGAAACATACTAAGTATTTGATTTGCTTGCATATTTTGACATGCATATATACCTTACATTCCTTAATTCAAGCACATTACATTGTTATGTAATACATTACATTGCTTTAAGAATGTGGGCATTAAATAAACATTACCATTACTTTTTTTTTCTTAAAGTAATGCTTTACAATACCATTACTTAATTTCAAGAAAGTTTTCAAAAATTAAAAATACTCTTTGTATTTATTACATATTTATTTGTACATCTTTTTATTATTAATAGGAACTTCGAATGTTTCAATAGCTAATAAGAAAAAAAATCACGTACAACATGCATTGTTTAACTATTAAAGCAATATATCTTTTGAAGCAATATACTTCCTACCCAAAACTAAGACAAGTAAAGTTTATTTTGATCTAGTACCTTAAATTATAATAGAAATATAATGCATTAGCAGACTTGTAAAAAAGGGTTAGACAATATGTAAATTTTCTGCTTTCCAATAAGTAGAATGCCTGTTTTCTATTCCATTTGGTGCAATGGATTTGTTATGGTTAGCTTAAGGTAGACCGGCTCAATTAATGTTTTACAGACACAGTCAGAAATCTTTGGCCGATTTTTAGTACTGCTCAAAACAATGCATTGTTTTATATGTTAGATTACCTTAAAGGCATTGTGTATTTTGATGACAAGGTTGCAAATATAAGTTTACAGTTAACATAAACAATTAGTGTGCTTCATACTAGAATCATCTTTAAAGAAGTTTTTAAAATATCTTTACAATATTCTTTGAAACTAGATTTGATCTAAAATAAGTAAGAAAATTTCTATGTGTGATCACTATACTTTCAACAGAATACAAATATATTTCAACAGATACAGGTAGCTTATTTATCTTTATAGAAATGGAAATCATAGCTCATTTCTATAATTAAAAAAATGGGTATTCGCAAAATAATAATTTGCGAGAACTTTATTTTCGCGTAATTACGTGATACAGTGTGCTCGCGAAAATTTAAGTCTCGCGTATAATAGTATTCATTGTGATTAAATAAAACAATAACCACAATTCGTGAAAATTTTGTCTCGCTAATCAAGATTCAATTACTATCTCGCAAAAATAAGGTGTCGCGAAAATGTTATTGATCTCAGTTATTTTTCTGTCAAATGACATTTTCTTTGCAATTTAATTTTCACACTTATTTCAGTCATAAACTTTTATTTCAAAGAAGATTTAAATAAGTTTGAAATCCTTTGAAATTTAATTCAAGTACGAGGTACACTTATTATGAAAAAAGAAACAATGTATAGTGATGATTGCCACCTTTTGTATATACTGGGACAATTAATTAAACACACAGTGTATAAAGGATTATGTAACAAAGCAGGCAATTGCAATGTATTGTTTTGAGAAATGCTGCAAAAACCAATCCTTTTCTGTTGTCTTAAAAAACAAAGAGCCGGTCTTATTCGAGTCAGTCATGACAATATCATTAATAAGTCCAAAAGGGTAAGAAAACAGACATGATACTTATAGAAAAAACAAAATGTCATTTTTTTTTCAAAAGAGTTCAGGGTTCGGAGTAGGAGTTAAAATGTCTGAAAAGTTTAAGTTCTCTGGCATATGTTGCACATGATTGAATTTTATTTATTTGTTGGTGATGGGTAGATTTCTTCTGAATAGAAAAATGAGACTAAATAAATCTAATTTACAGTTTTGAGTCAACATTGATCACATTGGTAGGATTTTGGTGTTTATAATAATAGTAGCACAAGGTTGTGTACTGACTAATCAAAGTAGTGATGATAATTAAAATGTAATGCAATACCAAGGTAAAGGCCACAAAAATTAACTTTTATGAATACGTTTTAAAATTAGTATTACCATTTCTTATTGATTCAATATATTTCAATAATAATTGATTTATATGTTACAAAACAAGGAAGTGCAATCTCATTCCTCTAAAAAATTAAAAATGTAAAAATTCCAGTAAAACATCAAAGACTGAACAAAATATAAATTTGATCTATACCTCATAAAGGTAAACTCACACCAAAATCAACTCAATCTCTGCAAGGACACACAGGAAAAAAGTGTGAAAAACCAAAAAAAAAAACTGGTTTTCCTTAAAAAATCCAAAAAAAGAAAAACAAACAAACAAACAAACTTAATTTTATGAGAAAATTATTGAAGCAAAACGAAAACTAATCTGATCTGTAACTTTTCAAAATAACCTTACACTCCGATGATGAGCTCAATATCTGTAAGCGTTTAGAAAAAGCTGCGGAAAACTTAGTGGGACAGGCTAAAAGACGAGTAGGAGGACAGAAAACAGACACTTGGGCAGTCTTATAGACGGACAGATGAGGGGAAACCTTAAAGCACCCTCTAATTTCACCGGTGGGGGGCTAATGAGTCTTTTTTGTGTCATGCAATAGAGTTAAATGAACGAACTGACTTTGAAAAAAAGCATTCTGTGGCTGTGCAAACATAACCGCCTACGTGGCTTATTTGATATTATACAGAATTGGGCATTCCATGCTTCAAATAAATAATGGTATACAAAAAATCTAAGTGTCATTTTAAAGGATATTCCCATTAAGTTGCAACACAAAACACCATGCATTTAATGCAGAAAACATGATAGCCCCATTATTTTAAAGATATTTTAGAAAACTCCGCGAAAACAGGAAAATAAGCAAATCATTTAATATATAGATCAGTATATGTTAATTTTCTACATTAAAAAATCGTCAATATTTTACCTAGGAAAAAATATCATCAGTACCTGAAATTCTGAGATTTTATTAAATTTTCAATTTCCATCACTTCCTGCTGAGCGCATGTTTGGTATGGTCGGTCGAGGTGGTACTTACTCTTTAATGACTTCTAATTTCACCTCTGATTTTTTTTTGGAGGTCCGTGTTTTTCTTTTCCGAATTCTTTATGTATCAAAGGACTTTAAGCTTGATAAGTACTCGGTATATTTTAATTTTCTGACCTTATAGAAATCTCCGATTGCATTTTAATGTCTTGAACATATATACACCCGTTAAGTTTATATTTCTGAACACCTTGCGAGTTATAACAGGCAAATTATTTTTTTAAAAAATATTTGCATAATGATGCATACCTAAATGATATACCACTATATCTGTATCTTTCAATATTCCAAATTTGATCTTGATTTCATTGTGCTTATAGTTTAGCATGAAAATGTTAAATGTATTTTTTAAAAAATATATATAAAGAAGAAGAGGAGTAAAAAAAAAATCTAGAAATAAAACTCTACACAAAATGCTGTGAAATCGCAAATTTTCGTGAGGGGGTTAATTTTCGTTGTTTTTGAGGTATGAAGAGACCCACAAATTCATGTCCACCATGAAATGTAAAATGTTACATATAAACTGTAAAATCACATATTTTCGTGGGGTCAAATTTGGTTTGAGTAAAAACTCTTGGTTCGTTGGGATTTGAATTCGTGGATGAGGAATTGTTGAGTAGTTATGTATGTAACATTTTACATTTTGTGGTGGACATGAATTCATGGGTCTCTTCATACCATGAAAACAACGAAAATTAAACCCCATGAAAATTTGTGATTTCACAGTAACTACTGAACAATTCTTCTTCCACGAATTCATATCCCCACGAACCAAGAGTTTTACTCAAACCACGAAAATTTGACCCCACGAAAATATGTCGATTTTACAGTAGGCCTATTCATAAGACTTATGAGTGCAAAGTGATAATATTTGGAAAGTATAGAACGCTCTAAAGAATCTTTAAAGGAAACAGTCATGAACAGAAAAAATGCTTAAATTTCACTCAATATTATATCATATTGGCATTTTATTCATTTATCATAAAATACAAAGTAGATTTTTTGTTGATTTTTTTTAGCTTTCAAAACTACAATTTATTAATGTAAAAATAGTTATTTTAGTTGTTCTTTGAGAATTTATTTTTATTTGTATTCCTGTTTTAATGATAAGATTGGCAAGCATAAAATATAAAGTTGACATGTTTCTGCCTTGTCTATATTTAAAAAACACACCTTGTTGAAAAAAAAAAATTCAAAGCAATGCAAAAAAGATTGTATCGTGTGCAAATTCAGAGAATTTGACGTCATTTGTAGTTAAATGTATCTTGGTCATTTAAACCTAGAGCACGCGCACTCAAGCCGTTCGATTTTCGTGTCGTGTTTTGGGATAGAACGAGGAATCAACGCATAAAAATAAAAATACAATACAAACCACTTTGTGGTTATATTGACTTCAGAATGACTTTGTTAAATTGCATCGATCCAGCTGAAGCCAGACTAATTTAATGAAAAATATTTGTTCGTCAATAAACGGTTGTTTTTTAATTAAATTTCAGTTTTAAAAAAATATACAAATTAATATCCCTTCGAAGATAAATTTATCAATCATATGTTTACAACAAAATGAAGAAATAAATGCTATAACGCTGATACAGGTACACCAAGTAACCTAGAGCGTATTCTAGATAGTGTGTAAATGTGACCTATTTCAATGTTTACAATATCCCAGTTAGGAGGAGGGGCGGAGTTTTAAATCAACCAATCAAAATTGGATTGACGTAAGGGTTTTTCCAAATACAGTCGTCCTACACTTTTTATAAAGAATACTTTCCGAGAGTATACGAATGGGTCCCTTTTATTTTGTTTAACAGATTTTTCATTGATTCAATAGTCACGTGTTCTACTACGGAATATATGTTTTCTCGGTTAATGTTAAACTCTAACAGTTTGATTCTATGTTTCATATCATAAAGACGGACAAATAACATATCTTAAGTATGCATACCGGTAGGAATTTATCTGCAAACAATACATTTATTTATACTTGATATTTATGCAATTTCTAGATATGGACATTTTATTATTTTAAAGACATTTTATGCTATTTCTTTTTTTTCAGAATTTTCAGCACTTAATCAGTATCTTGAAGCAAGCCAATTTGCCCAAGAAGCTACAATGGACTTTCATGTAGATCAGAAGGTAATGCGATTATACGTTATAATTTTTTTTTAATTTTATTTTTTGTTTTTGCTTGACATGTTGTTACAATACATCTTGATTTCTTATAGGTTCCCCAGAAAACCTGTATTCTCGGATCAGAAAGTTTGAACTACCCAAACATTGTTAGTGAAGGACAGTTTACTTGCTCACTGAACAATTTCTTAGAAAATATGGGAGAATTTGCCCCCAGATCACACACTGTTGTGCCTGTTATGGAGACACCCCAAGAATTCCAAAATCCAGAGAGTCCCAAAAGTTTCATCGATATGGACAGTCATAATGATCCGACAGATCATGACATTTCATTATATGATCCAAACTGTGTTGTGAAAACGGAAAAAAATTACGTGCCATGTTCGATGTCTTCAATAAACACCGTTTCAAATCTACCGAACTTTTGTAGTATAAACAATGAACCCTACGTCCCGCCTGTAAAGACGGAAACATTGGAATCTCTCTCATGTGGAGATCAGTTTGGAAGTTGTGATATAGGCTCCGCTGTTGTTCTGGCTCTGAAGAATGAAATTAATCAAGTTTGCAGAATATTGGGAATTTCACCAGGTATGGACTTAACCCTTTTGAGAGGATTTTTAAGACAAACACGAAAAAATCATGCTGTTTATATTTTATATTGAAAAACACTGCCCTAATGATGGGATGGGTGCGTGTATAAACAACGTTTGCTATGTTTAAACGTGATATTACTCTTAGAGTACATGAAATCAATAAAAACCGAAAAAATCAGTCAATTAGAACGAATAGCTTTTGCGAAAATATAACTTAAGATTTGATTAATGATAACAATAATGACACTGCACACATCAGTTAGCAGAGTAATATTTTTTAATCGGTAGACCATGACGCTCTGTGTGCAGTTTTCAGTCTATTTATCTTGTGTATTTGAAGTAGCAATCGGCTCTTACCTGTAGTATGTTTCAAGGTATTGAACTTTTTTCATTGTATTTTATTAGATCCACGTATGTGGTCTGAATCCGATGTTCAGAGGTGGATGGAATGGCATGGCAATCAGTTCCAGGCATCTTATGGCGTCACAGAGGCTTTCAGAATGTGTGGAGCACAGTTATGCCGACTGAGTAGTGAAGATTTTAGAAGAAGATCTCCCGAGGCAGGAGCCAATTTGTATGCACAACTGGATGTTTGGAAAAATGGTATAAAATAAAATCCTTACATTAAATTAAAATACCTTTTCGACATTGAATATAAATGTATCACGGTTACACAAAATTCCAATAAAATTCAGATGTATAATACCTGTCATTGTTAGTTTCGTATAAATCCTAGACTTTCATAAATGTGACTAAAATTTCATTTCATTCCTTTAATTTGATCAATCTAAATTTTTTTGCTCACACATTTCATGCCTTTTCCAGCTTGCAGTTTGCCAAATCCGCAAATAAAGCAGACGACACCAGATTTTTATTATCCGCCAGCGCCCCAAGAGTCCTTCGTGCCAGCGTCTCTCTCCCCCACTCCCAGTGTAGCCAGCGAAGAAAGCTACCGTAGCAGTTCGCCGATCAGTTCTCATTCAGATGAAGAAGTCACCACACCGAATTGTAAGTGTATAAAGAAGATTCCTTTGTGTAAGAAAAACAACCAAAACAAATAAATTCATTCTTCTTTCACGTGATTGTTTTCTTACCTGTCCTATTTATTAAATCTGTTGTAGATCATAGTAATGTAAACAGTGGAAAACAAACAATCCATCTGTGGGAGTTTTTAAAGGAACTTCTACTGCAACCAGACAATTACAGTGGCTGTATCAAATGGGTTAGTCGTACTGATGGTATTTTCAAAATTGAAGATTCATCTCGTGTTGCTAGGCTTTGGGGAAAACGAAAGAATCGACCAGCCATGAACTACGATAAACTGAGCAGGTCTATTCGCCAATATTACAAGAAGGGGATCATAAAGAAGACAGAGCATTCCAAGCGACTTGTGTACCAATTCTGTCAACCCTATCTCTGAAAAGAAACATTTTACTAATCAGTCAATTTTAAGGACTTTCCCCAAAATGTCCATTTCACGCTTTCTGCGTGATTCATTAAAATGGTTACTGTTTAGTAATTCACGTTATGTTCCATAGTTTCCAGTTTCCCCATTGTGACTGGCTTATATAATTGATGTATTCCTAAAAACTGGCAGCTGTTGTTTCATGTTGCTCTGGTGCAGGCACCAGTTGATATCTCATAGAGTGCTGGCACCAACTGATATCTCATTGTGACATATTCATCTGAGATAGGTAGATTTTTTAATATTATTCTTGCCACACTTCTTACCCGGTGGCCATAATGCTATGTATTTGAATTCCACTACACAGGCAAATTAAAACATTGCTTGTGTTTGTTTTTTATATAATTATGTATGTTGTAAGAGTAAATGGTATCTGAGGCGTTTTCTTCTCAATTGTATTTATATTTGTTAGATATTGATTATTATTCTTTTAATTTTTTTTTCTAGATATTGCTAAATGCTGATAATTGATTTTCTCATACTTAGTTTTATCTATAGTACTGCAATTGAAGGCATTTATGTGATATTTGAAAATAATATGACCATATTTTAACATGTTTCCAGACAATAAATCAATTTGAAAACATGCATAAACTTTCTTCTTGACTACACATGGAGTCTTCTTTCTTTTCAATATAACGACAAGTTATGGAGATGACAGAGTCCGAAAGACGCAATAGGCATTGAAGAAAAAAAATTCCGCAAGATATTTCTTTTGAGTAAAAACTTGTTTAATGAAATGTTTAACTTGTAAAACTTGTTTAAATTTCCAAGAATCATTTTGAATTTTTTCCCACAGCTATTCTCTTTTGAATTTCTATACGAAGTGTTCGCATATTTTTCTTAACAGAATATTTTATTTTCAATCACTGTAAATAAATTGTGAAAAAATATGTGTATAATTTAGTAAATTTATTCTGAATTCCGGGAATTTCCCTAAAAAATAGTGACTGTAAAAAAAAATATTGCATAATTGTTTGATTAATCTTATGTACTCAGTCTGACAATGAGGACTAAACCAATCCCAGTGACAATGTCAGACATTGCATTAATTAACGTAATTCTTATAACAAATTTGTTAATTTTATGTTATTTCATCAGCTGACATCCAAGACTTTTTCTGTCTGTTTACAAACATTTATTCCATCCAAAGTTGTTCTATCTGTAAACAAGCATTTTCATGTATTCCAGTTCGAAAACATGGATTTTTATAAAACTAGCTTTTACGCTAAATAATTCATAATTGCATGTATATGATTTTATAAGAGAAAAAAATAATTTAATACTATTTAACCAGCTGATATCCTAACCTCTGCCTGTAAACAAACAATCTCAACTGTAGGAATTATGTATTTTTTTTCTGTTTAAACTAAAGTCGGTTTTATGAAATTAACTACTAAGGTAAACATTTCATAAAATTATTTATTGACGGAATATAATATTTTTTTCAGGATATGAATTTGCTGTTATAATTAAATTCTAATTTTTAAAATTAATTTTCCTTTTCATTGTTAGTAAAATGAACGACGAATATGAATATTTGAAAAATGCATATTTCATTTTTTTTAATTCATTGTTTTGTTTTGAACATATTTTATTGAAAGAATCAAATGGATTAGAAACAAATTCTTATAACTTACTAGTTCCTCTCCATAAATATAACAATGTGTCATGCAAATAATACACTAAAATATAATATTTATAATATTTCCAAGTGATATAAGTTAATAGCAAGTCAATTTAAAATCTACGTGTTTCAGTAATAAATCTATGGACAGCAGCAAAAATATTATTATTAGTTGATACAGGCAAATCTCTATCACCCCATATTAACAGGTTAGTGTCAATTGTTACCAATTCTTCAAGCATGAACAGGTGGTTAAAAAGATTGTTTCTACAAGCAAAAAAAAAAAATAATGGTAAACATCTTCATACTTTCCACATGAACAAAGAGGACTGTTGATAATATTGCGTTTATATATAGATCATAATTAAGTAAAGAGTTGTGTCTTAGTTTAGTATGAAGTATGTTTGTGTAGCGTTTGCCAAAAGAAAAATACGTTGGCGGATTGATGATTTTTGTACAAGCTCTAATTCATTGGGAACCATCTTATCTCCTTTAAAGTTTAAGGAGATTTGTGTTACTATAGATCAAATTCTGTACGACATGTGATTTTCCTCGTATCATTAGCATGTACATTGGAATATCCTGACTTTATCCATTTTTCTCACTTTTTATTATATATTATAAAAATTTTCTCACTTAATCTCTCTCTCTCTCTCTCTCTCTCTCTCTCTCCATATATATAATTTTTTGGTATTGGTATGAGTGTTCAGATGAAAAACCCATCGATGACCCGAGCTTTGTTACAAATACATTTAAGACACTTAACTTCAAGTCGAATCATAACAATCTATACGACGCTTTGTTTTATTATCATGTGAATTCACTACATTTATTTCTATTTTTAAATGGAATAAACATAGTGCTCACGAAATATTTATGCAAACATATCTGATTAATTCAAAAATATTTTTTTTTATTTCCACTTGCTATCAACGAATTTTTTTAAAAAGAGAACGCATGTCATGTATGTTCATTTCACATGTCCATTAAATATTACATATAAATAAGCCAAACTTCAACGACAACTAGGTATTTAGTATGTTTTTATCTTTGTTTAGCATATGATTATCATACCTAGAATTTAAATAGGTTCTTCAGTTTGTTCTATACTTATCAGAAACAGTTAATCTGCTGAAATGTATTCAATTCTTGTTTGGCGATTATACTTCTTTTTAAAAGATATTTACGTTGCTTTTTATAAACTTTGCAGAAAATACAAACTGGGTCTGTATTTTATTTAATCTTTAATATCAATGAAATCATTTCAATTCTAACAGAAAACCTAAAAAATAAAATATCAAAGATTTCAATAGATATTTGGTAGAATAGTATCTTGTTCTCTCATGTCATTCTTTTTGCTGTATTTCTAGTCCAAACTTGAAAAGCAATTTCAAGAAAGACAAAATAAGAAAAAAAAACTTTTCTTTAAACAAGAGTTGGAAGCATTACTTACAATAATTAAGATGATTAAAAAAAAATTGTTCATAGACGTTTCAGAACAAATAAATGTGTTCTAAAAATAATGAGGTAATCGTGTCATAAAGTTTGGTTTTCCAATTTTCGTTGTTTTTCTTGAATACATTTTTATTTAAATCAAAAACTACATGTAAGTCCATGTATGTTACACGTATTGATTTGAGATTGTATCTTGTTTGGAACGCTTTGCTTAATCCTTACAAACGAAAACAAGGCAAATGGTAAAAAAAAAAACATTAACAAAAAGAATGCATATTTTTTCTGAAAAGTTTCCTCTATAAAAATTCTTAAACTACTTATTAGATAAACCTTTTATTTTTTCTTGAAAAAAACATATGGCGATACAGAGTACATGGTAATGGCCGAAGTAAAGTTTTACTTTTTCTATATCCATCTTCATTTCTCTATCAACTTAAATTTGAATATAAAAATTACATAGATTTATTTTTTTTTATTTGTTTTAGATTTTTTTCTTTTCTACTTTTGCCGACTTTTGT
This sequence comes from Saccostrea cuccullata, assembly GCF_032062105.1. NCBI lineage: Eukaryota > Metazoa > Mollusca > Bivalvia > Ostreida > Ostreidae > Saccostrea > Saccostrea cuccullata. The sequence goes on along the minus strand of NW_026933337.1, from coordinate 279,774 downwards.
AAGATCTGCTTACGGATACAAGAACCAGGAAGTGAATAGTGATAGAAAATTACAAAAGGTAACAAGAGACGATTTTTAAAAAAATCACAAAAGGTAAACAGATGTTTTTTTCTAAATTCTTAAAAGCATGTCATTAAACAGGAAAGAAATCAATAGAAAGATATTTGCATGCATAATCATTTACATATATTTATAAATAGTATTTGTTATGTCCTAGGTCACCGTATCTTAGCGATGCATAGTCAAACTAGCAAAACAGAAACAACATTGTAGCGGGCATTCAACATAATAAACAAATAAAAAAAAAATAAGGATAAATACTTCATTTTTCTTAATGGGGGATTCCTTTTCGCTTGTTTTCTTTGAGCATCTCCAGGGATCTGAAAAGAAACCAGAATGAGTAATATCTAGGTCAAATGGAATTAAAGTATTGTTTGTTTATTTTTAAACATTTTATTTATTTACATGCATGAACTGTTTCCTGGTTGTGAAGGAAAAAGTTTTCATTCTTGTTTATTCCAAAATTATCGAATGATTGTAAGTTTTATAAAAAGCTAGGTTTAGGTGTAATAAAAATTCATATGAATTAATTGTATTGTATGCATTATTAATAAATTGCATTGTTATTATAGATTTTGTGAATAAACTGCGAATAAATAAAGTTATTGTTATTAATAGAGCAATCAAAAGTAATATTTAGATGAAAGACACAAATACTAAATAATGTGCATAAAGGCTTTAAAACAAAAACTGTATTTCAAATGTGAGCTCAGAGGAAGTACATCTACTAGCACAAGTTCTACACTTTTTTATATAATAATTTTGTTTATATTGAGAAAATGATACTTAAGATTAACATTATTATTGAAAAAAAAACTGTTCATGAATTAGATATTTGTTTGCGAATGTTACAATGAATTGAATCGGGTTGTACAAAAAATATCCAAGAAAAATGGAAATAAATCTTTTGTACTAATATATAATTGTATACTGTATAATATAAATTTCCTTTGTTTTTTCTTGATTAATTTTAAAGGACTTCTGAGTTTTGCATTTTCCCTAAATATTAGTAAGTTTCACGAATTGATTGTAATATAAAGTTGACACATATATTTTTGTGCGGTTAATGCAAATACAGCTATATTTTATTACTTGCTTTTTTGTACTATTATTCTGACTTACATACAATATTGCACAATAATACTCATCTTAAAATTAAATCTGTAATTGACATGCCATAGAATCAAACCAGGAAGTCAAATTGTCCAGACATGCATCCCCTTAACTATGCTCTACTTAGTTAAACTGACAAAACAGACAGAAATACCTTTGCTTAGTAAACAGATAAGTGATATAATATTATTTAGCTTGTGTCCTTGAGTCTTCTCTTAGCATTGAGATAAATAAAAGTAAATATCAGAGTGTAAAAGTGTTAGTTATAATGCAATCAATCTTAATCACAGTCTATTTAAGGCCTAAATGTTTGATGTATTATAATATTTGTTGAGTAAATCTGAAAACAAATTTATCAAACGTTCTCCTGACACAACCTACAGTAAATATTTATAATAGTTCATCCTTAACAAAAAACTGCAGCAAAAAAAATCGTCATCTTGTTAATTTCTATCACTTTTAAAGAAAATTAAAACAATTCAAGCGTTAAACTACATCTTTCAACCACATCTTCAAATCATAGATCCGCCAACATAAGGCTAAAATATTGCCATATCGGCGATAAACAATAAAACAATTAATCACCAATCAATCAATCAATCATAAAAATAAACATTTCAAAAACGTAATCACATTATCATTTACAAAATATAGATTAGAGAAAGACTAAACTGCAAAAGTGCGAACGTTATGATAATATGCAAGCCATAGCGATATACGCGCAAATACCTTTTATCAATGAATTATCTACCAGATAAATTAAGTCATAGTACGGGACTACACGGTATAATAAACTTTCTGGTCAAAAGCTACTACAGAGTAAAAAAAAATGAACATCTTGTTCTTCATTAATGAGGTTTTTTTGTATAAGCACTGTATCTATACAGGACAGATTAATTTTGTCAGGTATTGTACAAAGATCATACGATACATTTTTTTGTGTCATGACTTCATAACAAAGATTTTTTATTTAATGGTAAAAAAAATAACAAAAGTATTTATTGCTGATTATAAGTGCATTATATTTTCTCTCTGGATTCCAATATCTTATCTAAATTTGGCATCTATTATCTATTAGATTTCTTTCCTGTCAACCTTCAATAATGCGGATTTTTTTCAAGGTCTGTTTACAGATACAAAATTTGTACAGGGAAGTCTCTAATGGTCAAAAAAACTACAAGTGGTAAACAGAGATTTATTTTTAATTTTCAATGGGTTAAAAATAAATTATTTCTATTTAAAAAATATAGACATTCTATAGATATCATTCAATTGAAAGATTTTTGGCATGAATAATTCTATACATGCATTTACAATTAGGTAAAGGTATGTCCTAGATCACCGTAGCTATGCATTTCAGAGTTAAAACGCCGATCTTAGAAACATCATTGCTGAAATAAATAAATAAATAAAAAATGATTTATTCCTGGTATGTTTTCTTTGAGCATCTCTAGGAACTATAATAAAACATGACTACTTTCAGCATAGTCAGAAGGTGTCATCAAATTAAGCAAAACAAACATACCCAATAAGTTCCGCCTGACTATGTGTTTGGTATTTTGTAATATTGTTCAATATATCTGAAAATGTTATAATATGAAAATATGAGCTCTTGCGTTATCTTTTGAATTATTATCTGATGATATGTTTGGAAACTCGCTAATTTTTTCATTGCAGAAATATTTTTCAAAAAAGTATTTTTAAAATATTTTTTAATTTATCTAATCATTTAAAAACGGGGTTATGGTAAAATTCTGGTTCCTGTTTACTTGTTGTGATGTGATTATACTCATTTCAAATTCATCGAAAGTTTATATATTTATATAACTAAGGTAGAAAAACCATAGATACAATAAAGATAGCCATGGTAATGTTAAGATGAACAATGTAACTAATTAATTTTGCACACAAAGGCTTAAAATAAATGCATGGTGTTCTAATAGGATGTAATTATTATAAGTCTTGAAAGTTTCCATGTTTTAATTAATTCATTTAACTTAAAACTAGTGCAAGTTTTTTTTTTTTCAAACAAAGCTTTGTGAATCTTTAGAATTGTAAAATAATAACATACGTGTTTAGGTTATGACAAATCTAACCAAACTGTGGAAAACAACAAATATACCAATTAAACAATGCAAAAATAATATTTCCCTCGACTATATCATTTTAAAATTAAGTTTATGTACCTTTTCTAAATCGATGGATGGATTTCCTCTTATGATTCATGATATTTTCCCCTACATTTTCTAATTCATAGAATGCAGGATAAATAGATTTGGCCATATTTTATTATTTTTTTTAAAATATAAAATTATTATGAATATGTGTCTTTCAATTTTATGAGTACATTGAAAATTGTTGTATCATAACACAATACTGTATATAACTGGTTCTGTGACTGTGCGTTTTTTTTTTTTTTGGATTATAACTTTGCTTTATTTTTCAACAGTTATCTGTACTTGCAGGATATACATACAGATATCAAAATACACCAGGAAGTCTCAAAATGGTCTAGATGGATTTTTTGAAAAATAAAATGCAATCGGTCAATTGAAAGTTATTTGCACAATAAATAATAAACTTACAATGGTGGTATACATGTATTATAACCTAAGATCCTTGTATCTAGAAAAATTGATGAGGGTCGAAAGAACCATGGAAACAACCCTACTCAGGGCGTTTGACCCAAGAAACAGATGAATTTTTTTTCTGTTTCTTTTTAGAAGAAAGTTATTCCAAGAACTGGCAATGATTAAGCGATGAGCCATTACTGATCATACTGTGCAAAGTTAGGAAATGCAATCAAACCAAGCACATCAAATTTACAGGTACATTTATATTTACTGATACTTTAATGGTAATTCTGTAAAAATGCCTGTTTTTATTCCACTTTAGAGTTAATTTTAAAATATTTAACACTATCAAAAATGAGCCAATCACAAAACATTTATACATGTATATGGAACAAACTTGTAAAAGTAAAGATTATTAGGTTACATGGGTTAGAAACGGAAGTTGTCATAGCGAAATTAAAAATATTTGTGATTATTTTTAAAACTTTTTATTTGCAAGCAGTGTGGTGTTAACGATTTTCATTTCCTGGTTGCAAGGGAAAAGCTTCATTGTTATCGGTTCCAAATTTTATGGAATGATCAATTTAGAAAAAAAATGGGTCAACTATTAAAGCTTCCCTTTCCTCTTTCTTATAAACAGTTCTGATTTATTGTCTGTGTTGTCATGACGGTATCTGATCATGATTTCAAATTTAAATTTCTGTTAAATCCAATAATCAGCTTCCTAACAAACTCCTAGTTTTATGATATAGATGTGTGAAAAAATCTTCATGGCAACTTTTAAGAAAATGCATGTAGTACATTCAATATTTGTTTTACAAAGAACAATTAATAAGCAATATTTATCTATCAATTGATTTAAAATAAAGATAGACTTAAAATAAAACATTTTTTTTTAAAGGAAAACGTATCCTGCTCCCTGAATAAATTTTCATATCTACTATCATCATATTAAGTAAGATGGAGATCACTGTAATCAATAAATACAAAATTTATATAATGATTATACTTCAAATAAATATACATTTTAAATATAAATTGCAACTTAAGCACTTTATGGGCTGTCTATTATACGTAACATGAATCGTTGTAATATTTAAAACAACAAAACATTATGCAACAACACAAGTGATTTCCAAAAATATTGTTGCAACTCAAGATGAGTGCAAGTGTTCTATACTGACAAATAAATCTTTGTGGTTGAATTTAAATAGAAAAAAATTTAATGGATGGGTATTTTTGTAGCCACATACATTAGACAAACCAGGTAGACTTTCTTTACCGCACGATTGTGCTATATAACATCAAGAAAATAAGGCAAAAGTATGCATGCTAAATGCTTTTCAATTTTACACTTTTATTCTTATTTTTTATTATTTAGTTCTTTATTTTTTTGTCCATATTTCCTACATATTTCAGGGATAAACTTTTATAAATAAATAAATATTAAATAAATAAAAATATATCAGTTTTCATTCAAAAACCTGATTTTTAAGTACTTGGGAAATTATCTAATGGTAGGTGTTTGCTTACAACTGGAATCGCCATAGTTTAAAAATAATATAAAAGAAGTGCTGTTCCAACGGGATTTATTCTCCCTAAATGTACACGTGAAATAGTCTCTGTTTAAAACACAGAAATGCAAGAACTGGATATGAAATATATGGAGATAATAAACAGTATTCAAGCTCAAAAGTCCATAAAACAAAACAAATAGGAGCAGAGCAAACACGAATCTCCGAAACATCAGAGATGGGATCAGGTGCCATGGAGGAGATAACATCCCCTTGCCGACCGATCATACCTGCGATGTGCTCCCTGTCATGATCGGGAAATAACGGAAAACCCCGTCGTCAATTCAGTGTGTAAATAATGGACTAACAATTGGTATGTCAGTTCAACGTCAGTTAGCATTTGACTAAATACTAAATTGCATTTGCTGACGTCATTGTATCGACTTTAAACGAGACTATTGAAATTCTTGTTTCATTAACTTGTTTGTCAATAATTTACCTCGTTTTAGAAATTATACATACCTAGAGCATGTTTTTGCGTATTGTATCAACTGTATTTATGCCAATTCTTCCATTCATATGAAACTCTCTAGTCAAACCTCTCGTTAAACAACAGTATGGACATGTTAGAATTTATACACTTCCTAAATCTTGTTCTAAAATTAACCATGGGTCAACCGTCAAAGTTATGTAACACATTTTAAAAAAATGATATGAAGGTCATTGTTACAAATACAAAACTATTAATGAAGTCTACCTCCAAGTTAGAGAGACACAGGACATTTATTCCTGCATTCTATCAGAATTTGACCTTGTTTATTTGGTCATCTCCGGACCAGGACGAACCCACTGGTTAGAAGTTACATCAGTGTCAGCTTCTTCACCATGAAGTTATACACATAACATTTTTAACTCCGAATCCCCGTATCCTTGATTCAGTTCCATGCGTTTTCTTCTAAAAATTAACAAAGACTATTGTTTTACTTTATATGCTTTATTTCAGATAATTTACCCCAAGAAAAGATTAAAAGAGGGAAAAAGATACAAACAAGAATGGTTTCTTGAAAATATGTGTAAAACATATCAAATTACAAAGCTTTGAAGATAGCATAAATTACATTCATTGAGAATGCAAGTCTCTTTTCTCACGTGGGAGTCATAATGCGTTACACACCTACATGTGGGAATTAGAGATGTGAATTTCACCAAAAGTATACCAGCTTATTCATCTATGCATGTCTTTGGTTACTAACAATTATTATAGGTAATTTCAATTTATACCGTACATGTACAAGCAGAATTTTTAGCGAGAATTTAATTTTGGCATTATTTGCGAGGATGTTGAGATCGCTAAAATAAATTGAACACCTCAAATAATTTATTGCTTTTTATTTGTATTAGTTTCTTTAGTGAGAATTCTAAAATCGCTAAAATTACATTTTCCTTAAAATAAAATACCAATTTTAAGGACAAATCGCTTAATTTTAAAATTACCAATTAAACGGTAGTTTTATGGCATCGGTTATACTTTCAATGTTAAAAAAGCAAGTTCATTAATATAAACCTCGATAATTATAAGTCTCCAAGTTCTAATTCCACCTGTACACTTGAGACAAATTACAACTATCGTTTCTCTGACTATAAAATGTACCTTTCTATTTTTCAATTTTTATCAATTTTTTTTCACAAGATAACTTTATAGTTCATGTTTGTTTCGAGTATAACTGCAAAAATTACAATATAGTAAAAGTATATTGTTTTTGTTACTAGAAATGAAACATAGAATAACGTTTGGCCGATTTTAATAAAATATACACGATTACACGGTATTTAGACGTTACACATCTGAGCAGTGCTTTCAGTTATACGACGAATGACTCAAATGCTGTTGCTGATAAACAGCAAACTTTCTTATATGATTTTTACTCTTTACTTTTCCTACCGTTTTTGAATATGCGAACTTGATAAAACTACATAATGATGTACTCTTTTTGAACTTATTTGTTAACGACAGAATATTTCCCATTTGTTTCATATTTGAAATACAATCTGTCACGGAGTCGAATTTTCATACCAATCAATTGCAAGGCCTTTGTTTCAAAGCTGAATTTGACTACGGATCACTCCGTCTACCATATCTATATAATGGGCAAACAGTGTTGGAAGGGGGTTCCTTCTGCTTCTAAGCACCTCTTAAATTTCCAGGGGACCGTACTTTATGCCCTTTTCCAAAGTTATGTATTGGTTCTAGGTTTGTTGTCTTTTCAAAATTCCAATCACTGTTTTTTAAATATTATTTCTAACGAATTTCGTTCATGTATTTGCATACTTTAAGTGATTATTTAAAGTTGAACACTTGTTATGGAAATTGAAAGTAGTTTTCACACTTTGGAAATACTATGAGACTATGTATAGATAATACATATTTTTTAAGAGTAACTCATAAATTAACGGATACAGATCATAATCTGTAAAGAGGTAAGTAAAATAAACAATCTTCTATCAAGAGTCTCACGTTCTATACCATGACTATCAGGTGTCAGGCACTTGAATGAAGAGCTGATTTTAATTGCCCGGATAAAAACAATAACTTTTACATTTTTTTCTAAAACGTGAATTTAGTACACCCACACTTTGTATGTACCGAGATTAGGTATTGACAGCTCATGATACTGGTCATGTCTTTTCTTTAACCACAGGATGTGTCATGTGGGGTCAAAAATGTGATTAATGTTGTGAAAAAAGGTTTCAATAATAAACAGTCATACTTTATTATTAAACAATGAAAAGACAATTGTCCCATTGCATGTCACGTGGGATTTATTTCTGACTTCTCTGAAACTTTCATGATTACTTTTTATTTCAAATACTGAACACGTTCTTATAGAATTTTACTTAAAAGATGTTTTAGCTCAACAAAGTTTTGGCTGATTACGACATAAATTGTCATTTGAATGACTGTTTTCAACCAAATGTTAGGCCTTTGTTTTGATACTACCTTATCAAGAAATAGGGCTCATGACGTGAGTAACCGGTCAAAAAGGGATGCTTACGCCTTGTAGGCACCCAATCTCACCTCTTTATCTTCTGGGACTCAATGTTTAATGTCCTGTTCGTAGATTTGTAATAGTCGTAAAAGGTTAGATAGATCATTGTTCATTATTTTAAGTTTTTTTTTTTTTTATAAAAACTGTTTTCATTTATTTAAAAATGTGTCTTTCTATTCATTTTTAAAAAGAGCAATAAGCTGTTCAAACTTTTTTTTAATGATAGATTGAAAAAAATAAAGATAGAGAACCATAGATTTCACATGATGTTTCTGTCTCATGATAGGCATCTCATTGTTGTGCGACTTTATCCTTAAGAAAGGTCATCAAATAACAAAACGTGGCTTGTTATTTATAAGCATGTCATCAGATTCACAACATAATAATTATAGTCAAGGGCTACTCTGGCCTTGTCTATCTATTTCATAATATTGATATTTTTAGGAAGATATTTCCGAGTATATTATTAGTGTCTGATGTAATATTTTCCTAAAGACAATAATATTTTTAATTATCCATACTTATATGTGTTAATATTCTTTTTATGATCACGTATCCAGTATCTATATGTAATAACAATGTGCTCCTAAAAATTAAAATTTATCAGAAGGAACACATTTGAAAAAAATATATACCAAATTTACCAAAATAATATCACTTAAAATATGTTTTAATACATTTTTCTTAAATCACATTTTTTAGAACTTACTAAATAAACATTTTTAACATTTTTCAACACAGAATTAAACCAGATCTCACATGTACATGTATATATATGGATTCTTTACTATTTAAATGTATTTTTTAAAAAACACACACTTTTTCTTTCTTTTTGACCATGTAGTTTAATCTTATTGATAAACAAGCACCACAGTAAGATTTTTCTAAGATCTAATTCTTCTTTTTTTGTCCAAACCTGAGAATGGTTAACCAAAATTTACTCTAAAAAGGACTTTAAAATAAACTTTTTATGTTGCAAAAACTTATCAACAATATTGGACCTCAAAGTATCAGTCGTTGAAAGATTTAAAATTTGGTTTATTATCTAAAAAATATTTATTTCTGTGTTAATTACAAATTGAAGGTATTCTAAAATTTGATTCGATCATCCATTTGGAGAATTACCCGAAAAGAACTAGCGCCTAATTTTTGAATGAAATAAATTTGCATATTCTATAGTCACAAAGTCATTACCACAATTAAATTAGTTATAAGCTGCTTTTGACTAAAGTTTTATTCAGTCAAAAGCATTCGGGCAATGAATCACCCTTTTCCTTAATTTATCGAAAAACTTTATATATATTCGATTGTGGACTGAGATTTAATCGGTAGTTTTATCACCATAGCTTTCGACTTTTGTATTCATTCGACGCATCTGTAGAACCTACCGCTCCTAAGAGTCTCAAAAGTGCGTGTAGCCTACCTAACTAAGATGGGTTACCTATAAAATCAACTTTCTCGTTTAAAAAGTTTAAATCTGTCACGACCCCAGATCTTATTGGTTACTTCTACCTTTGAGGCAACCAGTAGATTTCACTTACGTATTTTATTGAAATGTATAGATTATATCTATTGTGTAAATAAGGCATTATAGTCAATAAATACCTGTTTTCAATATAATGTTAATACCCAAAATCTCACAATTTTGAGCTCATGGTAAATTGTTTTTAATTTATTGTCAGGAGACAAAGTATTCAACCGTCATTTCCTTTTTATATCCTTCGTTTGAAAAGCAGGCAGATACATGTATGTATTGATGGGGTGTCCCTCTAACTCTCTGTCCGTCAGTTACGCTTTGGGGTAGTCATCTATTATATCCATATCCCTCCTTTACCACTGAACAAAATTTGATGAGACGTTACAGAATCTTTGTTAAATAGTGCAATTGTGACCTCATTTTGATTACTCAATTTTGGGTCTCCCATAGCAAAGCATGGACACTGTCATTCTTTTTATAATATTGAAGGATACCCATCTCTTATCCGCAACTCCTATGCCAATGAATAAAATTTAATAATATTTTCACTTAGTGCCAATGTGACCTCCTGTTTTACTTTTTGATCTGACACTTAATTCGGGTCTTCCATAGCAAATGTGGACTTTGCCATTATAATCTTTTGGGAGGGGGTATCATTTTGTGAGTTCAGTGCTTACAGTGTATCTAGTTCTTTTTTTTTTTTTTATAAGAGAGTATAAACTGGAGTTCTAGCTTAAAATAATTAAATTTACAAAAAACAACCAAACTAAACAAAAAAGATTTGTAAAAGTCAATTAAACAAACTTTTAAAAATGAAAAAGAAAAAAATTGTCTGAAGGCAGATTGATGGACAGAGTGCAATTGCACTAAACATAAAGGGAAGCGTTACGTTATTTATACAGCTTTTAAATGCACTCAGATAAATGCTGTCGTCATCGATTTCATGGATAAATATTTTACCCTTTTTCCACTTCGAAAGTTCACAGGTAAAATAAGAGAAAAAGCCATTGTATTCGCGTTTATAGAAGTACACATGTTATTTGAATTCTATGGACAAATTGACCGTGCAGAAAGCAAAAATAAACCAATGCGTAATACAGACATTTAAAACGACACTTAAATTAAAAAAAGAGTAATTTTTAGTGTTAAAAAAATAAACCGAAATTAAAAGACATCTTTTCTTCTTTTATATCAACAAAAGATGACCTTTTATAAACTCCTTAGTGGTTTTTTGTGAAGTTATAAAACAAATTTATGCATCAGCTTTTTATTAATACACCAGGCGGAATTATACAATATCGATGACCGAGTATTTAATTTATATCAATATTTTCGATTAGGAATAAAAATGCGGAATTAATTGCACATAGTGAGTATCAACATTTTGTCACACGACTGAACAAAGGATAAATCAGCATTCAGCTTAAAATAATGAGTTTGTATTTTCCAATGCGAAAGAGAATCATATGTGAATGTTCATAAAAATCACGTGTAATTAAATTAATGAAAATGATCATTTGATGTTTTCGGTATGAAAATAAATTTTCACTTAGATGATATTAATCTTCCTGTTATTTTATTATAATAATGCTCTCTCTCTCTCTCTCTCTCTCTCTCTCTCTCTCTCTCTCTCTCTCTACAAAATTAATACATCATTTTAATTTTTCTATAGATTTATAATTTATGCTACATTTAGCAGGGAAGTAGGCGTATTTGAGACGAATGTAAATCGTATAACGTCATTTGATATTTAAAGGGATATTAAAGTAATGAAAAAACAGATTCATATATAAACCTGTTTTTCTTAATTATTTTATTTTATTTCCTAGATGAATGAAAAGCGCAAGCGATGCATTTCATCACGATTTCCATAAGGCGTGTTAAATAGGTCAATACAAAATACTTTTTTATCTATTAACTGGTGTACTTTAGCTGGTTTATGTTTAAATGTATCTTTCAAAGTATTTATGTATTTCAGATGTATTATGATTCAATGCATTTTTTCCCTCTTTTTTGGGTTTAATTCTAAGTTTAATTTGATAATTGTCATCATAATTTTGTCATTTATTATGTAATTTCTTTCTTTTCTTTCTAGAGTGTAGATAAGCATTTCTTAAGGACAGATAATACAAACAAATTTTTTCTTTGAAAAAGATTTAATATCATGTCACAAGTTTAGAAAAGTGGATGGTTCTTAGAATTTTTTCTCCTAAGAACTGGAATATGAAAAAGACTTGGAAAATATTAGTAATATTTCAATGAAAAAACAACTTGGAAAATATTAGTAATATTTCAATGAAAAAACAAATATAGACAAATCACATCCAGTATATAAATATAAACTTAGGTGAATTTTATTAGGAAAAGCTAAATGGTAAAAATCAGCCTATGTGATATTGCTAATTTTTTGTCATTTTGTTCGTCCTCTTAAAATTTACCTGGCTTGGTATATTTTTCTAAAGTTTATATTACACTTTTAGCACCAAGGTAATATATTCTGAAATTTGTTTTCACCTGTAAACCTTTACTGCATGTGATTTGTCTATATTTGTTGTTTTTTTTTTAATTGAAATATTACTAATATTTTCCAAGTCTATTTCATTTTCGGTTCAAGAACCCTTTTTCTAAACTTGTGACATGATATTAAATCTTTTTCAAAGAAAAAAATTGTTTGTATCATCTGTCCTTAAAAGGTGAGATTTTTATATTTTACATGTGCATAATTATGTCTTTTGAGAGAAGAGTACGAGTATTTTGTGTTGTTTTTCACTTTTACGATAAGAATGATCATGATAAAGTCCATGATGCTAATGATAATGATGATCATGATCATTATGATTTTGATATGAATAATTATTATTTCAGGTAAGAGGTTCTTTATCAAATATCCCAAACATCTGATAAGTTGATATTAAATCAAAAAAAGATTTTCTCTCAAAACTATACTGTAATCATCAAAAAACTATGCCAAATCCTTACGACTGTAGTATTTGATATCATGACAACTGTCACCAGTGGTAGACGCTTCCCACACAAAGCCGCCTTCTATAGTTCTAAGGATGCATGATTAACATTTACTATGAATCAAATTATTATTATTATTATGCAAAATCATTAAAATGATAATTGAACACCTACACTTACCATAAAAAAGACATTCGTGATTGTTCTACTGACTGGTGGATTTCGTGTTGTATATTTATCATAATTTATTTTGCCTCATTTCTGATGTAGGTAATGTAGATTTTTTGTTTTGCTAATTCATTTAATTAACTTAAATTACTTAATTCAATGACACATGAGATGACCAGCTTTTTCATCGTTATTTTTTATGTACGTATTAATATCCCACTATCATCTGCTTTATGGTTTTTATGTTTCCCAACTTATTCGCTACTCCAAAGCTTAATTGATCTGAGAAAATACTACTCACCAAATAAGTTGATGTTACAGGAATTTCAACAACCTCGTTTAAAGACAGCATTTCGTACATTTTATGGTCGTCAAAATAATCTTGTTAGCAAGTATACTTTTTCGTTGAGTTGTATATTTGGCTGAGGTGTTTCATACACATTGTTAGCCTAGCATGAAATATCTAGGGAAAGTTCCGTCTATTCGATCAATATATAAGGCTCACAGCGGATGCTTACTCCTTCTAGGCACCTGATTCCACCTCTGAAAGTTCCACGGGTCCGTGTTTTATGCTCCCTCCACACACTTGTATTGGTTTTGTTATTTTATTTTAGAATGATCACCTTTTCGTTATCTTAATTCACCTTTTTCAGCAATATTTGTATTTTAACAATATCATTTGTTTTATATGCAAAAGATACAGTTTTATTTCAGAATCAATTGAACAGTTTTATCATCTTATTGTAATAAATGAAACGAGATTAATTTTGGAAGACAATTAAATGTCAAGGGACATATAAAATATCACTCTCAAATATCTCGAAATTAAATGTTCTTATTAATGATGACAAAAGAGCATGCGACTAAAAAGCCAATAAGGCTTTGTATGGTGTTTTAAAAAAAAAATAACGTTTTTTCAAAATGGTCATCTTTGGTGACAATGGTCAATTACTTTACAGATTGCAAGATGAAAATGGTAAAATTAATTAACAGTTGTCAATCTAAATAAAAAAAAAGCAATAAACAAAACAAATCTGTGAAGAGGACATAAGACATAAATACACACTTCTGGAACATTCTAGAGGTGGAAGCAGGCGCGTAAGAGGAGAGGGCATCCCCTGTTGACCGGTCACACTTGCCGTTGGCCCTATGTACCGTAAATCTGGAAATTTTTGCTGTAGATAAATTTTTAGTTTCAAATTTGCCGAGTTCAATTTATAGTGCGCAAAAATAAATTTTTGTCCCAATGTGAAAATTTAAACAAAGCAGTGGTAACTTTGCAAAATTTTGAAACAGAAAAAAGTTTGGGTCAATTATAAGTTAAGTCAAAACACCATTTCTTTTGTCATTAGTGTTACTTCTATACACGTTTTGAATAAAGAAGCAAAAAAAAAAAATTTTCAAAAAAAAAAATTGCCTACCTACCTACCCTATATTTTCAAGTAAAGCGGAAACAAACATATTTTTTTTTCTAGGCCTCATTATAAAAACAAAAAGGCTAACAATTGATATGAATGCAAAAATACGAATCCATGATAAGTATATATTTTTGCTAGCAAGGTCAAAATAATAACCAAAAGAATTTTCTTACTGATGTCTGAAAACGAGGTTGCTAAAACCCTTGTTATTATGTCAGTAACATGCCTCGCTTTAAGGATTGGTCGTACCCGGGATATGCTCTTTAGACTTGAAAAAGTTGGAAGATGAACACACCATATGCAGACGATAGTTAGATGCTACTAAATAGATAAGGAAAGTTAAAGAAGGAAAAGTTGAAATAATCTTTCTTATCATTCAGTTTATTAATAACATGACCCTTATCTTCTAAAGTCAGAAAAACATCCGAATAAGAAATAGATTTGACAAAGTCTGAAATAAATTCTACCAAGGTTTATTCCCTCTTATCATAAGTAACCATTTAAAAACAAGAAAGATGAAACGGCAATTAAAAAATTATAGAACATTTTTTTAAATAAAATAAAACACATTCTAGAAAAATTCATTACATTTAATGTAAATCATTTCAAATTATGTAAGCAAATCTTACATGTTGATATTGTGTTGGTATATCACAAAAATTGTTAACATCTCTAACAGTGTAAATACTTGTAAGAATGTTTAACCTTCTGCTTTTTGATCCATATAGTATAACATATTCCAGTCAAAAACAATTTGTAAATGTATAATTATCTTTTCCATTCAGTCATTTATATTATCCCATTTGTGTCATGTTATAATAATTTTTAATACAAACTAAGATATATATATTTTTCTAAACAGTTAAATCATCTATTTGTTTGCAAGGTCAGACAATCATAATTGATTTGCCCTGAAGGTGACAGTTGCATTAGATACTGTGCACAATAAGCAAATATGCAGGATGTATTCACATAAGTTCTATGGTATTCAATTTTAAAACAAAAGTGATTATTTTTAGGTCGGACACCGATACCATTGAAATTTCCTTGTTAAGTTTTAAAAACAAGTTGACATTAAACACTTTGTTTTCATATTTAAGTGTACAGGAATTAAAGTGATGCAATAGTGAACATTTATATCGAGGGGATAGCCCAAGTGAACTTTCGATATATTAATCGTGACATTCACGTATTCATCTTGACCTGCAATATGATAACGATATGTATGCAAATAAATGCACTTGAGGTGAAATAAAAATCCTTCGTGCAATATAGTCCATCTTAGTTTTGTCAATTTAAAAAATCAATATATAATAAAACTCTCTTTTTATAGTCAGATAAAAAAAGATTTCTGGGATTTTGAAAAAAGTATGAAGAAATGAATTAATCCTTTCACTAACCCCCCACCCCATTCCTTCCATCCCCTATAAACTAGAGAAAATTTCTTATTTGATAATGCAGAAGTCATTTATTTTTTCCTCTTAAATAATTATTTAAGAGTCTTGTTTCTTGCATTTTTTTTCAGGTTCTTATTAAACAACAGCAAAGGCATTATGTTTTGTCCTTAACATATCCATAAACACACAGATAAAATTTATACATGAATTACACATAGGAGGATATTTTTGTTTTTAAGAGCTTAGTGTAGATTTAAATGTTGAGGCATGCATACACAATACTCGAGAATGATACTTGTTCAAAAGCCACCAGTGACGTCAAACCTGCTTCCGAGTGTTTGCAATTGTTGATAAATACTGCTGACACGAACAACAAGGTATTTCTTGAAGACAGTTAAAGGTGAATCTGCGATAAACTGTAAGAAATCCCGTTATATAAACACCATAAACAAAATAAAAACCTCCGACGCTTTTGTGGATGCATGTTTATGTGATTTTCCCCTCAAGTTTAAAGTTTAAGCATTTACGTATTTGATTCTCTTCATTAGATGTCTAAACAAACAATTGTCCCCCGCTTTTGCGAAAGCAGAAGGCATTAAATCTCATTCCCTTGTGAGTTTGTTCGTCACAAAAACTGTATCCTTTGTCATAATTTTGGTTTGAGAAGAGCAAGGGTTTGCATATTTCAGACTCTTCCAAATATATTTTCTTTTGAAGACATGGCTTTGACGTTTGGGGTTCTTTTCATAAATTTTGACATTATTACCCATGACCGGGCCCTTCCAAACATTTTGACCTTGTGACCTTGAAGTTATTGATATAGTTTTACCACCGTAATCGAAGATTCGGGGAAAATAGTTTTTCGATGTCCTTCCGTTTATCTTTCAATACTGTCTCTCTGGATATGTATCCAAAAACCTGAACATTTGCCATAACGTTTGCAAAACATTTACCAAACTTTCACCTTGTTCAAAACGTTTGAACAGTTGGTAGCAGAGCTTTCATACTTACGTGTGTATTTCTTGTGACAAGATCTTTGCTTGGGTATAAATATGTTTGCCTTGTTCTCCTTGACCTCAGAGCTTGATCCACTTATCATTTATACTTTGTCCATAACTTTTGAAAAGTTTCATATTTCACAGGTGTATTTCTTGTGTATTTCATTAGATAACAATAATTTTTATCCTTTGACCTTGACCTGAAGTTTAACTTTTTTTTTTAAAAAAAACCCCAAACTTTTCAACAACTTTCAAAATGGTACATAATTTTTGACTTTATGATTTTGAAATTGAATTTTGACCAACTTATCAAAATCTATAAAGGTGGCATTAACTTTTGCTTTAAAAGTGACAGGACGTATGAATATTTTCACTTGTGAATTACTTGTGACAAGACCTTTCGAAGTTATTGTGATATTTTACCTCATGACCTTGACTTTGAAGTTTGGTGCAATTTTGAGAACAGATAACACTTATGCATAAACGACTACATGTATATCACAAGCAGTTAGATACCTAAAATGGAAATCTAAAATTCTTGAATTTGCTTAATATTTCAACTTTGCACTCGCCATAAATCTTACATTAAATGGTGGTCATTGTGCAAACAAAAAAATGAAGTAGAGACATCAATTGTTTTTTATTTTAAAAAAGTGACCATGTCTTATCATTTACAAGGAGTTGCACTACAAATCTGGAGGTATCGTGTACTGTACGAAATTGGCTTCCACTGGTACATGTACACGGAAGACCGGAAATAATTCACTCAACTCAACAGCAGACGGCCTTGCTCACGTTCCATCTACGTCAGTACCCCATCTACTGAAAGGTACACTGTAACACAACAGTGCTAAGTACGTGTCAAAGTGTGTGAAAAAAGATAATTGAGGAAAAGTGTCAGTTGCTTGCTAAATCTTCCGGAATCTGGACTCTTCACCCATTTTCCACTCTGGCATTTGTAACTGTGGATTTGAAACAAATCCCTCTGTATATTGCATCTGCGTTTTGTGTCACATTGAATGGACACAAAAGAGGTTGATTGCGACATGTGTATATGGTGTAAATGACATTAGCTATACCCCCTATCCACTCTGAATTCTTTTTTTTTCGACACCTCAAACATATATATACGACGAGACGTATAAGGTTTAAAAATGAAAGTTTGTACACCAATAATTAAATCATTAAAATAATAAAAAAAAAGCATTCAAGTTTTCCAAATGACGTATTTCGTCAAAACTGTATTTAAAATTATAACAGTTGACCTTTATCATTTATCCAAGCATTTACATTTGTCGTTATGGTCGATTTGAGATAATTTTCACGGCTCTTGTTGACTATAACAATAATAAACTTGACTGGAGACAGACCTTGAGTTTAACGCAAAACAACTTTTTAAAAAACATCAAAGATTTTCCTACTTTTTTTCTTTATGCGCTTAAAATAAATACCTATACACCAAAAAATCTAATCTTTATGAACTTTAAATAAGCCTCAAGTAACCAATGGCTGACGTTTCGGTTTATCCATCACATTTTAACAGGTAACATCTAAATTATCATCTAAATTATCGTCTTGTGACACGCCGTACCAGCAACAACATCTACCTCATAACGGCATTGCTATAATATCAATGTTTATTTATCACTAAAATTTTCTTTTGGATTTTACATTTCGAGTACAATTTCATTTTTTAAAAATATATATACCTGTATTCAAATTCCACCGTGTAGAAAAAAAATATTTGGTGAGAAAACCCTGTTTGATTTTATTGACTCCAAAAACGTGTCCGTGATGTATTTATTAACTTTCCTTTGATAGCAACAGTAAACGTGGCATCCTTCCCGACGTTAAATAGACTTCTCTTTATCACAAAAAAATTAATTTCGCTTTTTCCCCTCCTTAAATGTCGCAGGAAAAGCTAAGACATAGTGCGATAATGGATTTTTGCGCTACAACTAACTTATTGTTTTTGCAAGAGTACATGTACGTATTGTAAAAAAAAAAAAAGGACAAAAGGTATTTGAACAAATCCGAATTACTGGCCGTAAACGTTCCAATGAAACGTGTTGTAGTTGGTCATTCGGTACTTATCAATAAATTGTCTTCCTTTATCGGTCATAGTTTAATATTTTAACGATGCATAATATAGAAATCCCGCCATAGAAACGGAGTTAATAAAATAACAAAAGTAAGTTTGTAATTTTGATTCCATTTCTTTGCTTTAGAGATGAACAAGAATTTCTCAAAGTAGGTCAAACTCCAAGGTCAATGCCAAGAGATAAAAAAAACAAAACAACAAACGCTGGTTCTAAAACATAAATCTTATCACAATAAAACTATCAATGAAGAATAAAAGCTCTAAGCACCGTTCAAAAATTTTTTAAGTTATAAACCAACATCAAATTTTTTTTAAAAAAGTACTTCGAGATCAAAGTCAAAGGGTCAAAACTGTTTTTGGAATACACTTGTGAAATATGATAGACCTTGCTTTAACTGTTCAAAAATCATGACCAAGTTAAGATTATCCAAAAGTAGGTCAAAGTTCAAGGTTAATGAAAAAAGGTCAAAACTGTTCACACAATAGGGAATTTCTTGTCACAATAAAGTTGTAAAATATGAAAACCTTAGCACCAAAGTAATGGTCAAGATTTTTTTTGAAGATAGGTCAACTTTTAATGTCAAAGGGCCAAATTATTGAAACCAATGAGGTCTTGTCATAAGGAGTACATATGTGAAATATGAAAACCTAAGTACCATCATTAAAAATTATGGTTTAATATTAATATCAAAGGATAAAAATCATTGTATCGAAGAGAAGGTCTTGTCAAAAGAAATACACATGTTAAATAGGAAAGCCATAACAAAAACTGCTCAAATAATATGGCTATGGCTAGATTTGTTCCAAAAGATGTAAACTTAAGAATTCCAAGGAACTTCTGGACAATTTGAAATCACAAGATTTTACCAAAATAAACAGCTTAAAAACATATACGAAGGTTAAACTCTATACACAACCATTCCCCACGATAAATTAAAGTTCAGACTTAATTATTGACAACTGCATTTTCAATAAAAATGGAGCTCGTAAATTTACTTACCTTGTCATTGATCATTTGCAAAATTAGTTAAAAATATTCTGATTGTACACACAAATATTCTGAAATTGACATAAAAAAGATGCTTGAGTTTCTGATTGACAATGTTTATGTTTATATTTTTGGAAACCATGTCTACCGAGAATCTATTGGGATTCACATGGGTACCACTTGCGCCCCGTTATTTTGATCTTGGATACTGTTCATTATCTCCATATGTTTCATGATACCTATAAAAAATTCTTGTCACAAGAAATTCACACGTTCACGAAATATGAAAGTCCTTGCACTATCCGTTTCAAAAATATGACCAAGGTATTTTATTAAATTCAAACTCTAAAGTTAAAAGGTCAAAATTGTTGGTAGCTCATGGAAATCTTGTTCCAAGAAATAAAAGTGAAATAGGATAGCCTAAGCATTAAATTTATGACCAAGTTGTAAGTTTTCGAAGTTAAAAAGATCAAAATTGTTGAATCCAAGGGAAGGTCATTTTACAAGAAATGTAAACGTAACGTAAAATGTGAAAGCCCTAGCTCCGATCATTAATTTAAAATATATGCCCAAGGTTAAGTCTTATTTAAAATAGGTTAAACTCTAAGGTCATAGTGGAAAGGTAAAGAGTCTTTGTAACTAGAAAAATTAAATTGTATGATAAGGAATACACATTTGGGTATGAAAGTTGTAATAATGACCCATCAAAAATTATGAGCAAGGTTAAGTTCGATAAAAATTGTAAAATAGGGTAACTCCAAAGTCACGAGGTAAAATACAGTATGTTGGTACTCATGTCTTGACACAAGAAATACACATGTGAAATATGAATGCAATAATTCCATCTAGTAAAAGTTATGGACTAGGTAGCCAATAGAGCAAAAAAAATGCCCCCCTCCAAATCTTCAATAAAAGGGTCATAAAAATGTATGTTAGGTGTAGTATTCAACTTATGGCGATACAATCAAAAAATCCTAGAGGTCAACTCATTTCCAACTCAATGCGCAATTCGACCATTTCTTTAAAGCGATGCCTCGCCCTTAATGTTGATGGCACATATAAGTGTACTTGTATGTACAATTTTCAAATTGAGATCCAAGGTTTTTAATGATGTTATTAACAGAATCATTTTAACCTTGGCTAAGAAAAAAGATTTATTTTTTCTAGCAAACAGTACACAAAATTGTATTCCTTTCACGTAATTAAGTGTTGACAAGGCTTGAAAATGGTAAGTTTGATATCTGGTAAGCCACAAAACCAGAAACAACTTGTCTTTGTCATATACTAGAATACGTGTTCTCGTTACCTGGTAAAGATTGTTCTTAAGGATCACAAAAATGTATATAAATATGTAGTCAATTTCCAGTCTGAAAATGGTAGCACTTGATTGCTCATTGTTTTAGGGTTGTTCCGATTTTTGTGGACTGGTTTAGGTTAAATATACAGAAATTACATCATTGTGGAAACCAAGCTATATCATTACTAAGGGTTTACATGTAACACAAACCTGATAGAAGCTGTATTTTCAGACGGTATGAACAGACAGAAAGGTCAGTTTCTACCTGCCCCTCTTTATCCAGGAAATGTCAACTGTATGTCAACTGCATATATACGAAAGTTCGACATGAGTTAGTAATCACTATATCATATGTCCAAGGTCAATAACACTTTAGATTATGATGGTCATTTTCCTCCTACTTAAGCATCCTAAGCATCCTTGGACAAAGGAATGTTTAAGAGAACTGCTAACATGTTGGATATCATACATTTAACCCCCTCCCCTTTACGCCTCAACCCCACCGCTTTCCCTGTTATTCTACCTCTGTGTGCTCTCTGTAATTCAAAAAAGCTTTAGAGTTTTTTCAATGACATTTTATATCACAGCTACCTCTAGCCTCAATAAGACTGCTTCTAGCCATATCAATTTTCAAGGCCAGAATTCCATACTTTGCAAATTATTGATGATAATTATGTACTTTTATGGAATAAGATCACTTTTTAGTTCAAGGTCAAAAGGTCAAGATTAAAAGGCATATATTGTAAAAAATGGTTTCATGTTGATAATTTTTTTTTCTTTTGAGGTTTTGCAATGAGATTTTTTATTCTAAGTCAATATTATTTTTAAAAAATTCTCCAAATGATATTGAGGCCGAAAAGAGCAAAGATTAGAACTACGAAAAATGACGGACTGTGTTAGAGAACAAACCCTTTCCTTTTTTTCCAATGATATTAAAAGTCTTATTCCGAGAGTTGGTAGACTTGGCAAAAATATTTTCTTATAGAGAACCTGTCGGTAAAAATGTTCTTTTAAAAAGTATGCTATTATGGCAATTTGTCATGGAACAAAGTTGTAGGCTCAAAGATGCCTTTATACATGTAATAAAGACTTCTCGCTATGACCTACTTTATGAAATAGAGTTCAATCAAGACTTCCTCTTGTCTTATTTTCAAGAAATCTTTTCGTATTTTAACAACTTCCTTTATAAGAAGACCAAAATTTACAATGGATTCTTAGAATTTATTTATTTTTGTTGATTTATTTTTTTTAGCATTCTCCGAGTATATCATTTATCTGTAGTAATCAGATAATTCGAATTAAAAAAAATCTCATATTCTCTTGTTGTGGTGTGTAATTCATTGTGTGTCAAACCAAAGTCTTTGTGTGGTTCCTCGTTAAATAGTTTTAAATTACAAGATTTACAAAAATTTAACAGTTTTCAATTCTCAAATTTACATTTTTAATGCTGTATAATCAAAAATATTATTCTCATCAACTCCCACGCTGTCTGCCCATTTCAGTGTCCACCAGGAAGAAGTAAATCGTACGCTACCATCCTAAGAGCACCTTAATAGATTGTATAACTATGGAACTACGAAATCGAACGCTACCACCCTAGGAGTACCTTATTAAACTGTATAACCATTTATTGATAAGTGTTGAATTTGTGTAAGGTGAACACAGACACAGAGGGTAATTCAGTACAAACGCATGCAATGTTTATCAACATGACCCTTATCGAAATTCCTCGGGTTTATACCACTGGGTGCTTTTGATAAAACAATGACCATAGAGAACTCGACGAAATTCAATATATCAATTTTAAATTTGAAATTAATGAAATTAAAACTTGGTGAAATTAATTGTTTTATGGACCTTTGAGATTGAATACTATTACTGTATTGTTATCTCAATATATTTCATGGTAATATCTTTCGTAGTTACTTTGTAATATATGAAGACATTTTACAAAACCATACACCTTTATTAAACAAACATGATACTTATGCCTCAAGTTGATGATTTGAAATATGAATTTAGATCTTTTGATGTACTTGTACAATTGATGTACATTTTATGCATATATTTATATTTTATAGATCTATTACATAGAACAAAAGTCAGTTTTAAAGGATTTGGCCAGAAGTGTAGGTTCTTGAAACCAATCCTCATCCTAGATTGCTCCGTATATCGTTATTCAGCAATATTGCAATAAAAACCTATATGTATAATGCCCTCTATGCTATGATCATATAGATACGAGATCAATTCAAAACATACTCAAACACAAGGATCTAAAGGACTTATTTCTACATGCCTTATCCTTGCAAAGAGAAACTTCCTTCATTTCCGTAACAGGAATTCAATCTATGTATGTTTTATGAAATGATTCTACAAGTGTTCAAAGGATTTTAAAAAAATTGCAAAATGAACAATTCTTAGATTTAAATGAATTTAACAGCCTCTCATATATACTGATAGTAAAAATGTTGATTGCTCTCTCTCTCTCTCTCTCAGGGAAATATCACTCAATATACATGTAGCTATATTTTAGCACTTAAAATCAACACAATTGAACTGAATGTCATGCTCTGAAAACAAATTTGAATATTTAAGTTTGGCTCTACATTCGACATCAAGGTCGTAGATACGAGTATTTTATCAGTTAAAACAAACAGGGGGCTTTGAGTGCAGACTGTTTTAAGGTAAACGGGTTTTCTTTTAAGATTTGTACTTGAGGTGAAATGAATTCAACTCGATCTTGTAACATAATGTATATAATTAAAAGTAGAGGTATACATCGTCTGAATATTTACATCTATATTTATTGACGTATAAGATGGGTATTTCAAAAAGTAAAATATTTATAGATTGTTTCATGATAAAATGTTTTGATTATTTGACGTCCCTCTTGTAATTACTTTTTTTTACTCATCGTCATATTGAGATGCCACCACTTGTAGGTGGAAAGTTGCAAATTTTGACCTACCGTATATACTCGCCTATAAGTCGGTCCGCCTCTAAGTCGGTTGTAATTTTTGACGTTATTTTGGTGGGATTTGCTATTGACCCGCTTATAAGTCGAACTTTTTTGCCAAAATCTGGTGACAATTTCAAGTAAATCCATTGATATCTTAACCCTGGTTTCAATTAATATTTTTCTTTATTTAATCTTAAATTATCAAACATAAAGACAATGTCACTTAAAATGCAAATAAAATTATTAAAATATGTATATACTTGCACTTTTTTATATAATCTAAGAATGCATAAATTATCTTATATATCCAGACACTTTGATAATCGTCGGAAATGCAAATAAGATACTAACTTTTAGTCCACAGAAAAATACCTGTCTCTTCAATATAAGTCGGATATAGTTTTAGACCAATATTTCACTTACCGACTTATAGATATATACGTATACTTGGCACCTAGGGCCATTGAACAGTGAGGGATCTTTTTTGCCAGCACCTCCTGCAATATGCGATCTCGATTAATACTGTCTCATTATTAGATGTCTCATCTGAAGGACCAGTTTCCATATTCCGCAGTGAGATTCGAACCTCTGACGTGAGGATCAACTCCTTTAATACTCCGCGAATCTACAAGTTCTCAAACCTCTGAGCCACGCAAGCGTCTCCTGACAAAATGAAAGACACTATGTAAAAGAACGCTTGTCTTTATTTCAAAATGTACATGTACTTTCTTTTATTCAGGGTGGAGACATTATTGTTACGTGAGGCAACTCGTAAAAATGGAAAGAGAAAAAAAATATGTTGAATAAAAGTATGATGTTAAGACCCTCATATATGTTGTACTGAAATGAATCTCTTTCCCTCGCTGATCTTTTGTCAAAGGGATGGAAAAGTTGAACAGATATTATATCAAGAACACAGGGCGTTTTTTACCCACAAACTATATTATTTAATTATGTTAAGTCTTTCCCCATTATTCTATGGACTGTCTGACATTACATAATATGAAGAGTAATATGCTGAAAAATGGCGCGCTGTTAAATAAAAGTTTTCTATAGCAATCGAGAAGGAAGAACTGCATTTTATTTCACTAAATTCCCACCTTTAACTTTAAATTTTAAATTTTGGACTTGAATGCTGATTGTTATCTCCATATTTTACATAGATAATAAATTTTATTTTTCTTAAAATATACTGAGTATACAATTGCATTGTCTGACATTACATAAAAGGAAGAGTAATATGCAAAAGTCACTACTGCCATAATATTGGGACATTAGGACATTGGGAAAATGTGAAATTGGAGAAAACATCTGTAGACCATAATGGCCTAACAATTACTATGAAAAACCTCAGTCAGATTTGACTTAATGAAAGGATGAATTTGATGTCAAAATCATGGTGTCGATAGTAGAACTTCCTAAATGATGTCTTTAAACAAAACTATGGATATTCTTGTTTCAACAACATTTTGTTGAAAATGAGTTTGTTAATTGGGAGCCGTCAGAGAAACCTAAACTTTTTCAAAACTGTTCATACAGTATTATAATTCATACCGCCGAAATATGGCTGATGAAATATTACCGACTCGGCGTAAAACAGCAATAATCAATTAATTGCATAGAACATTTTGATGAATTATTCGCACATAGGGCATGCTCTTAGGTATCGACTCACAGACATAAACCCACTTTATGCATGTGATATGGAATATATTGCTACAAATACATAAATAAAGGAAGTTGACGATAGAAAAGTTGAAGTCATCACGTTTATCATAAAGCGTTTATCATTTAATTTAGTATCGATGGTAATTCCAAAAGACTTTTGGAAGATCTGGTCTCCAAAATCTACTTGAACATAGATATTGTCGATCAGAAACTCTAGCATCTTTTCAATATCAACTTCAGAATACTTCGGTGTACAATGAAAGTGTTTGTGACAAAATTACTTTTGTAAATTACCAATGATAAGGTAAGTAAATTTAAGAGTTTAGTTTTTATTGAAAAATGAGTTGTCAACGATGCACACACACGAAAAAATTACTTGAATTCATCGTGAATGCTTGTATTGAAAAAAAAAGTTTTCATGCGATTGACTGATGTAGAATTTTGAGATTGGAAATGGAATTTTTGATATCCATATCTGATTCAAACCACATCTCAAATATATTGTTGTACAATACCACTAAATATGTTCCGTTATTGCTGTCAATATTTAAGTGAGGAGCAAGGAAAGGGGCTTGGTTGAACATTTACCTGAATCCGCGGTATATCTCTTTTTGAAAGGATGTTTATGAAGTTTTGGAATCTAGGAGAGGTATGATAAATAATTTCGTTTTGACTATTAAAAATATTTAAAACTGACACAAGATTTTGAAGAATTTTCTCCTTACAAAGGGAGCTGTGAGTGTCAGCTGAATAACCACTTGCAGGATTTAATCCCAGTTCCCATAAATTACAATTAGGATAACGAGAATAAAAACAATGTCAATTTATAACAAGGTAATTTTGTTGATGACTTATCAAAAAATACGAGAATTTCTGACTTCTTTTTTTTTTTGGAAGAAGCAGTTATCTATAATATTCAAAAAGTCCCCTTTAAAAAATTATCATCAGGAATAGTTGTATAAAGTGTTAAAAAGTTATACATTTTGATGTTACCGACAAAAAAATGCGATTTTAAATTTTTAAAAACTTCTTTTAAGTTTTTGAGAATCCACATCTGATGTACCGCACTGCGTTGCCTTGCATGTTGAATGGTGTGCCAAGGACTTCAAGTTACAATTATTGTGGTATATTATTTATCTCAAAATGTTACTGATGATCACGTCTGATTAAATTATTTGCAGGTGACTCTTTTAAAATTACTATGACAATTTATTGTTTAGAATGCATGCTAGGTTTTGAATAATTCCTTAACATAAATGTTTTATTGGTATTTCAAATTTTGCCATATTGGATGTTTTCCATTTGTATTTTACAATTTCTATTTGTTCATACATATATATATATGTAATTTTTTTCACTTTAATCTTTAAATGTCCATGTGTTGTATATTTTCTATTTGTTTTCTTTAATTTTCTCATAATATTCTATCTATGTTAATTATGTTTGATTTCCATAATAATCATTTGTATAATTCACGTATCACATTTTACTGTTTGTATATTCCATTTCTAGTGTATTATATGTCACATGTATACTACACATATCAATTAATACAGTGTGTAGATTCCAAAATTTATGTATTCGATTTAAAGTAAACACAATATATTTTAAAATCAAAAACAACTGAACTGAATATATGAAATATATGGGTATAACGAACAGTATTCATGCTCAAAAGTCCATTAAACAATACAAAATTGCAGCACAGAAAACACGGACCTCCAAAACATCAGAGGTTGGATCAGGTGCCATGGAGGAGTAAGCATCCCATGCCGACCGGTCACACCTGCCGTGTGCTCCTTGTCATCATCGGGAAATGACGGAAAACTCCCTCAACAATTCAGTGTGTAATTAATAGCCAAAAAACAATTAGTATGAAAAACGCCAGTCATCATTTGACTCAGTGATAAATTGTATTTGCCGACAAATTGCAAGGTCATTGTATCGACCATTGAGGTAATGAAATGATGACTTTAAACGAGACTGCTGATATTCTTGTTTCGTTAACTTGATCGTCAAAAATTTGCCTTATAATTTAGAAATTGTACATACGTAGAGCATGCTCTTGTGTATCGAATCAACTGAGAGATATAAACCCTGTATGCAAGTGATGAAGGCATATTGCTGCATAAGTAAGGGAAGTTGACGATTGAAAAATTATAC
This sequence comes from Saccostrea cuccullata, assembly GCF_032062105.1. Lineage (NCBI taxonomy): Eukaryota > Metazoa > Mollusca > Bivalvia > Ostreida > Ostreidae > Saccostrea > Saccostrea cuccullata. The sequence continues at coordinate 251,866 of NW_026933337.1, read as the reverse complement.
ATTCAATAATATTGAATCTATAAAAAATTATTATTCTTTTGGCATCTAAATTTATTTTTTCTCTTTTTTCTCGGTATGATTTATAGAACAAACAAATATAAAAAATTAAAATTTAAATAAATAAATAAATAAAAGGATTCCTTTAATCAATTTGTATAATTTGTATTATTTCAATTTATTTATTTAGTAGTGTTTAAAAAACCCAACTGTAGCATGAGTGTATCTGTACCCAAAAGTGCCTCTAACCATTTTAAAATGCAATATATTCCAAAACCACACCAAAAAAGTTAGACATTATTGCATGGTACAAGTTGGTGTCATCGTCCTCTTTCAGTGAATGTTTAACCATGTATGACATGGAAACCTGCCTGATGTGAAAAATTACCTATTGTGACGTCAATTGCATCAAAAAAAGCTTTAAAATAGATATGAATCACAACGCATGCCTCAGCACATATTAAGAGAACAGACTTGTAAAACCCCGTTTTAAATTGATTTTAATTATGTTGATAATGGTCTTTAATAGAAAATTGAACCACGTACATGTAGGTATCACTGAACTTGACAGCTATTTATATATAATGAACATTAGATGCTGACATTTGGGCGGTTGTAAAAAAAAAACCAACAAACTTTGGCCCACTTTTCAAAACTGTATTTCAAAATGCCACTTGAGCTTAAATAACAGCATAACTGACCTTGAACTCAAAACATTTATTTTAAAATGATAATTTTATCATATGTTTTGTTTAGAAAAGTTATGGCTCTGATTTTTAGAATGTCAATTGCTAATTAATACTAACTACCTTTTCATAACAGGCTAAAAATAAAATCATATGACCTTGAACTCTGTAATACTTGACAAAAGATTTCATGAGCATTTAGCACATGCACAGTGTGTTTTTGTAAGTATGCTACAGAGATTGTCATCTACTTGAATTTAATTCAATTCGATTAATTAATTTTCCGTTATGACTGTATATTGCTTATTAAAGGAATTGAGGCGGCATTTTATTTGAGACATATCACCACTAACATGAAACTTACGATTGCTTCTTAGATGAAATTCATTTGCTTAATGTTACTTGCAAACAGATGATATAAATATGGGTATTGATAGCATTGCCATCAAATTATCAATTCGGTTTTTGAGAGTGGATTGCAACAAACTTTCCTAGCATTTCCAGGAAACTTGACAATGAGCTCGAATCGTTTTAAAATATGTTCTAGAAAGAATCTGATGCTAACTTATTGTGTACTCACGGGGTTTTCAACCAGATTCATTTTGAGAGGAAAGCATGAAAGTAGTGCCATGGTTAAATGGAAGGGCAAGTAAGAAAGGAGAGGACTTAACGGTCAAGCAGCAGAAAGCTGTTTGAGATAATTTAATTATTAATTAGTAATTCATTCGTCTGAAATTAATCAGCTCAAATGATGTGCTGTCCATTTTCAGATACGAAACTTATTTGAAATTGTAAATTGATTCTTCTTTTCAAAAATATTCCGATGAAGTTATAACTTTAAATGTTTTCAACCAATTAGATACTGTAAGAGGAAATTGATTGCGTAAAAGATAGTAGAATAGACAAAGTCCTAAGTCTCGGAAATGTTCATCAAAAGATCCATGGCCAAACAACAAGTAACTTGACTCCCTTCATAAATATATATATAATGTCCTCGGTGCTCATTTTAAAGATTTAGTCTTCATGATTTTATTTATTAATCTCTTTTAATTCAAAAACATGTCTGTAACATTTTTTATCCAATTTCTGATTGTTTTTAGAACTCATTTTTGGGTATAACCCTTAGTATACTGGCAGACCCAGTGATTTTCCGGATTAAAGGTGTTTTTTTAAGTTTGGAAATAGAAACAAGTCAAAAGGTATCTGGCAAATATTGTTAATTTGAAAAAATATTAACTTTCTGTTTATCTCGAAAACACCTTTACTCTTCAGGGCATGCGGGATTGGACGCTGTCATGAAGAAATTCAATGTAGTGGATTCCTGATTCTGGGTCCTTGCTCAAATAAACCTATCGATCTTTTTGCAAAAAAATTGCTTTCTAGACTCCACCAGATATTAAACTGTCTCCCCAAATACGAATTTGAACAACACTACCACTAATATTCAAGAAAATTGCATATAAGTTTGTCTTTGTGCTCTTGCATACCTTTGCTTTTGTCAGACACTCGCAGTTTTTATCAAGTACATCTTATGGTAAATTTTGTTTTGATGTTTTTAAGCAATAGCTTCATGTTCCAAAATCTGTTTAAATGTAAAACAAACGTGAATAACTACAAATACTGTTATTTTAAAATAATTGTTAAGACATTCGTACACGCTGTCGTTTTCACTCATTTTTCAAAATATAGGGTGACCTTTGAGTACCAAGCTTTTTTACTGTCAAACGTTTCTTAAAAACAGTGTAAATTACTCCCGATATGATGTCTATCAAATTTGCTATGTGTCTCAAAGTCAATCATACATCATCAAATATTATTTGTTGAAATTTGGCAAACAGTACATAAGTTGTTATAATTTTTGTTGGCAAGGAGGGTACCCATTTTTGATGCCCATTATATAATTTTTTAATCATTGAAATCCAACTGCTCATTTGTCTATAAAACAGGCATCGGTTGCTGTAAATGACACATATTTCAGTGAATATTTATTTGGGATTTTTAACAAGTTTTACAGCAGCTTTAATGTAGCCTTTATTTTCACTCTAGTTTACTGATTCTTTACCATTCATTTATAATGCAGTGTCTCGAAAAGCCCTTGTTTCCCAGCTTCTCACGATGAAACTATGTGATGAAAAGTGGTCACATAAACTGTAATAAATTCAGTAAAGATTCAATAATGAGAGAAAGTCAAGATTAATGTCATATGATATCTGTATTGTATGTCATACAGTTCAGGACATTATTTATTGAACAGCCCTCGTATATGTAAATGTATATTCATTATTCAAAGGAAGATAACTCAACTCAAAGGTGGTTACTGACATGTAGGTAAGCATATAGTTACTCGGTATAATCACTTTTAAGGATACTTGCTACTAACAAAAAAATTGAATGCATGTTTTAAAATGTTTATGCTTTGAACTAATTTTGATTTGGAAGAAATCACTTTTTATCATTATTTGTTAAAAAATTGGTTTGCTATCACCCATTTAAATCTTTTTACATGTATTTCTTTCAAGTTTTTTGACACATAGAGGCTAGAGTTCAAAATAAATTGTTTTATGTCATTTGTTTCCATTATACTGCTATTCGTAAGATATGTATGAATTTTGAAGACTACATTGACTTGATTACAATTTGTATTATTATATATAGAAATAAGAAAAAAAAAACATATCGAAAATATGTTGTAATATAAAGTAGATCCTTATTCAAGGCATTTTTATGACAGATAATTCCAATTAACAATACGGGTTGAAGTAAGTTATTTTTTATTAGAAATATTCAGTCGTGTTGTTTTAAAAGGGGAATATTTTCATTTTTAGATACTTGAAGTCGATGTTCGTTTTAGAATCTTTAAATAGTAGCAGAAGAAGTCAACACGCTGTTATAACTTGATTGAGTCAGTCAGAGAATTTGGATGATGTAATGTTTTAAGCAGACAAGGTTGATAACACTACCGTCTTTGTAAGGCTCATTATTAAAATTGTATTTTGGAAGATCTTTTAGTTTGTTTTTTCAAATTTACGTCTGGAAATCCTAAATATGGTCGCAATTCACTTTCCAAAGATGAAATTCTTCGAAACCACATTTCAGTGTTTCATACTTTTATATTACATCCACTGAATATTTTCTCCTTTATTTCTTAAAAAAGACTATTGCCATTTTATCAGTTCATGAAAAACACACTGTACCAAATTCTAGATCAGTGGCTGTTCCATCATTGAAACGAACTATGACGTATAAATGAATAATACAATAATTTATCCTTTTAATAATACTTAATGATTATGTATACAAATATAATAAAATATAAACAATAAAATGACTTTCTTTGGTCGTTAGTACAGGAATTAACGTCGCAGCTATTACAGAAAAGAAAATTAACATAACCAGCTTACGCGGGTGATGTATTTTTTTCTGCAACAGCTGCGACATTGATTTCCCTACTAACAACCAAAGAAAGCACATTGTTGTTTAAAACACTATAGTTAACGAAGATGCATTCGATCTACCCTACTTATAATGGATTCTTAAAATTCATAAAAATCCTTGCAAAAATATCTTGCCGGGTCCTGCATATGTTCTATCAAGGCCCTATCTTTACTCCTTATCAAAATAAAAACTGCTGTCAAGGAGAAACTTCAAAGATACTGTGCTATAACATATTCTAGATGTTGTGTGAATCAAATGCAGATCGTCTCTAAGAAAAAAATTCAGAAAATTAAAATTTACTAAATTTTAGTCCATAATATCAAAACGTACAAGTTTTCTATAAATAAAACTTTACAACCATTCCACACGGTTTTTTAAAGACTGGGGATTTTAAATATCATAGACAAATGCTTCGCATGAGTTTTCTACAATTAAAACGCTACAACCATTCCATACGAATTTTTAAAGACTATCATAAACTGCTTATCCTATAGAAACGGAAAATGTTCACACTTTGTGACTGGTCATCATCAAAGTTACTTAGTTAAATATTACTCTGATTCTACGAACAAGTACTCTGAAGCTGATATTAAAAGGATTGCTGGGGTTTCTCATTGACAACATGCATGAAGTGTGCTGAGACCAAGTCTTTCAACAAACTGCTGGATATCCCGTTGACAATTTACTTTGCTCTTTCACTAGTCAACTTTTTTTTTTTCAGTGAAGCAGAATTTATTCAGGAACTTCTACAGGAGAAGAAGATTACACTTGTTATTGCTTTCGACTCAACATTTTCATGTAGATATATTGATGAAATATCATCAATTTACAAATATTTCCTTTAAAGTTTTATTCATATGCCGATTCGATTTATCCAAAAAAAAAACTTGAAATAAAAGACACCACATACCGTTGGTCCATTTTTGCATGCTATACTGACAACAGACGATTTGGGCCAACTAACAACTAAACGAGTGACTTAACTTTTTTTCATCATCAACTTTCCTTATCTATATACATTTATAGTAATCAAGCTATTATCTGCTGTTTGTGTTTATATCTCACAACTTATTTTCAATACTCGAGAGAATGCTGCGAGTATGATTATTTTAAACGGAGGCAGATACTTAATTTTTAGAATGTAAAGAATTGTAAACCTTCTAAGGTGTTCAGAATTCTGCCTCCCTGAAGCCATCCTTATTAATCTATACAAATATTTTTTTCACTTTAAATCCCATTTTTGTGAAAATTTGAATAAAAAATTAAAAACTACAAGGTGAAACTTGTTCATTATACTCATTACAACATGACTCAAGTTGTTATTCTCACATTTTTTGACAAAAGTTTGTTTGTATCATCTGTCCTTAAAAGACATTTTTTTTTGTTATCGTATCATTCATAAAAATATATAAAAAGTATATATCTCGATGTCGAATGCTGCCTTGATCTATAGATATAATGATTAAAAGATATGCTCTTTGATTAATAGATGTGCTCTTTGCCAGGGAATGCTTCACTTTGCGGAGCACGTGTTCCCCTTAAAATATACATACTTTCTCCTTATATTTTTTCATTAATTTTTGTCATCATGTATGCAAAAACAAGGAAAGAGGAAGTTTGAGGAATCATTAATCATGTACTTATTTGATATTCATTTACTTATGTAATCATCCTACTTAATTAACCTATATGTAAAAGTAACTTATAAAAGCTCTAAGGACTAAATAACAGTTTATCAAGATATGAATATAATGTGGCATCAGTTGTCATTAGGTAACCCCTCACACCGATTTTCTGTAAACCATTGAATATGTTTTTTCTTTGCATTTATTTATCTTTGAGGACATTTTCCACTTATTTATATCTTTAATTTGCAGAGGAAAATCCGTATATAATGACTTTTATTCCCTGGAAACAACGCAAGAAGAAAGAAATTAATGTTTTATATAATCCAAATTGAGATTGTGTTATAACATTTCACTGATATTGATTCAGTTTTAAACTAATTTTCTATATCTCTGAAAGTTTGAAAATGCATTTTAAACAGTTTAAAGTTATATTTTCTCAGTATTTTCTTTTAATTTTGAAATTAAAAAAATTGAAAACAATTAAAGTTTGTTTTAAAAAAATAAAACCTTAAATTCGTTTAAAATGCCCCAAAAAACGTGTTTTAGTTGAGAGTGGGATATCCCTTTTTCGTAAATATATGATAAAAACTTCAGATTCCTGTACATGTGATGAAACAAACCCAAAAAGTTTACTGTATCGTAAAATTTAATGATAGATATTAATAAATACTGAACACATATACTGATAGCTTGGAGTTTCAGGAATCGAGTAGCAAAATTAACCAGTCGACCGCGGTGTGGTGGTTAGAGCGTTTGTTCTAGAGTTACGGAGTAAGGAGATAATCCTTACAATGTGGATTCCAGTTCCTCTATTGGACGTGGAGACCGGTTCTTCGGATGAAACCATATAAACCGAGACACCATGCATGTCTCAGTAGGTGCTGGCACGAAAAAAAGTCCGCATTGATACATGATCCAGTTGCCGAGCATACGTTGAAATTTACAGCCCTCCAACGGCAAGTAATGGCGTCTCAATATGGGTAAAATATTCTTCAAGGAGACGTTAAAGAAGAAAATAATCAAGCAAGCAGGCTTAAATCGTGGTTTTTATTAATTAAAATAATACTTGCATGAAATAAACAAGGTAAAGTGCACAATTTTCCTTTTCTTAAGCCTGGTCGGGTGTGAAGTACAGACTGATATACAACCATTCCTCACAACACATTAAAAACAAGGCTTTTTGTTACTATAAACACCTGCTTTTTCAATAAAAACGGAACGTAGAAATTTCAACATGTGAATGGTCATCAACAAAATTTATACTTCGTAAAAAATAATAATTCTACACAAAAGTTATCTGAAGATGCTATTAAAAGGCTGCTGGATTTCTCATTGCCAATATTTTTGGAGTCTTAAAACATTTGTTGAGAAGCCTGTTTAATATTCCTATGAAGCAGAACTTATTTTTAAAATAACTTCTAAATGAGTAGCAGATACTTGCCTCCAACTCGACATTTAGATACTACCAGTACATCAATGATGTATAATTACCAATTAACAATTATAATATTTACTTTCATTCATACATAATATCTCGATAGGGTACATGTAATTCCCAATGATCTTGAAATAAATGACAGGACTGAGTCTACCACATTTATTTTTGGATGTTTCACAAAACGAGATGACCTCTACCTTTCTATCGTCATCTTTTCTTTTTATGAAGTAGTATCCCGATAGCACATGCATTGGGTGTTTACACGAAATATATGTGGAGATAAAGAACAGCTAGTATTCGAGTTCAAAAGTCCATTAAACATTACAAATTAGGAGAAGAGCAAACACAGACCTCCAGAACATCAGATCAGGTGTAATGGAGGAGTGAACATCCCCTGCCGATCGCCGTGTGCTCCTTGTCATGATTAGGAAGTAACGGGAAAATCCGTCGACAATTTAGATTGTAAATAATGGCCTAAAAATTAGTATGAAAAACTTATTCAGCATTTGACTTTTAAAATAATACATTACATATTTGCTGACAAGGTCATGGTATCGACCATAGAACTTACGAAATGATGATTTTAAACGAGACTGCTAATATTCTTCTTTCATCCACTTTTTTGTCAATAACTTTCCTCGTTTTAGGAATTGTTTATACATGTACGTAGAACATACTCTTACATGTGTATCGAATCAACTGAGAGATATGAATCCTACGAAAGCCCAGAAGGCTCATTCGAGATTCAAGTTTCGAAATACGAGATTCAAAATTCGAGATTCGAAATTCGAGTTTCGAAATCCAGATTAACCAATCAAAAGGCTTATTGAATTCGAGTTTTGGTCAAATGATTATTTAGTTTCTTTCTAATATATATAACACTTTTCTTGCATTGTAATTTATTCAAATGACTCATTTGTTATAAATATATTAAACGATTTATTGATCGATTTTAACATAATAAAGGGTAATCAATGTTGAACCCGCATTTGATTGGTTAATCTGGATTTTGAATCTCGAAACTCGAATTTCGAATCTCGTATTTCGAACCTCGAATGAGCCTTTTGATTGGTTAATCTTCTTGAATCCGAATTTCGAATTTTTTGAATCTCGTATTTCGAAACTTGAATCTCGAATGAGCCTTCTGGGCTTTCGTAGAATCCTGTGTGCAGCTGCAAAAGTAAGGCAAGTTGAGGATTGGAAAGTTAAAGTCATCAAGCTTTATTGTTAGATTATCATTAACGTTTTTTTTCCTTGTTTTTGTACAAATTAATTTTGCAAATGACCAATGACAAGGCTAGTAAATTTACGAGTTCTATTTTTTTTTTACAATTGAAAAAACAGCTGTCGATGATGTCAGAAAGCCATGTCTTTCATTTATTGTGGGAAATGGATGTTTTATATCAAAGTTGAAAAGTCGTAAGTTTTGATGTTGTTGAATTTGGTAAAATTTTGTTATTAATTGATCAAAAGTTCCTTAATTGGAATTTTTCAGTATCCACATCTGATTTACTCCACTTCTCCAATATGTTTTTCAGATATATTTCCACAGTACTCATGATGTTTCCCCTTCACAACTGTTTTATTTTATAATGAGTTGTAAAGAAAGAGGCTTAAGCTTGGTATAACATTACTGGAACCCGCTATGTTACTTCGTTTTGTAAGGATTTTTATGAAGTTTCGGAATCCTATATATACAAGTATTTGGTAATTCATTTTATATTCGAAACTGACATCTGAATATGAAGAATTTCCTCATTATAAAGGGAGCTATGGGTATAAAATGGATTGCCACTTGCAGAATCAAAGCCAAGTTCCTCTTAAATACAAACTTACAATTAAAGACAATCTTCTTACCTGCTTTGTCAGCACGGACCAGTACACGCCTGTGATCCATCCTATCCCTTTTTTCACTTCTGAATTTTTCACTTCTACATCACAACATGTTTGATACTCAAGAGCATGCTTCGAGTACGATCAGTTTTTATACAGAGTCAGGCTACTGACAGATAATTTGTTGTTACAGGTATTTCATCTACTACGTGTAAAGTCGGGATTTCGTATATGCTATGGTCGTTAAATTGACATTGTAAGCATTTATAACCAATCATTGGGTCGTATATTGGCTGACTTCATATTTATTGTTAGGCCTTCGTTTTTTTTATACTGAATTTGACTACGGAATGATCCTTCTACTTGATCAAAACAAAGGGCTGGTGGCAGGTGTAACTGGTCGGCAGGGGATACTCACTCCTCCTAGGCACCTGATACCACCTCTAGAATTCTCCTGGGTTCCGTGTTTATGACCTTTTCATAGCAATCTTAATTAAAATCAGATCTCTGTTACGGTGACCATCAGAATTTCGACCTAAACAATGATCTTATTTTAATCAGATTGGTTATACCCTACGTTTCTGGGATACCTCGAAATTTTACCATGCGAAATTAACTAATTTTGCTAAATTTATAGTAGATTTTTATTTGAAAATATTTATTTATAGAAAGTACGGGCTCCCCTCCACAAAACTCTTAATTTGTTTAAATAATTTTGTGTAAAACTGGAATTGTTATATATCTATATTTATACTAGTGTATCTACATGTGTATGTTTGACTTGAAAAATGAAAACATGCTGTATTAAAAAGATCAATCATTGTTCGCATTCTTTCAATTTTTCTTTCGTGAAAAAAAATGTCCTAGATAAATTCATAACTCAAAATTTTTAATTCTATTTAAAATCATTAACCTCTTTGAAAAGAAAGCAATTCTTACATTTATTTTTGAAATTAAACAAATAAATACACTGTACAAACCTTGTACATTGTGGCACTTACATTACTAAAATATTTGCGTCACCTATGGATTAATAATGCGATTAAAACAATTTTACTGTCGGTAGTGTACGTCAGTTTTGTTTACAAAGCACTTTATGTCTGACTTGATCTCACTTGAGATTTGGTAAGAACACTTACTAGAGATTGATACAGATTAACATGCTTTATACTACCAATATAGGAAGCCTTATATCTAGAAAGACTGTTCTATTGGCGCGTAAATGTTTATTATTTATTTTTTTATTTATTGATTGATTGATTTATGAAATACCGTTATCTGTTATAGCTCCTTATCTTTTATTTTCTATCTAAAAAAAGAAAAGAAAGAAAAAATATTTTATTAAATAGAATTTTTTTTTTAAAAAAATCTTCCATTTCACTGACTATTAAAAAAAAGCAGAAAATTAAAACTTTTTAAAAATATTTCAAACAAAAAGCTAAGAAACTGACTGTTTTAACAGTACCAGATATATCGGCATATGCTACGTTAAGGCTAAGAATATAATTATGTTTTTTTAATAACTTATTCTTTTTCTAGAACTCAAACTAATTAATTTTAACAAAATTTTAATGCATGAAATATTTCTTATGTTCAGCGATTGAATTTTCTCCCACCCCTGTGACCTAATTTCCTGAAAGTTTTATAACTCATTGGATAATTTTAATTGAAGCAAGATTACATTGAATTTTGCAGCTTTATGGTTTCAAATTTATAGTAAATAAAAACATTGGTATAAAGAGCAAATGTTTCCAAGTTAAGAAAAATATTTTTTTTTAAAATAATAATTTTACAAAAATTCTAAATATTTCTAGTCATTTTATTTTCTTTTTATAAGATGACACAATTTACAAAATCTAAATCTTAATGATATATCTTTTTTAACACCATTACAAAGATGCTACCCTTTAAGTACTAAGATACACATACATGCTGATGACTGAGAAGTATGTATTTAAGTGTTTTAATTGATAGGGGGATCAACTGTCCTCTTGTCAGTCTGTCGGAAGAGATACTGCATTATTGGGGGGGTTGTTCACTGGACCGGAGGAAGTGTCATCTTTTATAATGTGGACAAGGCCTAATCTGTACGACAATATGATTATATCATTTAATAAGCTTATATCAGTTTACATATTGGTGATTTATCGATGAATTAATTAGTAAGAGCATGGGGTTATGTAAAGGTTAAGGATTACAAATGTTTTCAGCGGAATTGATTAAGCGATTTTCATGTGAAATTCGCGATTACTTATTATTTACGTTTTTTTTTAATTTTCAAACACAGAACACACATGTCTTCTGTAAGAAACAAATAAGATAAAATGTGAAAACACAAAAAATTATTTTATACAGAATTTTGATAAATATTAATACTATCTGATTGATATCAATTCATGATAAATCTTATGGTGTTATAAAAAAATTATGAATTTCATCCGATTAAAATCATTTGACCTCAGTCACGGCACAAGCTGCAAGATTTGACATAACGCTATAATACGTACATGTAATTCTATATACTAAGTAGTATAAAATAGAATTTTTTTTTCTTTTTTCCTACTTCTATAGACGTCGGACAGGGGTGCTGGGGGGGGGGGGGGGGGGGGGGGGGCTTAGACCCCCACTTTTTTTGCAAAGATAAAATAGGCATGATTAAACATCGGGGCGTAGGATTACCCCCCCCCCCCAAAGTTCAATAGTTATGTGCAGTTTAAGTTAAAAAAGGTTCAGTGATTCGTTATCAAAAGAAGTTTTATCCCCCGCCCCTTCCCGAGAAGTAGGATTTTCGTGTTTAGTCAAAGAAAACATTTGCGAAAGAGATATTTTATTTTTGCTTCCGACGCCAATGTTTTCATCTATACTCAATGCATGATGCATGAGAACGAATTTAAACACCCACTTTATTTATTTATAAATGAAGAGTTTATCCATTTCATATTTATCTTTATTTTTCAAATTAATGATAGAAATGATTAAATATTTTATTGATATTAAAATTATTTTAAAATGTTCAAAGATCTATTAAGCATTTTGTTTGAAAAGTCAAAAGAATTTCAAATGTGTATCTAATATATAATAATAATGCATCCATGTTTTCAAAACTTCTTCACGTTTGGTTTAAAATATGAAAATTCTATTTTCAAACGATAAAAGAAACTTAAATGTTTTATCTGTTTTACAATCAATCATTACATATAATTATACTTATATTAAATTTATAATTCTTAGTGTTCTCTATAACATCTTTAAAATGACAGTAGAGAGACAAGATAATATTGAACCTTTGCTGTATGATTGATTGACGTCACAAGCTGTAGGAGACAGACCGGTCACCAGTTCATCACTATGGCTTGCCATGTACTCACGTAAAATCAAATAACAGTTTCCAGATGGCTTTCCTGTTTACCATCGATGTTGTCTACGCGGCCAGATTTGGAGCAGTTCGTGAGGTGACGATATTTTAACCCAAGCCAGCAAAATCAGAGATGTACATGATCTATATTGTAACTGCGTAGAAATTGACAATATTTACATCTGCATATCATGAATATTCACTGACCAAATAATAAATAGTTTACTTTCAAAACTTTCATTTTTTTTTTTCAATTTTACATTATAGAATTATCAGAAATTAAAAAGCAATGAGATACTGCTTTAGTTCTTTGGAATCAAAAGCCTCTACTCCTCCCCCATCCAACACACACACACACACACACCCTCACACACACACACACACACACACACACACACACACACACACACACACACACACACACACACACACACTATCATAAGTGTTTTCTTGCAATAATAATTATTTTATGACATTCAAAAAATTTTTACCATTTTGAAAATAACATTTCATTTTTTTTTCTTCATCTAATTCATTAATAATTTTTATGGTACATGTACTTGTGTATACAATTTAAATAACAATGGCGAAAAAATAACACTTTCAACATTATTTATAACAAACCTCAAAAGCGCAAACAGTTGTACATTGATATTTAAAGCCTAATATTTATCATATTATTAACTATATATGTATATCTGTTTCAGCTTTTGGTAACAGTTTATATAAGCATACAGATTTTTCTCCTCGAAGACATGAAAAGGAAAAGTTAAGGTACACTGTTAAGGACATTGCATTATGTCGTGTTGAACACTCGTTTCAATAGAAAAGTTCTGTTCACGAGACTACAGAACATTGGATATTGTTTCTGTCTCTATTCCTAAATTTTCTCCGATGAGATTTGGTTTTATTCTAACATAAACAGCGACAAATGTGATTGGTCAGACAGAAGTTTAATTAGAACCGGGGGGTTCAGTATGACATTTAACCAGGTTGAAATTGTAAAAATCCCGTGTCATCTACAAAATTCCGTGTCATCTAAAAAATCCGTAATCAGAGGATGAGTGGAGAAGTGATTTCCAAATTTTATTGGAAATTTCATAAGCCTCGGAACCAGGGAGGGGTAGCTAAGTTGGGGAAGGCTTTTTTTTTTTTTTTTTTTGCAAAGATAGATATTTTTATATAGGCATTGAAAATTTGGGCTTACTTTGTTTTGTTGGTTTTGCCCCCTTTCAATAAGCTTTCGACTCATGAACTGGTCAAGATCATTGTTATTTTAGAAAAAAGGAATTTAATTATTGACTGATTGTATGTTTTTTAATGTTCCTCTCGAGAATTTTTCACTCATTTTGAGACTCCAACACTTGCCTGTGGAGAGCTGCAAATTTTGTCCTATGCTAGACACTTAGGGCCATTGAGCAGTGAGGGATCTTTTTCGTGCCAGCACCTACTGCGACACGGGACCTCGGTTTATACGGCCTCATCCGAAGGACCGGTCTCCACGTGCAACAATGGGATTCGAACCAGCGACGTAAGGACCAACTTCTTCGCAACTCTAGAGCAGACGCTCTAATTGCTGCGCCACGCGGCGACTAAATGGACTTTAAAAATAGAGAAATTATATTGTTAGAAATACTTCATGTTTATCAAATTTCTAACAATATAATAAATAGGACTTTTAAAATATAAATTTTTATAAATATTATAAGCATGCAAATGAGAAAAGCATTTTTAAAAAGTTACAGTTCGTCGAATTAGATATACATACAACTTTCCAGAATCAAGGTCATTTGAAATCGCAGAACATTTTACTGTAAGAGTTTGGGGTCTTGGAGACGTATTTTTCGAATTTTCTTAGCATGTCAGATATACCATTTTTATTCGGTGTTCAATTTTTCAATGTAATAATGCTACTAATATTACATTAAATTTTCAGGGCCCGCGTGAAGCAGTGGCAAGAGTTTGTTTCAGCACAGGAGTTCGCGTACCTATCAATTTTGCCGAAATTTTCGGTAAATAAAAAAGTTACGTAATACCTATAATAATAACACAGGTTCTTGTCCATGACGCCATGACGTGACGTCACGGGCGAAGTAAGGAACAAAAAAAAAACAATCATACACAATTAAATAGAGATAATGATATTACGTTTAGATACGAATACAATACATGTACCTCCCCATTTAAATTTTCTTGAATGTCTACTAACTTGTCTCTGGTTTCTTTTCGCATATGACCTCAATCATCTAGATTAGCATTTCAGGCAGTTTGTTCCTTTTTGAAATGGTCCGCGCCCGTGACGTCACGTCATGGTGCTTCGCGACAAAACAGCGTAGCTGCTACATAGCCGCTACGTGAAGCTACGCTCTTGAACGGAGAGCTAACCTAGCCGCTACGTATGGAGAGCTAGCATAAAAATTTAATGCTACGTCCCAAATCCAAGATGGTTTCCTTGGTTACAAATTCGCAGCATTCAAGATTTTTACAAAAAGGAGGGTTATTTCCTATGTTTAAGTGAATTAAATGTAAATTTAAATACATATTTTCGCCTGAAATAAACTTTATTTGATCCAGTAAAAAGTTTTTACTGATTTATCTTTATTCAAAATCTAACATTTAGCAGCTAGGTTAGCTGTTTGTTCAATAGAGATAGATATCTACTACTTAGCTGCTAAGGTAGCTGATACGCTGTTGAACGCACCCCTGATATTTGAGCGAAGTTGTGGAGAAATGTCACCGCTGCTGATGTAAAAGATGCGTTTGAAATCATATGCATTAAGAGCCATAAAGAATGGTCCCTTCCAAAAAGATTGGTTTGTGTTTTATAATTTTCGATTGAAGATTAATTGTGCGACAGCCTTGATATTAAGAGGGGGTTCCCAGGTGAACTAAAATGCGTTGCACTCCTTGTGTTATTATTATACGTATTACGTATTTTTTTTATTAAATGAAAATTTCGGTATAATTAATAGGTACGCGAACTCCTGTGGTTTCAGATTCGCGGAGTGAGAAGTTGATCCTTTCATCGCGGGTTCTACAACTAGGGTCGCGAAGTAAGGAGTCAATCCTTACGTCGCGGGTTCAAATCCCACTGAGAGACCGGTCCTTCGGATGAGACCGTATAAACCGAGGTCCCGTATCGCAGTAGGTGCTGGCATGAAAAAGATCCCTCCCTGCTCAATGGCCCTAAGTGCCGAGTATAGGACAAAATTTGCAGCCCTGGTGGCGTCTCCATATGAGTGAAAAATTCTCGAGAGGGACGTTAAACAATATACAATCAACAATACAATACAGCATTGTGTGTAACGCGGAGACTGGTCTTTCGGTAGCTGCAATAATGTAGGCCTCTCCGATTTTTTTTAATCTGATGTTTTCTGGAGAGGGCTACAATTCCATCGCATCTTCGTAATGGTGCAAATATTTTTTTTAATAGGAGCGACTGCAGGCAAAATAAATTATTTTTACATTCAACTTACTTCTAATAAGACGAATTTTTTATTCACTGTCAACAGTAGACCCCGTTAAATGCGAAAAACTTGTAAAATAACTCTGCATGTTTCCTGGTAGTTTACTTCAGCAGCCATGACAGTTCACGCGTGACGTAATGAGACTTTCGCTTGAAATTTAGAGCAACTGAACAAAGCAATTATCGGTGTTTATAAATGTATGTGCTGAATTCCATCACAAAAACATAGGTATATAAAACCATTTTAAGTGTTATTTTTATGCAAGCAGCGATATTTATGTTTAAAATAAGGGAATTCCAAAAAGATCCGCTCCTATAGAACCTAAATTCTCATTGGCTGTCCCAAAATACAATCTATCAAGGTCAGTAAACATGGCGGATAAATTCGAGTTGTGATGTTGACATACACGAAAAATAAGCGATATAGGGATCGTTCTGTATATTTTTGCATTGGTTTACGTCTTGGATGACTACTTATTTGGAGTCAAGGTAAGAAATGTTAATAAAATAGCCATTTACTGTTAATTTGAGCCGAAATCCGTGCGGGAGCAAATTACTCCCGCAGCTGCACCATTATGGAGATCCTAAGAGTTGTAGCCCTCTCATCGAAAAAGGGAGAGGGCTACATTATTGCAGCTAGTCTTTCGGGATAGTCTCATGTAAACTGAGATCCCGTGTCGCAGTAGGTGCTGACGCGAAAATTATCCCTTAATGCTCAAGTGCAGAGCTTTTCAGCCCTACATCGACAAAGTGGTTGCGTCTTAGTATGAGTGATCAAACCTTCTGGAATGATTTAAACTGGCATTTTCACCGGCTAGGAAGAGTACAGATGAAAACATTTCTGTACCATTACTAAATTGTTGCCCTTATTGTTACGTAAGCCTACGGTCTGCAGTATCATCGGCAGGGTAAATGTACATGTCTCAATCTGGTGATTGAAGGTTAAACGCCGGAAAACTTGACACCTCTCAACCACATAATAATTCGCCTGTTACGCCACATCGCTTTACTTATGGGTTCGTCTTTATGTGAACCTAAGCATATTTATAAAATTTGCTCATGCTTTATGCAATTGCTTCTTAAATATTTTTTTTTTTAAAAGATGAGTTTTATGTATATTGTTTGGTTTTCCTTTGCATCTGAGAAACACGTAAAATTCTTTTGAACCATCAAAATATTTTTGGTAATCATAATCGTATTTTTTCCAAGATGAAAATCTTGTGTTCTGTAATTAAAATGAATACGTTATAAAAGTTAAGAACAATGCATATTTTTTCAATAAATATATTTAGAAAGACGTGTAGGCTAATAAATTTATCCACTTTAACAAGATTGCCGGGAAATGACCCCCCCCCCTTCAACACACACGCCAACCAAAAGCATAAGACGATTTTCAATCTTGGTTACAGTATCCGAATCGGGGGGGGGGGGGTTAAAGTTAAAAGAAAAAAATCACAATGGCAGATTAAAAAAATATAAAATTCTAATTCATTATACCGGTAAATCAACCGAATCAATATTTGTACATTTTTTAATGTTGAAATTATCTGGGTGAATTTATATCATATAAGTAAAATTAATTTTTAATAAATTTTAAATTATTTTATATGTACAATTAGTAATGTCTTTTTAAAATAGATCTTTCACATCTTATTCTACTTATTTTCTTTATGAAATAGGTCTTAATCCATGTAAATTCTTGTAGAGGGTTTTAGTCATTTACTTAATCAAGTGTAAGTTTTGGCTCTTTTTGTAGAGAAAACTTTAAAATATTACAGTAACACCCCCCCCCCCCTGTAAAGTCGGTTATTGCGATCAAAGTTCCAACTGTCATGAAAGTAACGTGAATTTGAAATTAATATCTATATTCAGGGCTTCGGTGCATTAAAGTACCTTTTCTTTTACGTCAGTGTTGTGAAAGCTAATTTAACTCGTATTTAGCACGTACATGTACCTGTTTATATATTTTTTTTACCTATATTTTTTTAGATTGTTTTGTTAGCAATTGAGTATTTCCCAACCTCCCATTTTATCTTGTAAAAAGAAAGGGGAATTTTTTGGTCATTTTAATCCGTCATGCATAACCTGTTTCTTTCAGAAGCTTCTGTTTTAAATTTATGATGCAAGGGAGTTGATTATCACTTACTTAACATAAACTTTACCACATTCATAAAATCAAACAAATTCATATTCGTGATACGTGGGGAGATTTTGCAAAAAAAAAAAAAGTAGAGTTGTAAGTGGGTGTCCACACACTTCATCCCACGATAGAGAACCTACATCTATTTTTATATGAAACATTTCCCCCCGAATTCTATTCTTAATTTGCAATAAAATTAAATTTAAATATTTAAGGATAGAGAAAAACACGTATGTCTGTCATTGGAAGGGGAAATTTAGATCCTCTTCTCCAAACTGTTTAAAAGAAATAAATTATCTACTATATGTATATTAGATGTAAACTGCATTGACTAAGTAATTAGTGAAAGTCGAATATTTAACATCGGATTTAGTTTGAATACTGAGAAAACAAAATTGTCATCAAGAATACATGTAGATAATTATAAATATTTTAAGCTCGTAATATTTTCTATTATTAATTAGGGAGAGACAAAAAAAAACCCAGAAACATAAGAAACAACAAAAACAAAACCACAGTGAAAAGGCAAAAATAAATAAATGAATACATAATAATATCGATCAAAACAAAGCAAACGAAGGACTAATAATGAACCAAAAACAAGCACACAAACGTACAAACAAACAAAAATAAACAATTAGGAATAACACAATAAAAGCAAAGAAAAAAAAAACTATAGTGAAAAGGAAGCAGCACCCCCCCCCCCAAATGATTATAATCAGTAAAAAAAAAAAGTTGTCCTCTAAGTTATTAGTCTTTATGCATATGGGAAGTTAAACAATTCAATAAGAGGTCTCCATACGGTTTCTTGGGGGGGGGGGGTGAACATTCAACTTTAAAGAATTAAAATATTTATAATGTTTGTAATCTGATTAAAATTTTTACACTTGTTAAATGCATGATTTGATTTTTTTTAAATTTTACTTACTTTTTTAAACTGACATTTATGCTTACATATACATTTATTACATACAGTGGATTATTCTTAGACCAATGGTTTCACTTTATTTTTATTTCTTTCTTCTTCTTCTTCTTCTTTTTTGCTAATTTCTTGGGGGGAAAGTCTTATCATCTATCTATCCATATTTGGTGCACCCCCCAAGTATATTTGCAAAAAAGAATTTCTTGAGAAAAAAAAAGTCTTATCATCTATATATCCATTTTTGTTGTACCATCCCCCCAAAATATATTCGCAAAAAAATAAGGTTTATATCTATCAGTATCCTTTCCCAACAAATGACTGAGCACAAACGTAATCTGCTACAATATTTACAACATTGAATATAATGATAGTAGAGTATTTTACATAGGATTAGTTCGTATACTAAAGAAAAATTACCTTAATACATCGGGACACGTGCTTTTAATTACACTTTTAAAAACATTTTTTTTCTGAGGGGAAGAGAGAAAATATGTGCGAAAGCAATGATTCGCTATTCAGGATCTTTTGTAACACTGCTTTCAAAATGATTATTTACATTCAATCAATGAAAAAGATACCATGAATGCAAAATGTTCCTGGCAAGCATATAACGCTCAAAACAAAAAAATAATAAATGTAGATTTATTATACAGCATTTATTTCAATAATGAAATGTTAATTGACAAATTTAAATTATCTAATTTAAATATTCAGAGAAGATATGAATTCTGGTAAACCCCGCCTACTTCAATATCATCTTTTTTTTCATGCGCATTTTTGTTTCTTATATAATTTCGTTTATGACTGAGTCAAAAATTAGATAAAATAAGAGTAAAATGATACCACATATTTAATTGGATAGGTACAAAACGGAACCTCTGATGAAAGAAAGAGGTCAAAATTTATATATATATGTGACTGTATCATCATGAAAAATATTCATTTGTTAAAATTCATTTTAGCGGAATCCTGTTGTAATTTTTACTTTAAGAAAAATAGGGACTAGTGGATAATTTAAGCTGTCATAATATTTCAAGGAAACAACTACGGTCAAAAGAGACCTTGAGAACCTCTCTCTCTATCCATGTGAAGGAATGTATCTCATAATGCTGCAGATACAATACATTGACAAGTAGATTGTCCGGAAATGTCCGCTCTAGTGTGATAAGAGGACATGTTGAAGTTTTCCGGTCAACTCACGTGGTTACATACCATCATTTAAAATCAATCATATGTAATAATTATCCCATTGTTCACGTTCCTATGCCTGGGCAACACTAGAAATATGTCGGCTGCTGTTCCGTCTTCCCCCGACCCCCGGCTCAAGTCGGCCGCTGTTCCGTCTTCCCCCGACCCCCAGTTGATGTCGGCTGCTGTTCCGTCTTCCCCCGACCCCCGGTTGATGTCGCCTGCTGTTCCATCTTCCCCTGACCCCCGACTCGTCCAGTCCCTGTTGATGGAGAATCCCTGCTTGTCGGGAGGTGGAGCGAACTGTAACGTGACGTACAGTATTGTCAAAACCGAAATGACGGCATCTGAAGAATCTCCGGCTTCACAGTACGAAAATTCCAGCCCCTCTTACACCTTACTTCAACCCATGCAGCGGAACCCGAGTCCTGCTTTAATGGCGGCAGTCTCAGACGAGCAGATTGCAAGACACTTTGAGAGGTCACCACCGCCTCTCGTGTACGATGATTCAATGCACAGGTGCTACCAGAACTCCTCAAGAGAACCAGGGCTCAAAATCGAAACACACTTTGAAGATCTTTCTCCTGCCATACCGCCACCACACGAGGGATATGTGCCTCATCAGTCCGGTCACCAACCAGAAAATTTTGAGGAATCTGTTTTGCGGGCACTCCAGGAAGAAATCGAACACATCTGTCAAATTCTCGAAATTTGTCCAGGTAAACAAAATATATTACGATTTAAAATTTATTATTCTAAGAATCCATATATGTAACAATTATTACAATAGTTTTTATATTTAAATTCCTTTCGTAAAATTTTCACATTTTTCATAATCAATTAAAGTCTTCGTTTATGAAATATAGATCTTCGTATTATTTTTATGAAAAAAATATTCTCGTATCTTTACATTTAAATTACAATAGTTTTAAATTCTAATTCCTTTCGTTACATTTTCCCATTTTTCATAAATAATCCAAGTTTTCGTTTATTTAATAGACCTTCGTATTTTGTCGAAAGAGAAAAATATTCTCGTATCTTTACATTTAAATTACAGTAATTTTAAAAGTTGAAATTTCTTTCGTTACATTTTCACATTTTTCATAATTAATCATAGTTTTCCTTTATTTAATAGATCTTCGCTCATATTTTTTGTTAAAAGAAATAAAATATTCTCCTATTTTTACATTAAGATCCCACTCAATGGACGAATCAGGAGGTGAACAAGTGGATAGTATGGTACGGGGATCAGTTCGGGGCCCCCCAAGGGATCATTGACAGATTCCGTATGAGTGGGGAGGAGCTCTGCTGCCTCACCCTGGACGACTTTAGACACAGATCAAAGGATGCAGGGGCCAACTTTCATGCCCAGCTGGATGTTTGGAAAAATGGTTAGTTCTAGTTTCATAATTTATATCGATCTACAATTAAAAGAAAAAAAAAACTCATCAATTCTTTCAAATATGCTAAATAAGAAAAATGTTTAACGTTTATATAGGTCATTATCTAGTATATATCCATAAAATAATAATTTCTACTCAAGATCTGTTCAAAGACCGTATCAGATTAAAAAAATTACTAAAAATGATTTTTTTTTTTTCATAATTTAAAACAAAGACATAAGAATAAAAGTAAATGAAAATGTTTCATGAAAAGTAGATAAAAGAGATTTGTAAGTTATTCTTGTTTGATTAATGATTATATGCGTGACCATCTTGAAAATTTACTAGATATATTTAAAATAAAGAAATGAATATATTATGAATTTATAATAATTATGAACAGACAGTGAAAAATCAGAAAAGAAAGCCATTTTAAACACATATTTTCCAACAATGACTTTCCTATTTTAGCTTGTAAATTATCCTCGAGAAGAGAGCAGTTGCCAGTGGTACCACCACCCAATTACTACAACTACAGACAGAACAGTGTTTCATCCCCCACGATTAGCGAATGTAGCGAGGCCTCGGGGTCCGTGATGAGGAGGGACGACTACATCTTCCACCAGTCCTCCCCTGCTGAGTACCCCTCGTCCTCTAACGCCGTGCAACAACCCGTGGGGTATCATCCAGACTACCCATCTCAGAACGAGGCTATGTCGTCATACTCCGATTACTACAGTTATACGGATTATAACTACTATGACAGTCAACCAGACACGCCTTACACACAAACTGGTAAGATTTCTTCAAAATGTTTAGCTTTGAACTGATAGAATGGAATCAATTAAGCGTCACCTTAACGTGGACTTTTCATCTCAAAGGGAAAAAATACAATTTGCAACAAGCAGTTCTAAGTCTATAGATAAATGTTTCACTGTAAAAGTTGTCATGTAAGCTAACCATTTGATTTACACGTGTTTCTGCATTTCAGATGATCTCCCAGGCTACCCTGTAGAATATCAACAGAAGCAGACGATTCATCTTTGGCGCTTCCTGAAGGAACTTCTGCTCCAACCAGAGAGATATGATAGGTACATCCGTTGGGTCAACCGTCAAGAAGGAATCTTCAAAATCGAGGACTCTCCAAAAGTCGCCAAACTCTGGGGCAAAAGGAAAAATCGACCAGCAATGAACTACGACAAATTAAGTCGCTCAATACGACAATATTATCGAAAAGGTATCATCAAGAAAACCGCCAATTCTAAACGTCTCGTGTACCAATTCTGTCCTGCCTATCTGTGATTTCTATGAACTGTATATATCGTAAAGACAGTATTGCATTTGTGGTTGTGATACGATTCGAGTACTGTGATATTAAATCTAAACTGCCTGTTTTGACCAAAGACATATCAAACTGGAGAATGAACGATGCCACTACTTTTCGGGGTGGTGAAGAAAGAAGCTTCACTAAAACTGTTAGTACTATCAATATCTGTGATCAAAGTAAATAAGTAAAAAATAAGAATTATTATTTGAAATACCCGTGATTCTAATTAATCAAAAGACAAAGTATTTTATGAAAGATAGATATTTATTTCGGTGTGGTTCTCCATATATACATGTATCTCTTGATACTAGAAGTTATGTACAAGATGAATTATTTGATCTCAGTATTGACTCAACTAGTATCCATCTATTTGATAACAACAGAATTATTGTATGTATTCTATTTCAGTATGTGTAAATATATTATGTATTGATCTCATTGTTGGTTTCTTGTTATATCAGAATAATAAAACATGAAAAATCTCGATATGATTTCTTTTCTAATTCAAGCAGTTGTTTAAGTACATGTATTCCACGCATTTGCAAAATTTTGGCAAACGTAATTAGCTTTGGAGTTAAAATAAGACAAAACACTTTCCAACCAAATATTATGAGAAATTCGATCGCACAAATGGAATTGACGAACATGTGCCAGGTATTCGAGGTATTTTCATTTAATTTGGACCTTATTTGGTATTTCTGGCGTAATTAAAGTTGACAATTTAATTGATGTACGTAAAAAACGTCTTTCTCATGAAAATTCTCATTTATTCAGTTCGCCACGTTACTTTTTTTAAAAGTATGCTTTACATCACGCATGTTAGTAAAAAGAGGTTTCATGAATCACCGCAAATGTTCATCTCTCGATGCTTTCATCCATCTAAGTAAAATTGTTTACTAGTATGTCGCAAAAATTTATGAAGTCCTCATTTTTCATGTAGAGGGCGATTTTTCAGAATTTGGAATTTTTAACAGAACCACCAAACAGAGATTAAAAGTGGAAAATCCATTTTTTTGCAATGGGAAACTTCAAATATCTGTCCATTTGAAAATGTAAAATAGGAGGTGCCTATTTGTACTGTGTAAGAAAAATGTGTAAAAGTAAATTTTATTTAATGGTCTAGGAAGAGTTGCAGATAACAGATGGGAATCCCAAATATTATAGAAAGAATAGCGGTCAGGATTTGCCATGGGCTTTGTCAAATGAAGACGAATATAGGAGACATAGAAAGGCAATGTGCAAAGTGTATTAAAGATTTTGTGAAAGTCTCATTATTTATTTTAATTATTCGGGGAATAACGGACAAGAGAGTGATCCTGAAGTGTTACAGGCACCCCGCCACCCGCCTGGAATATTCACACGCGGTCTCATCTCAGTTAATAAGAAATCCTTTCGATTTTCCTCTTTATAGTTTATACAGTACCTATAATTGTATATGTGCATGTATTTGAAAATAAACATAAATTGAAAAAAAAATCTTTTTTATATAAAATTTATTAGCTCACACTGGTGTTTGAATATTTGTTTATAGATAATCTTTCCTCTCAGAGAGTTGATAATTTTCCATTCTCGAAAGATAAAAAAAAAACATTGCATTGTCCTATGAGAACACAAAATTTAACAACGGAATGTTATAAGCAATCACTTTGTTACTCGTATTCGATTTTTTCTCTATAATACAGTTGTACATTTTTGTTGTTGTTGCATTTTTAAGGAAATACCTTAATACAATACAAATGTGGAGCTTTTCATCAATCTAAAAGCAGGGATTATTTGTTGTACATCTACCCTTTAGGCCTTTACGGTTAGATTCATACATGTGTACTAAATGCAACGATAGCTTTTTATTACAATTTGCGTCATGTACATATTTTTAAAGTGTAATACTCGATAGATTAATTAGACCAAACATGCAATAAAAAAAATTAGACATTTTAAAATTTATATTTGATTTACTTCCCAAATAAATGTCATCTTCTGATGATGCTTTTTTCATAAGAATTTGAACAGAATGAAAGGAATTCAAAATAGCGGGAAACCATTTTTAGAGAGGGGTCTGCGGCTGGGGGTGGGAGGGAGGACGCCTCACGCCCAAGCTGGTACCGGACAGACCACTGGGTGGTAAGGAAACCAGGGACCGAAAACGAAAAGTTGCAATATTGGACCATTTTTCTTGCTTTTGTTGTTATTCTATCTATTTAAGTAATTAATTTAGAAAATTATTTTTACTCTTTTGAAAATGTCTTTGTTATCACATTTCAAGTACAATATGTAATTCATTTGTACTGTTCTGCTTCAAAACACAAAATAAAAGAAACACAAAGTCGGAAATCTCCTAGAAACCATGTCTATACTATGCAACATCACTTGACCTGGTCGAGCGGATTCGAACCCTAAGCCTGCATTTCGATATATACAACCATAGTTGCAAAATTACTGTAAAAAGACAGGGATATTTTATCCAAATGCACGTGAATATCGTTCACAAAATTATCAACCTGCATGTGCATAATTTTGTGGATTATATCCATGTTTATAATATTGTTTATTGTTACGGTATTGTTACAGTAATTTTGCATGTAAAGCTGCATTCATGGAATACGCTCGTGATTAGATTTCTTGTACTCTTGCCATTATCTAGCGTAACATTCTTTTATCTACAGCAGGACGTCCGTGATTGAAGCGGACCTTTGGCATGTTTGCGGGAAAGAGCGGAATCAATATATTAATATTAATGAGTCTCAACATGCAGAATAGTTTGATGTTGTGCGGGAAAAGAGGTTAACATGTTCACCTTACAGTACTAGTCTGCCAATAGTCCGAAATATCGGACGTTTTCCAGTGTTTTTTTTTTTACGATTTTGATATTTTACCTGCCAGGAGAACTTAGCACATAAAATATCAAAATCGTAAAAAGCCTGGAAAGCGTCCGATATTTCGGACTAGTCTGTCAAGCGAATCCCGTCTATACAGCTCATTTGTCATCTTGCTTTTTTGTTAAACTTTAAAAAAAAAAATTCAGACTGTAACATGCAGGGTTATTTCAAACAATTCATTAAAAAAGAGAAAGATTTTCCAGTGTCCGTATCATCGTACCAGCGCGAGGGGTGGGGTGGAGGTGGGGTTATTTTTTTTTTAATTAAAAAATGCTAGTTGTTTTCTGAATTGGTATTGTATAGACCTGGTAGTGCTTTTTATAGTGTTAATTACAAAATGTATGAATCAACTCCATATTGATGTAGTGGGCAATTTGGTCGAGGGAGACAGGAGCAAGACGGCACGGATCCAAGATCAAAACCACCATAGTGCTAGTTCCATCCTACCAAGGACAAAAAAAAAACAAGAGGCCCAGGGGCCACAGCGCTCACCTGAGCACATTCTTTAGTCCAGGCGTTCATCACTTAACAAACTAGAATCTACACTACCTGAGGATGATTCCATATAAATATCACTAATCATAGCTTTGACACACGAAAATTTTAAAAGGTCTCTCTATATATCCCTATTTAAAACTTGTGCACCCAACTTTGCCAGGGGTCATGATTTGAACAAACTTTTACACTACCTGTTTCCACATGAGTTTCATCGTTCCTGGCCCAGTGGTTCTTGAGAAGAAGATTTTTAAAGATTTTTCCTATATATTCCTATGTAAAACTTGGCATTTTTCCCCACCCTTCTATGATTTGAAAAAAATCTACACTATCCGAGGATGATTCCACATGAGTTTCATCTTTCCTGGCTCAGTGGTTCTGGAGAAGAAGATTTTTAAAGATTTTCCCTATATATTCCTATGTAAAACTAGACTTTTGGTCCCACCCTTGCCCACATGATTTGAGCAAACTTGAATCTACACTACATGAGGATGATTCCAATGAGTTTCATTTTTCCTGGCCCAGTGGTTCTTGAAAGAATATTTTTAAAGATTTTTTCATTTTTTAAAATCATTTATTGAAAACAAACTTAAATTACACTATCCGCAAATTAATGAGTTTCATCTTTCCTCAGTGGTATATACCCTATATATTCTTATGTAAAACTGTGCACATTTTGGTCCCACCCTTGCCCCGGGGGTATATATAAGCAAACTTGAATCTACACTACCTGAGGATGATTCCACATGAGTTTCATTTTTCCTGGCCCAGTGGTTCAAAGAAGATTTTTAAAGATTTTTCCTCTCTCCTATGTAAAACTTTGGTCATTTTACACACCCTTGTATATATTTGATATATTTGAATCTACAAAATTACCTGAGGATGCTTCATGTACTTGATATATTTGATCTTTCCTAAGCGGTTCTGGAGAAGAAGATTTTTTAAAAGTGCCATTAATTTTTAATAAATTCATGATTTCTCCCCTTGGAAAAGGGCGTGGCCCTTCATTTGAACAAATTTGAATCCCCTTCACCCAAGGATACTTTTTGCCAAGTTTGGTTAAATTTGGCCCAGTGGTTCTTGACAAGAAGATGAAAATGTGAAAATTTTACGCAGATGACGACGACGACAACGACAACAACGACAACGACAGACAACAAACAAATTTTGATCAGAAAAGCTCACTTGAGCCTTCGGCTCAGGTGAGCTAAAAACTACTAGCACTACCAATATTCTTGAGTCATTCTCGTATTTAATGTTGATAGTACTACATGTTTATGTAGTTTACAATCATGACACACGTGGCTTTAATACGAAACATTTGTGCACACAACTTTTCAGTAACCTTTTATAATGTTTAATAGTTTACTATTTAAGATGATTCAAATTAGATGGCATTTTTCATTCTATTGCGGTAAAAAGTAGATGATCACGAATACACGTTTGTAGCATTATTAAAGCATGCTAATATACATGTAACTGACTTTAAGCTCAAATCCCACTTCCGCATAATGGTTAATGGTCAAAGGATAAAGAATATAAAAGTTCATTTTTTAAAATCATTTATTGAAAACATTAAATTATGCGCAAATTAAATTACCATCATTGGTATATACAATACAGGTATTGTGCACATTCATCACGTATATATAAGTAAAAAAAAAGATATGTAAGCAAAGACAGACCTCTCTCTTACCATCATTTTACACACTGTATAGATATATCTTCACCATAATAAAATTACCTGCATCATGTACTAGAACATTTATTTCATATAAGTATACATAGTATACCTTTCCAAGCATGAAAATGAACTGTTTCAAGCATGTACATATTTAATATGATAAATAAATTCATAAAGAGCATTTCACACTCAGTACTTAAAATTTAGATAATTAATTTTCACAGTATGATCCTGTCCTATTTTTTTATTATTATTATTTACATGTATTGGGGAGTGTTGAAGATCAAAATTATTCTACAATTTGTATTACACCCACCAGCAAATTTAAAGAAAAACAGTTAAGGGGAATTACATATTAATATTATATAACATTAATATCTCAGTATATTTTAATTAAAACAGTGATACATACAGCCCACTCTTATCATAAATGCATATCATAGCAGCCCAAATCATGAATATTAATTGCTCCAAATCTTGATTAAAAATAAACACTTAATTACAACTACAGGATCACTCAGATTGCTCATAATTCTGTTTTTTTTTTTTTAAATATAAATATAGATCAAATTATTTTGCTGATTTATAGGGAGAAAAGTTTGTTATTTATCTATAAAGCAAAGAAAAAAATAATTCTAATCAATATGCTCCCACTGTGACTTTATTTGGCACATTCAACAAATACAGGTATCTTAATATTAATGTGTATTCAGCCATTAAAATATATGTGGGTGATTTCTGTCATGTGTGGTGTGAATACCAATCAATCTGTCTAGAATTCTGGCCTCCCCCACTCCTCCCCCAATCTGTCTAGAATTCAGGCCTCCCCCACTGATGGGTTTCAATCTCTTCCTCCAATTCCTGCTTTTTAATCAGTTCCCAGTACAACCCCTTCTTCTTTTTTAGCTCATCATGGGTACCTTGCTGCAAAGAACACCAACATTTTTGCTTTAGGAACTAAGTATTAGCTAGTATTCTCTTGTAAAAAGTACCGTAACTGTTAATAACTGATGCTAATTAAACTAAAGGAAATTGAATTTTTGATAAAAGTTTACCAAGAAAACTTTTGACTTACTTCCACAATCTGACCATTAGATACGACAGCTATGATATCAGCATCACGGATTGTACTAAGTCTGTGTGCTATAATCAACACTGTTCTACCTATATCAAAGGAAAAAAATGTTTAATAAAGAAAAACAAACATTAAAAACTATAGCTGAATATATCAAAATAAAATAAAAATGTTTTAAATCCTTTTGATTACCTTTTACTATATTATCTAATGCTGCTTGAACTATCTTCTCTGATTCTGCATCCAAAGCACTGAAATTTATATTATTAAAATATAGTTGAACTCGACAATAATTGAAAGCTTATACATGTACTAGTCTTTCAATGCTGAAACCATATTATATAAAAATAATATCTCTTAAAAATCTATCAAATAAAATTCTGGTGTGGCATTCCTCCTGAAGTTGAAACTCATCTTAATTTGTAAATAAGTTTGCAGGTTTAATTAATGTGTATAGGGAAAGGGTTTATAAATTTCTAGAACTTTTGCACAATACCATTTGTAAAGTTTATAGACAATAAAATATGTTCAAATCAAACCAGAGAATTGCACATGACCTTGACATTGCATGCTGACATTAACGATAACAACAACATGATGAAACATGATTGTTTTTCCCGCACCTATATTTTGCAGTTCTTTTTTTGGTTATATACACTGCAGACTATTTGTCAAAACTTCACTTTATTCAAACTTCACACAAATCTTTCGCTTTATGGTACAATTATCTTTTAAAAAGAAACAAAAAAGCTGACTCATTATGTAACTTTAACTAGCGGGGTAATATATTTTCAATTCCATTACCATAATTGTACAATTTGTATATATATATATTTCTGGATCAGAGTGGTGGAGTTTACTATTTTTTTTTTTAATTGAAATGTTAGGGAATTTTCATGGTAATCAGGTAAATTATTCCACAAGGTGTGGATGATATAAAGCTATTGTAGTAAAACACTGTTCTAATAATTATGATTCAATATGACTTTGGCTTGCAAAAGTTATAATTATGCTGAGTTAGTATACATCCTTCTAGCATATTATTCATCTAATCAAGGTTAAGGTTATTGGGTATTATATAAATCAGTGTGAGCTAATAAATTTCACCTCTTGAACTTAAAGTTTCCCATCCCAAGTCATTTTAAAGAATTACACCTTATGCTAGTAATTATTATTGCAGCTTTGACCTTCACACTTTCCAATATACCACATGTACAAATTCTACTACTGGTTGAACATATGATAGGTATATTTTAAACATGGAATCCCTTTTTTAGTGTGTGCAATATACTAAGTCTTATACAAGCTTTTTCATAGATTGTTGTACATGTAATATGTTTCAACCACCCCCGTTAGACTGAAATGTCAGTCATAGGTGACAATGACTTCTCGGAAATTATATTCATTGTGTTCCCAAATGAAAAAAAAAAATATTTGAGTGTACTCATTGAGTTCTAGTAAACTTGAAATTTACGGTCTTATTAGGGTCCATTGATGAGACCACTGCCTTATTTTTTATGGTCAGCAGTAAGGGAAATTCTGATCTTAGACTACATTTAACTGTGTTGCATTCAACAATAACAAACAAGGATTAGTCATCTGCAAACATTCTTATTTGATTTTGTTTTTTTTCAGTAATATCATAAATATTTATCAAAAGAAAATATATGGAACCAAACATACTGTAGACGTACTTTTTTCCAAGGGTTCAAAATTCCTCAGAATCTCATTTCTATTTAATCCGTGGGTAGAAAATTACGCTGGTTTTCCAGATTGTCACTACATGCCTTACATTTATATTAAGTACGCATGGACAAATTTCCATGGAAAATTTGTGAACCACGTACATAGCGTAAACTAATACCACGCAGAAAGAAGTACTTCTACAGTATTCTGTAATTTGCTAATGTTTACAAGATAGTTAAAACTTTTTATTTTGATATAAGATGGTAGTTAAAGTAAAACAAATTGTTGAGACTTTATACAAGAACTGATGGTTTACACATGTTGAGTTTATATAAATGGAGACTGACAAATAGTTAAAGAGAGTGACGTGATGTGACCATGTGTTCTTCATCCTCTTAAATCTTTACACAATGTCTTGTAGCTATATCTCATAAGACTCATCATTTCTTGCCCAGTGATTCTAGAGAAGATGATTTTTTTTTTAAATGAGCTCCTAATTTTCACTATTACTTAATTATCTCCTTTTGGACTAAAATTTGGCCCTTCATTTGAAAAAAAAAATTAATAACTTTTACACATGCAGGGATACTTTGTGCCCAGTTTGTTAAAATTGACCTAGTGGACATTGAGAGGAAGACAAATAATGGAGAAAGTTTTCAACAGCTACGAAGAAAACAAGGAAAATAGAAAACAGGAGGCCTTCACCAGTGGCTAAATTGAGCCTTCCAGGTGAGCTAAAAATCAATCTATTGATTGATTGTATGTTGTTCAACGTCCATTTTGAGATAAATATCAAAAGAAATGATTGTTTCAGTATAACATTTACAGTCCAATACCTTGTTGCCTCATCCAGCACCATTATGGAGGGATTCTTGATGAGTGCCCTGGCTATGGCTATTCTCTGTTTCTGTCCCCCGGACACAGTGACCCCTCTCTCCCCGAGGACTGTACTGTACCCCTCAGGAAAGGAGCGAATAAAACCGTCAGCATTAGCCAGGGTGGCTGCCTCTATCACCTAGATTTTAATGGAAATTGATAAAATTCAATGGAATTGTAAGGTACAAATGTATGCAAATTTACTCATTTGCATGTGGAGCAAATTTGATTATGACGTGGAGCAAACTGTTCAACAACATGGAGCAATTTTGTTTGAATAAAATATACCTATGAGTATGAACAGGGTATTATAAGATGCACCAAAGAGAAGATTGTTTAAAGAAGTATATGAGATATATAACTATGCTCCATACCTCCACATCTGTGGCATCAGGTCGGCCATATCTAATGTTCTCCATCACAGAAGTAGCAAATAAAACGGGTTCCTGTGAAATATTAGGCAAAAAAAAAAAATCAAATATGTACAGTAAAATATGCTTGTAGCAAACAAGCTTATAACAAATTGATGCATATAAGGAAGTGAGTTAATCAATTTAAAATATGTTGTAAACTTAACAGATATATTACAAATAATGTTTGAAATGCAGCAAAATTGCCCATCCCTGGCACTTTGTTATTTATAAGCGTGTTTTATGTACTGTAAATCACTTTTTATTCGCGAGAACTTTATTTTCGCATAATTACACAAGACGGTATGCTCACGAAAATTTCATTCTCGCAAATAATAGAATTCCTTAAGATTATATAGAGCAACAAACACAATTCGTGAAAATTTTGTCTCGCTGATAAAGAGTCAATGACTATCTCGCGAAAATAAGGTGTCGCGAAAAATTAAGTGATCTACAGTATAACCACAATTTCAAATAAGAACTTTCTGAAGAGACTGTTGCTCTACTGGTATATAAATGAAATGTGTATTGTAAAGTCTTTTATTTACACCAGGTCACATGTTTGTTGCAATTGAATGAAAACTGTTAATTAAGTCAAGCATTAAAAAATTATATTAATTTACAAAAAAGGAATGACTCAATGAGGGAGATAGCACCCATAATAAGGAAGATTTTGAGTATGCTGTAGCAAAAGCTTATATTTGAATTCTATGTAAGGAAGTTAGTATCCATTCCACATTTTGTGTTTTCTTATTTCTACCGAGTGGTTTCTCTGAAAACACAAATTAATTGACTCAAGACCATTTTTTTTTACTTATCACAAAACTAGGAAATTGTTATAATTGAGCAAAAAAACAAAAACAGCGTGTGGGTTTTACCTAAGGACTTGGGTGAATATAAAATAACACTGCCTACTTCAACCATTTTGGTGCAATCCTTGACATCTAATTCAACAAAAAAATTTTTAAAAAGCAAATTAACTGATGGGACATCTTAAAATAGACAGGGTGTTTGTTATTGGATAAATTATGGGTATGTTTCCGCTTCCCTTAAATTTCTGCTTTTCTGGATCACAATACCTTCTTTTGAGTTATTAGCATAAGCTGATGTTTGGGGATTAATAAAGAAATTCTGAACTCATTACAAATTTTAAAAGTCAACCTAGCTTTTGTTTTGAAGAGGGATGTTTTGAAGCAAAATTGACAAATTAATCCCAGTAGGCTACTTGTATAGGTTAAAATTTTTCATCATTTTTTATTCATTATCATTATGCTGAATTAATCATATTGTTTTGAAAATGTTGATTTATATTTTGTTCCCAGATAATCAGCTTGAGCCTACTACATCTCTTGAAGAAATTGCAAAGTTAATAGGTAGTAAATTAATTTTCCCAACTGGGGCCTTGATGAAAGAGTCGTTCTATGTAGGTATATGCCTTGCATGTGTAAAACACACCCACATAAATGAATAAACACAACAAAACATACATTCTTAATGAACACAGGCCAGCATAATTTCCAAGTGGGAAAAACCTAATGTTCTTGTGAAATATTTATGACCTCGCATATCCTTGCCTGGCACACAAATCTATTTTGGACCTAATATATGGTCTACAGAAAAAGGATATAGTAAAAATATACATTAGTTGCTTCATTGGGGGTAAATGGCTTTTCTCAGGTGAATGAATTTGTACATGTAGGTGACAAATCATTTTACAGTGCACAAAGCATATTTATCTGAAAAAGGTGACTAATCCAGTACCAGAATATTTAACAAAGTCTTGCATCTTAATAAATGTAATCAACTTTAGAATAATTTTGATTTTTTTTTGGGGGGGGGGGGTCATTATGAATGGAATTTTAAAAATATGGAGTAATATTTAATATCACCATGCCTCTTGACTGAATTAAAGTGGTATGTATCCATATATCAACAATCAAATTTTAAAGTACATGTTAAAAAATACAGTCAACCTCACAATACTATATACTTTAACAAGAGGCCCACGGGCCTTATAGGTCACAAATGTAACAACTTTCCAGGATTGTATTTGTTAATAATCATGAAATTCACAAATTTTGAAGGAGGCACAATTGCTTATCAACAGATTTCAAAGCATTAATTTATTTTACATGTGGGTTTATCTATTTTGAAAGAGGCCTTTCTTCATTATTTTTTTAAAGTTTAGGAATTGGGTGAGGATAAAAAAAAAATTTTGATAAATCAATTATTAACATTTGTACATTCTTTTCTTAACCATTTTGGTCCACCACTGACACTTGACAAATAGGAAAGTAGAACATTTAATTGCTTAACAAAGTTATATTTAAATTTTGTGATGTTTAAAATATATTTTAAAAAATCAATTCTTTAAAAGTCTTTCAATATATCTGATTTTTTAAATATGTGTTAGGTAAATGTATAGACATTACTTGTTGCCTAAAATTATAATATTCCTATCATAAAACAGACAGGGTGTATTGTTATTGGATAAACATTTTTTCAATTAAGTTAAGTGTAAAATAATTTTTCTGGCTTATACAAATGATACTACATGCCTGTATGTATTTGTATATTCTTGCCTTTTAATAGTTGAACACTTCAGGTTATATTTCTTCTTCTCTTCTCCCATAGTTTTATTCATTACATCTATAAAGCAACCCTTTTCTGATGTGCTTAGGTAAGCTATAACAGAGACCTAAACAATGTCGCTGGCAATATGCAATAGAAAGTTTAAAACCTGAAAAATAATACTTTTGAAACGAATACAAATTTTAACAAAGTCAACCTAGCATTTTGTCCTTTGAAGGGCGAAACGTTTTGAATGGCACTCGTAATTGATGAATTTTACACTAAACCATCCCAGTAGATTTACCCGCCGTTTCATACATTAAAACCGGAAGTGCGAGGTTAAAATTTGTCATCATTTTTTAAATTTTATCATTTGTTTTATTTTTTTCTGAAAATTCAAAACCTTGTTTTGAAAATGTTAATGCCCTTATATTA
The DNA here is from genome assembly GCF_032062105.1 of Saccostrea cuccullata. Classification (NCBI taxonomy): domain Eukaryota; kingdom Metazoa; phylum Mollusca; class Bivalvia; order Ostreida; family Ostreidae; genus Saccostrea; species Saccostrea cuccullata. The sequence goes on along the minus strand of NW_026933337.1, from coordinate 216,961 downwards.
ATTAATCATGTATATTAACCAGGAGCAAAGGATAAGATGTTCAAAGAATACATGCATTTCACTATATAATCATCTAAAACTTGAAGAAATTGCAAAGTTAATCCAGAGAAGAAGATTTTCAAAGAATTATGTATTTTCACATATAATCAATAGGGCCCTTACACCAGAACCCCTGACCCTGGGGCCAAAAATTCACAATTTTGGTAGAGGCACTCTTGCTCATCATAACTATGTAGTTGTATATTTAATACCTTGCATGAAGAAGATGAAATAATGCATTTTCAACACACCCACATGAATTTCACAATTTTGGTAAACACATTACAATCAAAACAGTTTGACATGTCTAAAGAAGAAGATTTTTAATTGAACACAGGCCAGCATAAAATTCACAATTTTTGTTCCCCTTCACCCATAGATGCTTTGTGCCAAATTTGGTTGAAATGTTCTTGTGAAATATGTTAATGCACGACAGACGACGCACGACGACGGACGAAAACAGATAGCAATAGGTCACCTGAGTTTACTCAGGTGACCTAAAAATGATTAAATTTAAATGTAATAATTATGCTTCTTTAAATTCTCCAGAGGGGAATTTTCATGTACAGACAAATTTCAAAAATTGACATGCATAGCATTTTATTGTAATTGTGTGTCATAAAAGACAAGTAGCCACACGTTTATGCAAATACAAATAATAAGTGAGGTATTCTGCACAATTGCATTATTCCAATCCAATGGACAAGTTTCTTTTTTTCTTCAAATTAATATACTTGTATCCCTCCAAAATACATAAACACACTTGCATCATAGCCATTTTCTTTTTTATTTCAAAAATTCAAATGGAACTATAGGTAATGTGAGCAAGCTCAAATAAGCCTTATTTTATAGGTAGTGTGTACTTAAACACAATACGATTTACCTTCCGAGATTTGCTTTCGACAAAATCTTACCGCCATATTTAAGTCTGAAAGTCGTTTGGAAGGATGGCCGTAATCCACTTTCTGTCGTGACGTCACAATGACATTTCCCGCGACACGAAATTAAAATAAAACATGCAAAATAATAACAGTTTTTAACTTTTTATATATAAATACACCTGTGTAATGAAATAAAAAGAAAACTCCTAAACCCAAAAACATTCTGTGGAAAAGAAAAAATTACCAGAATATGCATTTTTTTTCAACCGAAGTTTGCAAGGGGGTCTTTATTATGCATTTATGATTTATCTGATTTATCACAAATATTTTTTTTTTTTTTTTTTGATAATTTAAGAGCTGAATTTAATAGATTACACTTCATTCAATTCGTGAATATTATCAAAAATGGGTTATTTTAAAATTAGGATACACTGTACATGTTACTGATTAAAATTAAGATCTTTCAGGCATTTCTTATATCGCTGTTAATTACTACCGGTATCTACAAAACAAAGCAATTATTAAGGAGAAACCCCAAGTGACAACTTCATTCTGTATGTTACAAGTTTAAAATAAATAAACGAATTATTTTTATATAAATCTTAAAAAAGTTACTAATCTCTTGAGGGCGAACGCTTTAATTAAAATACATACGAATACAACGTATTACACGTACATTTAACTAAGTGATGGTATTATTTGTATAGGCGTCAGAACCTGGAGGAATTAGCCCCCCTCTCCCACTTTTTAAAAAGAAAGATAGACATAATATAGGCATTAAACATTTATATATTGGGGTGTAGGTTTAGCCCCCCCCCCCCCTCAAGACGCAAGTTGAATTTTACGTAAGAGGTAGGCCTAGTGTTTGTAAAAAAATGGTACTACAGACAAATTTCAAAAAATATGGTTTTCGAATTTGACCAATGGACACATATTTTTGCTTGTTGACAAAGTTTTGCTTGTAAGTTTGTTTACTTTCTCTTGCACTTAGTCCAGCCCCTTTCAATTTGCTTCCGATGTCAATGATTTGGGAGGGGAAGGGGAACTCCTATTTCTCTAACACAATTTTTTCTACAATAATCAACAGTAATTTCCTTAAAACGTTTCAATAATCAATTAATTCACATACTCTCAGTAGAATTTATACTTTGAAAAAGAATTATTATTTTTAATTATATAATAAAAAAAGTCTATCCTTTAAGTGACTACACAATATTAATTTTGTTCCGCTTTTATCAGCTCTTGAAGAGCGTTTTATAAACTGTTTCTCGCCTATTCATTTATTCTTTTTTCATCAACGGTTAGCCTATCATACAAAGTTTACTTTTGTGATCCAAATTATTTCACCTTTGTTGGTAGACCAAAATATATTGCAGATTTTTTTTTTTTTTTTTTTTTTTTTGGCGAAGTAGAAAGTACACATCTACTTTTGAGTGATCATTGACGTAGTGTACTGTGTACACTATGTCAACATCAACGTCATAATGGGGTAAAATTTATTTTGAAAAATTCAAATCTTTGTACAGAAATATATGTACTTCTATCTTAAAAGTTATAACAAGTACCTGTTCATTTCTTGCTGAAAATCGTTTGAAAATCGAACTCAAATTGGAACCACCCGACCAATCGACTATTTTATAGGTCGAGTGTGTCGTATCTGTGACCACACCTTTAGATGTACCATCTATGCAAGATTCGGCAATGCATGGCCAATAGTTACTTTAGAATGAACCTGTTCAAAAAAGTTAAATTTGGTCACTCATTCAGGTAGATCAGATCCAGCATTTAAAGCAAGCTTGGCAGTGTGCACCCTTAAATGTATCAGCCATGCAAATGTAGTCAACATATGGTTTATAGTTACTTGGAAACTGACCTGCTTCAAAAACTTTAACCTGCTCTAAACACATTAACTTGGTCATTCCTTTGCTAAAAATGGCATCTCTAACCTTGACTGGTACAATGAAACATGCTAGAAGCCTCATTCATGCATCTCTGATTAATGTACAGCATAGAAGTACTTTAAAAGAAAACTGAACCAAAAACTTTAACCTGGGACGCCGACACCGACACTGATGTTGACACCATTAACAACACTGAGGGTATCCATCTAAGCTCCCTCTAACACCATTCAGGTGAACACTAAAAATTATTGCATCTAACTGTTTTCAAGGTAACAGATGCAATAGTTGTTTTCTATCATGCACATAAGGCATGCATGTTTATGCCATCAATACTTAAACCACAGCAGGTTTGAAGACTTTTCAATTTACAGCTTCTTCATGTACATATATGTATATAAGTCTAGAATTAAAGTTGTTACAAAGTATGGCTTTTAAGTATTTGGATTTGAATAACAGCACTTCTACAATATTGTTACTATATCTCCTGTTAAAGTTTCTCCTCACTGCTGTTAAACTTTGCATGAGGAATAAAGAAAGGGGCTTTACTGGTAGAAGAATTTTAGATCCCACTATGTATCTTTAATTGTAAGGATTTTTATAAAGATTTGGAATTCATTAAAGATATGGTAATTCAAAATCAATTTGATTAGTGAACAATAGGTTTTCATGAACAAAATATGACTAACAAAATTCAAGTATATTGATGAACCTAGGAGTGTACTGCACTTTAATATATTTTTGTTATATGTCAGTGCAAAAAGTTTGTGAACAATTTTCGCAATATATTTTAATATTTCGTAGAACATTCTGATGATTAATCTTGGGATAATTGAAAATGGCAGATAATTAGTTATAAATCATCTAACTGGGTACTTATCGACATTCCTGCAGGCAGATCTTATCAGATTACTATAACCTATAATCTGGCTAGAAATAGACAATCTGTCTATTGATTGGATAGTTCATAATGATATATACATTTGTAAATATCAACCAATAAAATACTTGGTTACAATGCTCTATTAAATATCTCCTTTAAGTGGAAACTTTTTAAATATTGAATTATAATGGATGACAAAATAATTGGTGTTTACAAAAATTATTCTAAACCAGATAAGATCTGCTTCTATTATGAAGACATAACTTAGAGCCTATGTCAGCCTGGGACAGCATGGTATATACACATACCGATATGCTGATAATACCAAATAAATCATTTAAAATCGGCAGAAATTCACATAAAATTGTTCATCCATAATATCCCTACACCCATTACAACCTTAAGTTAGTAGTACCTATATATTTTTGAGAAGCAATTTCTCAATGCAGTGACTCTAATTCATTCATGTATTTGAGCAATTGACACAGTTTTAGGACACCATTACCATTAGACAAATCAAATTCCTGTCATTCTTCAATAAAACAACCAAAAAATATTTTTCATATGTCAGGAACTTCTTCTATAAAGAAGTTTTGATAAAATTTTGATTTTGATTTTTTGGAAGAGGCTTGTCCAGAATTTATCAAGTCTACATTTATAAAAATCTACATGATTCAGAATTTTGATTCAAACTGCCAAAAAGGACTCAACAGCTCAAATCTTTAAACAAACAAGAATTTTTCAAGTTTAAAATTATAAAAATCTACATGATTTAGAATTTTGATTCAAACTGCCAAAAAAGACTAAACAGCTCAAATCTTTAAACAAACAAGAAGTCTGTGAGCCATTGCTCACTAGCAATACCCCCCACTGTGATGTGAATATATGCTCTCATGTAATTATAAATATACACAAGTTCAGTTAAGGAAAAATGTACTTGCTTAGAAAACTGTGATGAAAATATTTGCTATGCACAGATGCAGGATAAACAGGAAGTTGACATCAAATTTGTACAAAAATAAATCCTGTTACATGTATATGGCATGTCAAAACAGAGAGTATGCTAAAGTTTCAAACTGAACAAATTACAGATCTGATATACTGTATGATCCTTCAATCTATAATTGCTAAGTAAAGAATCACTGTACCTGATTGATAAAGCCAATAGCTTTCCCGCGTAGCCATGAGGGGTCCAGTTCCCGTAAATCCACTCCGTCTATACTGATTTTCCCGCTCTCAATGTCATAAAACCTCTCCAGCAGAGCCGCCACAGTTGATTTACCTAAAAAATAAAGTTACATAAGAAAACACGAGAAAATGTGACAGGTGTACAAAGAAAGATAACTCAATATTAACGCTGATATTACCTCCTCCAGAGAGTCCAACTAAAGCCACCACACTTCCTTTGGGGATTTTAAGACAAAAGTCCTTTAAAACTTTCTGAAATTTAGAAGGTAAAAAATATTGTAAATAAAGAAAAATTCTATCATTACAGCTTGTTGCCATATATACTTAGCTGTACTCACTTTAATGTATTAAAAATAGAAGTATTTATATAGATTATTACAGCTAAATTACTTTAAAAAGAGAGGTTAAAGGTAAGCAAAGTCAATATATATTAATCAGGAGGGATCCAGAACCAATTCCTGGTGATGATATGATGGTCATATAAATGGTCAATTTTGCTGAAGCCTCCTTAAATTGTCAGTGTATATTGGCATTAGCAGGATATACTGATGTGTGCAGAAGTAAAAGAGAAATAAAATATATAATTGTAACTACATCAGATCATAAAGCAAATGTTGACCACTTCTACTATTTACCTGTTCTGCTCGTGTTGGATAGGAAAAGTTGACATGTTCAAATTCCACATTACCATGCATAGAGTAGTACGGGATGGTCTTTCCTCCTTGTATTGGAATCTTTGGTTGATGATTAATAAACTGTTGAATTTAGTAATATTAAATATTTTTTTCCTGCAGTTTTTTTATTCATGTTTCAAAGATGTGTCTTTACAAAGTAATCACAATCTACTGATATGATACTACTTTTATCACAATGTACCTCAAATGCTCTGGCTCCTGCACTCATTCCTTTAACAACATTACCAAACAAGAAAGACATCTGGGCAAGTGATCTACAAAAAAATCAAATGTAAATTCAAAACATTTTAACTATTATGATAACTGGTTTTTAAACCTATAGGCATTTTGTTTGTCCTTAAAGGTGAATGTTACATTATCCCTCTTACATTGGGGGTGGGTGGGGTGGGTGGGGGATTGTTAATCTTATGCAAAAGTTAACTCTTTTATGGGAGTTACCTCTCTTCATATGACTGTTCTTTCTTTATTTTAGCAGGAGGTACCATTAATTCATCAATTTGGATATAAATACTGTACACAGGGAAATTTACCCAGTATAATAACTTTGAGATAAATATATATGATATAAATTAAAACAATTTAAAATGGGGCAAAATCCATGTGAGCTATAGTTGATAAATATTTATGATACAGATAAAAACATTTTCCCCATCCATAGTTGTTGAGCCTTAAATGGATCTGTACCTTTCAATGGTCTGAGAGGCCACTAAGAAGGACATGAGATCCCCAGCAGTTATCTGCCCTCCCGACATTAGGCTTCCTCCAGCAAAGAGAGTTCCTAACACAATGCCTACAAAACAAAGCAGGAATTGTAATTTATCAAGTCGATTCAGTGCTTGTTGAAAACTCTTTATGAATTTGTAAATTACAGTGTACTTGTAAAATACTATAATGTTTTGTCTATGAATCTTGAAAGGCATATAGGGCAAAAAATAAGCTTGGATAGAAGAGAGAATCTAACGTGATCTTTAATCTAACTGAAGTAAATGGGAATAAAACTACTAACCATTTAGAGCTATGTTGGCTAGACCCTGAAATGCTCCAATTCCAAAACCTAAATTAATATTCATTCTCCTTGACAACTCCACTTGCTGACTGAATAACCTGGAATGATCAACGAATGTGCAATATTAAATCAAAGATGCATTCATTTAAAACTAATAGTCATTTTTTTTAAATTCAAATAAAGTATTAAACAGAATTTATTTTTTTATGATAAAATTCATAATGTGTCAAGAGAGTAAAGTGGATGTAAAAGACTATACACATATAGTCCTCCATCCTTCTACAGTCAATTTTCAGTCATTCTTTTTTTTCTTGATTGTATCAACTGAACTCCTGTAAGACTTACTCATTTTCCTTTGTTTCCATGGCAAAAGCTCTGACAGTCCTGACATTACCTAGAGCCTCATCAGCAACAGCCGTGCTTCTGGCCACCTACAGAGAATGGAGCAAATCAGACATGTACTGTTAGTACAAGAACAACCTTACAGATCAATTTGTATGAAAGTACTCATTAAGGTTTATGTTTGCCCATCACACTTCAAAACACTTTGAATGGGTTTTTTTTTTTTTAAGAATTTGTGCATATAACCTGTATTAAAAGAAAGATAACTCTGTCAAATTCATCTCTTTTTGAATTTGGAGACAATTAAATCAGCAGGTAGAGTGGGGGATTTTCCTTCCTTTAAAGATGCAATACCCTGGTTATTTTGGTACTCCTCCTATACTCCCAATTAGGAGAGGAACCCCCTACTTTCCAAATGTCCCCTTCTATTTCAATTCTTAGGGACAACATTGTACATGAGTACATGTTAATTGAGCATGTATATATATTTTGTTTTATTTTTTTTATTTATCACCATGTACACAATATATCTACAAGGATGAAATAAAAACATTAATAAGTTCACCAAGAAGTTTATAATTGGAACAAATCAGCCAAATATCATATACATGTAATCATACAAAGGGTGGAACACAGCCTTGTTCCATTATTAAGATTTCACTACTTTTCTATTAGAGTGAATTTCTATGCACTAACCTGATCCTGGGCAGCTTTGGACAGGGCCCTTAACCCTGACCCCATCACCGTCCCCACCCCAATGATGGCAGGAATCACGGTTACCATCAGAATGGTCAGTTTGGGGGATATCATATACAATGTACACACACAGCCTATTGTCTGAAATAAAACATATATTACTGTATCATAAAATAACAAAGGGAGTATCACACACAATGTACATCTGCACACATGAAACCTATTGTCTGAAATGAAGCAGCACATTACTGTATCATATATTACACACACTGTACTTAGATGTTTAGATACCACATACATGTACATGGATAACGACCACTGGGTCAACTAAAATTCCAGTAGAACTAACCTGTGTAAAAGCTCGCAATCCCTGAGAAATACAAAGTTTGAAGGAACTTTTAAAATCTTGAATGTCAGAAGTTAATCTGTAATGAAACAATTAACACTCTATTAAATTATGTAATCTATTGAAGAGAGTAAAAGTGATTGAAATCCTTTTTTTTTTTTTCAAGTTTACTTAAACTTAAACTTGAAAACTTAAACTTGAAATCCTTTAAAAAACATAAGTTAAAATCAAAATCAAGCAAATGAAATCAATAGCACAAATGCAGTGACATCTTTTTTTTTTCAATTGGCAGAGCTTCATTTATTATGCACATTAATAAAGGCAAGTGTGCATGTATGATGTAATGTATAAATAGAGAATGCGTTGATAACCTGTAAAAAATTCAATATTCCCTAATTGATTTTAAAATTATCTTTCACCTGACCTATCTACCAGCTCTCCGGTTTTGTGTGTATCAAAGAACTCTACATCTTGACGTAGCAGAGAGTCAAACAGTCTCCTCCTCATCCGAGCGGCGACATTCTCACCAACAGTCGATAACAAGGAGATGTAAGTAAATGTTAATAGGCCCTAAAAAATTATGAATGAAAAATTTACTTTTCAACAAAAACATTAATATCATTAAATTAAGTTCTCACAGTGATATTTGAACTAGCAACCTCTGGGTTATTGCTCAAACCTTTGACCGCTAAGCCAAATAATGTGTGCTCCACAAGTGTCTCTAAAAACAGGCTTTTTGCTCTTGGGTACTATGCACATTAGACATTTTTCTAACTACACAAAAGTATTTTACTGTCAAGTAAAGCTATTCAAATGCCATAGACAACTCATGAGCAATAACTCTTGATATTTAACCTGACTGTGTTCTTTTTCATGACACAGCTATAAAGATGAAATACATGTACCTGTAAATGGCCCTTACCTGTACACCATAAAACATCATAAGTTTAATGGCTGGAATTTTGAGGTTACTGATGAAATCTCCCCCAGCATCTCTCGCTTCTCTTGTCATGTTGGACACCACATTGACAACATCACCGAGCAGCAGGGGAATTTTAATGTTGACAAGGGCAGCGGATACGGCAGCCTACCAAAGTATGATGTTTTCATATTTGAACATCTCTATATATATAACAGAAAAATGTGAATCTTCAAAGAAGTTTGAAAAAAGACAACTTACAATGACTGCTGCCAGTAGATACCATATCTCTGGGTATAACATCTGGAAGAACTGTTTCCAGTCAAACTTGGCATCAGGTCCCACACTGTCATTTTTCTCCACAAGACGAGAATGTTTGACTTTAGGTGCACATTCAACAGTTTGAGGTTTAAATTTTAGTGTCACGAAACCATATCCTAGAGGTAGTGATAAAACATACTTTTTAATTCCTAATAAAGGCTTTCTGTGTGTGGAGGAGAAGTTCCATTTTAAGTTCTTCAGGAAAGACTTCCCTGTGTAGGTCCATTTTTGTGGAATTTTTAAAGTAGACTGTGGAGTGCAGTGAGCAAATCTAAATGAAAAAGTAAAAAAAAAATTAAGAAAATGAAAAAATAATCTAGGAAAGAAATAAAATTAAAATTTAATATTCACTTTCTGTTAGGCAACATTAAAAGCATTTTTATGCATTTTTAATTATAAGACTTCTAAATTTTAAATTTACCAATTTTCATATAAATTCCTGTAAACCTATAAAAACATAAAGTAGAAAATCAAAATTGACCATTCTCTTTAAAGATTAGTGCAATCATAAACTAGTCATCGTCGCAAACCACGGCCAAAATTTATGCTCCTCTCCCATCTGGCCATGGTTGAACGAGGAGAGAATTCTTTGTAGCTCATTAAAATATTGACCAATGCGAGTAAAGCATAGTCGGATGATGAACTTTATTGCGACCTTTCAATATCCAATTGCAGTATAGGAAATATTTCTTGTATACTGTTGACATCAGTTGTTGATTTCGATTGTGATGGAAACAAAACTTGTCACTGACTAAATATACAAGGGGTTATCAAAAAGTTCGTGGACTGAAGCTATAAAATTGGAACTATGTAGACTGTGCCTTTAAATTTTTTATGGAACATATAACAACAAAAAATAAAGAAATGTTGAAAATTTTAGCTTGATACGTTCATTATTTGCCAAATTATTATAAAATAAAAACGACATTATATGATCATCCTGCACTGTCGCCGTTTAGTTTCATGACGTCCGACTACGTCATTGTTTTTCAATGTCCGCTTCTTCTACTTCATACACTTATTTTGATGATATTCCCTGGAGCTGAGTAAAAACAAAAACCCACCTTGCTTATATGATTTTACAATGTCATGAACAGCGGCTTTCAATGAATATAATACTCCAAATGGATAATAATGTACATTCGGAGAGATCCTCGCTTGATTGTGCCAGCATAATTATTTTGCTTTTGGGAGTTCAAATTTTTGACGTGATTGATTTGTTCATACCTTGATTACAAATCGACATTAATTGTACATTCCTTTTCTCTCCGAATCTATTTTGACATTAAACGACAAGTGCTCTGATTGCATATTATTTCTTTGTAGCCAGTTTTATATTTCTTAGGTCTATACCAGTTTTTTTCAGGGGCAAAACCTTATACAATGTTGGAAAAGGAAACCCCTCCCCTTTTTGACGTCATTTTCAAGGCCTTATTTGTTTGGACACTTCATGTAAAATTTACGATAAAATTTCATAGAACTTCCAGAATGAAGTAAAAATTTCATATCTTATGGAACAATCGTGTCCCAACACACACCTGAAATAATGGGATACTTGGATGTCAAATGATCATATCAAAAGAGTTTTTCTCAGTCACACGTTGCAAAAACGTCGTGTTGGAGGTTGCGCCGACTGGACATACCATTGCTTACAAAAACATTACTAATCTATTGAAAATTAAAATTTATGATTCATGGTTTATTCTTTAGATAGAAAAGTTGATGCCGAATAGACATTTTAAAATTCACTGATGTAACTAAAGCGGTTTTAATTTTATGGCGCTAGTTCACAAACTTTTTGATAACCCCTCCTATATACAATAGAGAGGCATATGAAACATATATCAGTATATTCTTAATGAACTCAGTACAAGTATGAAACACTTTCATATTTGTCAATTAGCTTGTAGAGCAAATCTCTGAACGGAGAACTAATGTGTTAATCTTGGTATCCAAATTTTTTTTTTCACTTTTCATTACAATTTGTACATCTAGATACTACTAAGGAAATGACAGGAGAGGATAAAAAGGCAATGGACCAGACAAGGATTCAAATCCAACCCCACTCCCTGAATCATAGGCACTTGGTTTCAAAATGTTACATTTTGTGTATCAAGTTTTTTTCTAATTGTGTGTATTAATACTCTCATTAAAATAAAAATTCGCCAAAATTAGCTTGTTTAAAAAATGTCATATTTACTGTATATAAAAAGAGTAGAGGAGCACCACTCGCCATCTTGAATTTGAGGGGGATGCCTCTGTTCACACTTGATTTAAATCTCCTACTGGTGTCAGGTGAAATCTAGCTGCAAAAATGATCAATCAAAAGCAATGGAAGTGCCGATTTCTGATGATGAAAAATGTAGAGGCGTCTCAAAATTACACAGAAAATCTAGAGAGGTCAGAAACCGTGCCAAACTTGTTCTCTCTAGATTTTCTGGGTAATTCTACTTCGGGAAGCCTCTGGCGCTCCTTTTCTCTTTAATTATGACATTTTTAAACGTGCTAATTTCAAATCGGCAGATGTTTGATTTTTCACTTTTTTATTTTAAAAAATGAGGGTATTTAGACACACCTTGAAAAAAAACATAACACATACAAAATACACCATCCTGAAACCAAGCGCCTATGCCTGAATTTTCTGTCAGGTGCTGTCCGTCTTCAAAGCTCCATGAATAATTTTTAATTTTTCTGTTGATGAAAAAGAGAGAAAGATTTTTTTGAGGCCTTGAGTTTCAAAGCAATGACAGTACAACTTTGTTCTGTCTGATACCGGTCCGTCCCATTGTATCCTTTCCCTAAAACAACAATGTAAATTACATGCGAGGAAATTCGAACTATAACGTTCTGAACAACCTTCAAAAACTTGCGATTTATAACTTTTAAATGTATTGATATGTTTCTAGCAAATATTACCTCAAAACACAAGAATTTCTGAATAAGTAAAGCAATGTCATCTTAATCTGAATGTGCTATAATCAGCAAATTAAGCCTAAAAGGGATGAACAGTCCAAATGATTTTCACATGATGATGGAGGCAGCCATTTGTACAAAGCTAGATGTCATTTATTTTCGCACAAAAATATTTGTCTTAATATTTTCTTAAAATGTGCAAAATATTGGGGAAAATATTCTGTAAAAAAAAAATCTTGGTCTGTTCCTAAATATTCTTGGTTATCACTTTTGTTTACATTGGTTACTTATTGTATGTCACACTTCCGGTTGAAACCGAAAGCGGAAAAATGCCCAAAAGCGATGGAAAATCATCCTCCATAAATTCAGACAAAAATGATTCTTTGAAGCAAACAAAAATGGGGAACTTTTTTTCAGGGAACAAATCTGACAAAAAGCCCAAAGTATGTTTTTTTCTGCTATCAATGACACTCTGTCAGTGGCTGATTATAGCCATTTTGCTGATCTGATATGAAGATCACTAATCAGATAATGAGGTTTTAGAAATAGGGACACGTTCAGCCATTTCCATTAAGATAAAAAGAAAGTTGAAAGAAAATCGTAATTTTTATCCTAAATCAAATGCTTTTCATTTGGTTAGAATATTTACGTGTTGATCATTCAATATCTGACACCCCCTTTGGCAATATTGTTTATTTGTTTTATATGACCATACTAATGCAAGACAATTTATAGTGTCCAATACCCTTTTTCAATTACCTAGTAGTAAACATTGAAGTATTTAATAATGATATTTTCTCAGTGTACTGGTGTTTTTCAAGAACCATAATTTGAGCTACAATTTTACCAATCATGTCACTGCAGATGAAAAAGAAGAAAAGCGTTCTTGATGATGAATCATCTTATTTTACAAGTTACCGCAGGAATGATTTGGAACAGTACAGAAAAGGATACCCTGTAAGTTAAATTTTGATATTTTTTTTTTGGAAAGGAAACATCTGTGAGTAAATGGTTACACGTGCGTACATATATTGCCTAAAAAAAGAGCATATTTGGTAATCCGAGATTCCTCTGACTCTAACCCCCGCTTTTATATTTTTTTACCCCGCACAAGTCACAATATAAAAGCGGGGGTTTTTTTTTTTAGGTAATTACTTTTAAAACATATTAAATTGAGGGTAACAAACACACACCTGGAAGAGAGAAAATTTTGCCAAGCTTTTTCAAATTTTAGATTTTTTTAACTGAGTCTACATATTTGGAGGTTATTTTCTTAGGTAATTACTTTTAAAACAATTAAATTATAACAAACACACACCCCCAAAAGAGAAAATTTTCAATAGATAAAGTTTCAAATTTTAGAGTATTTTTTAAAGTAGCAATTAAAATAAACAAAGAAAAGGATTAAATAAACATACTTATGAATCTAAGGTAACAAATACTTGAACATGTTGATGATGTATAACCTTAAATTTTGTTGGTAAAATGTCTGTTTCCAACTGGGACTTGGTGCTTTTGCATGATTCAGCTATTCAGAAATACAAGTAAATGATGGAATATTATACTAAAATTCAAAGTTTTTGAATTATAAAATAATTGTCAAGTAATAAATTTAATACATTATTGAATGACATGCAAGGGAAGGGTTTTTTGACAGCACACTGTTTGATTAAGCAATCATAAATCATAATTCTGATGCATATTTTATGTGTGCTTGCTGAACATCTATGAACATGTATTTGTTCAACTTTCAGGGTAAAAGGGATAATCCAAGATTGAATGACAACATGAAGTTCTACAAGAATGAATTGAAATCTTACCCAGATGGTAAAGTATGGCCATTACATGTAATATTTGGTAGAACTAGGACAGAATATAAAGAGAGGCAAGGCCACTCCTAATCTGGACATGAGTGAGCATTGCCACAAAATGTACTGTACAATATTGACCAGTCGATATAATTTGACTGTGCAACTGAATCAGTGAATGTCAGTGAATGATAATTAAAACAGAAGCTATAAGTGCCATAAAGCTCACAACAATAACTTTTTTTCTTCTTGGCAGCAATTTATATCCCTAATTGTGGACCTAGAAAAATGCCTTTTCAAAAGGTTGAATTAATACAGTGGAAACATACAGTCATGTTTTTATATTGTATGATTATGACAGGCTTATAATTTCACCTTTTTAAGAGAGGCCATGAGTTTCTCAGTGTTTGCTTTTATCTAAGTTGATGTTAAATGTTTGTTCTTCTTTTCATTCTCCTAACCATATTATACCTCACCTGTACTTTCTTTAGGCATGTTAATAATTGCTCTATCTCATATAATTTTTGGATTAATTTTTTTTATTTATTCCCTCAAAGGAAGATTTCCAATTTTTATTTCTTTAATTTTGTCTAATTTCATTCAGAGTGTGATGCCACTTAAATGTGCATGGTTTCTACATTTCACAGTAATGACAGGGTTGCTTTTCACTGATATACATGATGTGCTATTGTAAAATGTGTTTGCTTGCCTTGCAGGAGACTTCATAGATAATATTCACAAAAAATGGTGGGGAGATTATGAGAGACTTGAAAGGCATCATGGTTATGTACAATGGTAAGTTAATTTTGATATATACAAACAATTCAAGTTAGCGGATATTTAGACAAAGGGCTGGGTATTGCTTAGAGATTTCGTATTGCAATATTTTTAACTGTATTGCGATATGTATTGTAATACTTTTAACATAATTAAAAGGGCATTTTTTGACCTAGCTATGACATTTTTAATTTGGTTTTATAGTAGTTCATATCCAAAAATTATATTATTAAAAAAATCAATTTACATGCATAATGTACATGATAAGTTACTAAATGGAAAAATCATGTTGATTTAATTACAGTTATACATTGAAATACACCCACATAACAGCTTCTGTCTTACTGTTTGGCTCAATCAAAAACCTTTCAGACAACTTTTCTTAAAATTTAATCAAATGATAGTATTCCTGCTTCCAAGCACTTTGTGGGTGTATATCAGTATTCCAAAAACAAATGGCAATTTGATATTTCTTTGTCATTGTATTGCAATATACCGAAATATCAATATTTTTGCCCAGCCCTGTTTAGACACATCAAATCCGTCTTATCATAGAAAAGATCAGTTGTTAAAATCATGCAACCTTATCTGTGTGCATTTTCATTGTAACTACTCAGATATATTAACCTACTACTTGAAGGCATTTCATACTCACATTATGTGAAATTAACACAGAGGACTGAAAAATAACCATTTTGATTTTTTTTCTCCTAACAGGTTGTTTCCAATCAGAGAAACTGGGATGAATTTCCATGCACAAGAACTACAACAGTGTGAAATTAATGTTCGTATAAAAGATTAGAATTTCTGTTATAGTGCTGAAAATATCAGCATGCAAAAATATATATCTCTGCACTTAGAGAAATACAATTTATTTTTTTTTGAGATGTATAAAAAAAATTATATTTTAAATTGCATTATGTTTTACCTGTGCAGGCAATAATGGATGACCCTGTGGCTTTTGATCGGGTGCTGAAATCGTACAAAATGATGCTGGACTTCTATGGCATGGAATTGGATGAAAAAACAGGACAAGTCAGTAGGGCTAACAACTGGAGAGCAAGATTTAGTCACCTAAATAGGTAAGTTTATAAATTGGTCAAGCAGAGATCAAAAGATAATCTAGTTCATTTGAATTAGATGGCTATAATGTTATTTAAATGAGATAAATTCTTTATTGATAAAAAAAAGTAATAAAAAAAGAAGCGCACAGACTGTAAAGGTCACCAGAGTATCATGTTACAACTTTCCAACAATTAAGTTTGGTGCATGTTTTAAACCAAAGGCCATGAAATTCACAATTTTGAAAAAGGCACCATTGCTCATCATAAGTTGAACTTAAAGCATGCCAATTAAGTTGATATAGTTATAATAACTATATAAACTTAATTGGCATGCTTTAAGTTCAGTTACTAAATACCCAGAGATGGAGTAGGGGAACAAAGAAAAAAATGCATTAATCAAGCAATAATCAGTAGTGCCCCCATCCCACAGGAACCCCTGACCCTGGATCCACATATTTCATTTTAGAAAAGGAGCAGCTTTAAATCATTAATTAAATTCATTTTCAGTACATATTACATGAATATTATTAGAGCCACCCCTCCCCTCCCTGGTACCCTGACACAGATACATTGAAATTCACAATTCTGTAAGAAAGATCCTTGCTCATCATAACTATGAATTTAGATAAATAATTATTATACCCAGATGCAGAGGAAAGGATTTCAAAGAATTCATGTATTTTCACAATATATAAATCATTATAGAGCCCTGTCCTAACACCAGAACCCCTGACCGAGGGACTAAGGTATTCACAGTTTTGGAAAAGGCACTCTTCCCCATCAAAATTATGTACAAAGTTCATTGGTTTATTACCCAGGAGCAGAGGAGAAGATTTTCAAAGAATTCATGCATATTCACAATATAATCTTTAGAGCCTTGCCCTAACACCAGAACACCTGACCCTGGAACCATGAATTTCACAATTTTAGTAGAACTGGCTCAGTGCTGATTACATCCATGCCAATACTGTAGATTCCTTATTTTTCGCGAGCACTTATTATCGTGATATGGCTCTTTAACAACAAATCGCGAGAATATTTATTAGCGAAAGGGCGATTCATAAAGAGAATTAATTTACATGGATTTCAGCACCATAAAAATAAAAGCAAGAAATTTTATTTCGCAAGTGATGCTTCTCGCCGAATTACGCGATAATAAATTCCTCGCATTTAATTTAATAGGAATTTACAGTAGTTGAACTGCTTGATGTCCAGGAATAAAGAAGAAGATTTTTAAAGATTGCATTAATTTTGATGGTTTTAGCCCCACCTCTCAGGCCCCAGGGGGACAAGTGCCATGATATTCACAATTTCTCACCCATAGATGCTATATGCCAAAATTATTTGAAAGTGTGTTCAGTGGTTTTAGAGATGAAACTGAAAATGTTTCCATGCTTGCACATGGAGCACAAAGGACAATTACATGTAATGATAAAGGACAAAAACGGATAGTAAACTCAGGTGACCTAAAAAGAGATAGAAATCGTTTGAAGGAATACCAAAGATGTATTTAAATCTACATTTCCTTCATACGTATTTCTGAATTTCATAGATTTTGAAAACTTACAGGAGTTACCTTTCTTTTCCTTTCAAATCAAGTATGCCCTGAGCCATGTGTTAAAGAGATGTATTAATGATTATAAACTTGAATTTTGTGAGGGGATCCTTGCTGGGTAGTACTTAGTCTTTGTCATAGGCCTATGTGGTACTGTTAATCTCCTTGTTTTTTTCACATATTTATGAAAAATCATCTGCTCCAAAAATCCCCCCCCCAAAAAAATCCATTCTAACATGTAAATTTTCACTGTAACCATTTTTTTTTTTACAAGATATTGGTTATTAAATTTCCTGATTTCTCTTTAATGGAAGAAAAAAATCTGCTCTTGAAATTTTTTTAAAAACTTTATACAATAACCAATATCTTGTAAAAAAAAATTGCTTGCTTATCAATACCATTAAAATACAGTCTCTTGAGTATTAAATCTCATGAAAATTAAGTGATTTACATAAGTAATTTAAAATTTAGGTGCATTCTTGCTTGATAATACAATTGTAAGAGGTTGTGAAAAATCAGTTAAATCTGCAAATCTCACTTGACAGCACTTTGAATGTTTTTTATACATGTACATATTTCCTTTATACATGCATTGTAAAAGTTTCACATGAAAGCCATATCAAGGGGTTTATCTTTATAATGTACATCAGAGGTAATCAGCTAAGTATTCAGAAAATGATGAAAGATGAAGACCGAGACTTTCACAATTAAGCAACAGAAGAAAGGCATTTCTCTTTGCTTTGCTTTGAATTGAATTTTAATTGGTTTAAGTTATTGGCTGATCTTAAAGCTGATTGGTAAAGCAGAATTAGACGAAAGAAGCATAAAAATTCAAATTTAATAAATACATGTTCATGTATTTGTAATAGATTATATAAATAAAACTGTGGATTTTAAAAATACAAGTACTTCTACATACACATTTATAATTTGATTTAAATTAAAAGGCAAAATTTGAACTGTATATTCTGCAAAATATTTATGTTGAACATTTCTATACTACTAAATACATGTACATGTATTGATTTGACTTGGTCCATCTCTTTATCTCTTTAGAAATTAAAAATTTTCTCTTATCTTTTGATATAAAAGTAATGGAATCTAGGTCTTCAAACTTAGCACAAAATTAGCATATAATGAGAGAAGATGTGACAAGATCCTATATCTAATATAGTTTTAAAAGGGTCACAGAGATTAGAAGTGTAGATTTCATGTCCAGTCTATTACTTTCTGATGCAAACACTGAAACAGATAAAAGTCTAATCATACTTAGCATAGATGAAGGAACTGGTGATCTTGGAATGTATTATGGCCATTATCCAAGGTCATTTAGACAGGATCTAATCATTTTCATTATCATTTTAACAAGGCCATGTATATTTCATAAACATTAGTCTAGTTATAAATTTCTTAAATTGATTCCCTACAATTTTGTTGTGTGGCCAAAAATGAGTCCATGGGTTTTCTACCTAATTTAAAATTGACAACACTTGGCCTTTTAAAAAGCAATAAACAGCAAAATCGATACTGCACATTTTTCACCCCTCAGTCATTTATCAAAGTTGTTATTCATTTTGAAGAAATTTGATAAAACGGGATCAAACAGAGCGTTATGTAATCACCATTTAGAAGCATTATGCTGTAAATTGCCATCAAAGACGTCAATAGCCCCAAACAGGTTTCAGATAGTCCAAGAGAATAACCTTAGAAAGACCCGAAATTTGACAGGAATTCCAGAAATTTGGCCTACGCAACCAATGTTGTACTCCTGAGTACCATGTTTCTTCTTAAAGCTTATCTAACCAACTTGCAGGAGAGACCCGATGTCACGTAATACTCTGCATAGTTCTCAGGATCTACTTGTGTGAAGTTCAATAACCACAAATCACATAATCAACTTTATCCACGATACTCTGCTATTTGTCAATCAGTAGTTAGACCCTTAATCTATGTTTTGATGCAAGTTCTGAGCAACCCTACAGAAGCAGTGTAAAAAAGAACCACTTCTCACCTCCCCGCCATAAATAAGACTACCTGTGGAGTTATAGCCTTTGGAATGTTAAAATCACCTAACAAAATCTCTAAATTAGACCCCAGTTATTTTGTGTAGTTACTACATAGATAGGGAGATTTAGAGAGAAAAAAAATAAATGATGTAAAATGAAGGTGAATTCTCTTAAGAAGCCAGATAAGGACACAAATCAGCAAAGTAATTTCTTAAATACCAGGGATTTAACTTTTGTAATGTTTTGGACTGTGGTCCAAATGTATGAGTATGCAAATTAAAAGTGGAGATTTATTGATTGGTTATTGCTTGTAGCATTTTTTAAAGAAATATTTTCCTTCTTAGTCAATTGCAAGATTTTCATTCCTGTGTAAATCAACAATAAAAGTTCAGGTACACGTAGACATAATTATACATGCAGATGCTAAAACAATTTGGGAAATTTTCTAAGTTTTCTAAGTTGATAATTTTATGTACATCTATTAAATGAACATTTTTAGTTTGGTTTGAAGGAGCTTTTACAACAAAAGAAGTGTTTGGTATCTATCTCTCTGTCTGTATTGTACATCATTAATCTTCTACAGAGTTTTCCAATTTTTTCTTCTTCTCCAGAACCATTTTGCCAATTTTAACCAAACTTGCAACTACTGGTAAGTTGGGGGGGGGGGGGGGGGGCACAAGTTTGAATTTGGTCACATTACCGTCTTGCATATGGAAAGCAAACTGCAGGAAACATTTTTGACATCGCAGGACATCATTCCATGGTCTCTTTTTCATAAGAAGTCAAAAAAATTGAAATTAATTCTCTGCAACAAAATTCAAAATAGAAATAAATGTATACATAAAAATTTACCTATAAGAAATAATTTTTAAAAAATATAAAAAAAAAATTTGGGGGGATGTGAGGTGAAGTTGGTTCATGAATCAAGCCTAAAATAACACCCTTTGAATGTTTAAATTAAGATACTTCAGCTATGGCTTGGCTGCCGTTTGCAAGTCTCTAAATGCTGAAGTTGTTTAATGCTGTCTGTCACGTTCTGTATACATATCTTTATGTATGAAACTTGGTTACATTGAATTCCTTTGTATAATTCTATTGCAGTACATAGTGACATCACTCAAATAATCTTTAGACTTTCTAAAGCCTGTTCCTTTAAAATACCGATTACATGTTCTTTAGTTGTCAAAGTATTGCATAAGTAAGTTAGCTTTTAAATCCCCCTGCTTTTCATGATTGGACTTTATTTTCATCCCAATACCTCTGATTGGTTTCCATGTCAAAGTGTGCATTCCTGAAGTGTTTAGAACCATTTTTGGAACTCATTCTCCCGAGTCTTTGTTTCAAATCAAAATTAAATCAGGTAATTTTTGGAAATGAACTTAAGATATTGAAGAAAGATCTGGGAAAAAGTTCTCAAATTATAGCCTGAACATAATTTCAGCCTCCTATTTCTAGGTGACCTTGACATTTCAAAGTGCACGATCACTTGATTAAAGCTCCTGATAACTTACACTTGTAAGTTCATGAGTAACAATATACTTAAACATGTATTTAGAGCCTGAAAATCATTCCAGTAAAAGTTTTATAGCCTTAACATCTTAAAAATAATTACTGCTGGGGGACTTATCCAGATATGACCTTTAGCCAATATCTAGGACACACCTTCAACAAGCAATACCAGTATTCCAGTGAAGGGTCTCCAAATAAATATGATATTTGATGAAAAAACAAACAGATATTCTTGGCAAAATAGTTATTTCACCACCCATTACGAACAGGGAGGAGGGGTCAAATGTTATATTATGTATACAATTAAATCTGGTATTCTGCATTATCTTGTTTTCAAGTGATACAACCAAATCAGACCATAATTTTCCATTGCACCTAATGTCCCTTAAGGTTTCCCATGCCTTGTGCACTAGTGAACACTCTTTGCAGTATAGTAATATTCTTTTACTTACAGATAAATAATATATCTATTATGAAGGGAACCTGTAATTTAAATGTTTGTGCTTTAAATCGCAAGGCATGGTCTTAACACCCTCCAAAGAAACATACCATTACAGATCAGGGTGTTTTTTGTCATGAAAATTCCACTGTATCTTTAAAATAAATTGTGTACCACCCAATCATTTAGAAATTTAACCCCGTTCTCTAACCTGGCATTTCACAGAAATATTCCGCATTGTCAGAGCTGTTGATATGGCCTTTGATTTATGCACTTTTGATGTTTCGTTTTTTAAGTGCAAAATACAACAAACGTTTTTTGATACCTGGAAAAAGTTTGTCTTTGAAGTCTTTCGCCCTGACGTGAGTGTGTCCTCCCAAAGTGTTATTTAAAGGACTGCAAAGACAGATAATAGACCTTCCAATGTAGGGTGGATCTTTTTTCCATACACACAGGTGTATAGAACCCAAACTTTGTTTCTCTGTTTACTTTTAATTAACGTATTTCGCGATTTGTCATGTTTCTAGGTGCATTGTGATAACAGAGGCTTTTTTTTCAGTTAACTACCGATGACTATGTATTTTTATTATATTTTGGCAATGCTCCCGTTTTCGCGAAACAGGCTGCAAATTTACATGAAAAATAAAACAATTATACAGGAAAAGATGCTCTCCACGTGAATAAAATTTAAAACAAAAAATATCTTTTATTGAAATAATAACCCTGCATCATGGAATGGATCATAGTATTGGAAGAACAATTTACATGTTTAGGGACCATTTATCTCCTGCAACGCGATAGCATGACGAGTGGCCGTCACCCTCGGACCCTTGTTAAGGTGTAAATTAAATATTTATACATGATTAGGAGTATCTGCCTGTCACACTTTGGGTGACAAATGAACAGCCGTCTGGAATGACGATAAACTCTCCTTTCCTTTTCTCCACGAGTCTTTTTGATTTCTCGCAATGCCACGGACTCCTGGTATTACAACTTTCGAAATAGGCGCCAATATTTGAATTAATCATGATTTACGGTGACGTCTAGTATTTTATTAGCACCCAAAATCAAAGGAGAAAAAACAATTAGTCATACACAGACTTATAGCTTCACTAATCTGTAATATGAACAAGGAAATATCAAAGATGTTTCTTTTGATAAAAGCCCATATAGTTTACAAAACAGAGATACATGTGTAGTTTGATGACAAATGTCTTTCCATACTTTGAAAAGGTTTCCTGTTAACTTTTCTCGTTCAAAGAAAATAGTTGCTACAAAAGCGGTATATTATATAAATATAAATATCAGATATATTTTTTAAGTTGCTTATTATGGGTTTCAATATAATTTGTTTTCAACAAAATATTGAAGTTACTTATTGATCACAAGCATCTAAGTTATGTTACGGCAAGTGCTACATGCATCAATTTATGGCGAGAATTTTTTCAACATAATTTGTCATCTGCTTGAAAGGTTACAGCCCAAAAATAACATCAATAGGAGTTATTGCTAAAAACGAACAAATGGTTGTGTCTTTGGGTTTCGAACTACCTCCTGTTTGTTCCTGTTGATGAAGAACTTGTTTACCTGCTTAAGTAGAGGCTACAATTCTCTTGCTGGATATATACTGTTCAAAAGTGTAGTTTTCATGTAGTTGGCAACAAAACCTCGTGTAAAGTTAACCAGATAGGTAAACACGACAAAACTAGCTTATCAACAATGATAAAACACCAATTTACACCTCTTTGATGACTAACCTTTTTTATATAGAATGTCAACCTTAGTTATCGCAGGAATCGTGTCTAGGCAATCAGAGGGTAACCCTTCATGCAATTTGAAAAAAAGGCTTAAAGATCCCTGTAGCTTGGCAATGCTGACTGATCATATACATGTAAGCCTTCTTTTGCTGCAAGTTCGTATTGAAAAAAAACAAGGGTTGATTTATGAATTTTATGTAGCTAGCATAAGAAAGAAGGTTTAATTTATAATTCTATTGAAGAAGTGTATGCCAGCTGCTTTAAAAGCAGAGGCGATTCTGTTCTCATGGAAGCTGGACTTTGGAATGAACCTGCAATATTTCCTTTTCTGTTTGTTTTGTCTGTGATAAATCTTGGAAAGTTAGTTGAGTTGATTTCTTGAGCATTCTACCAGAATGTAAATGTTGCCACGCGATAGGTCAGGAGCTAAGTAGGCCCAATACGCATGTAAATCTTGTGCGCGTCTGCCTATGTGTCTGACGCTAGGGAGGCCTAATATGCATGTAAAGTCCAGGGACATCAACGTTAGTTGGAAACATGGGATAATTTATGCATAACGGACGAATATGCAAATCATCAAACATTTCCAACCATCGTTGATGCCCTGGCATACTCTACTAACTAGACTATGATTCCTTATATCAACTCCCCTAAAACATGCATGTACAAGTATATGAATTGGGTCTACTGCCCTTAAAGAAATAAAGCTAGCATAAGTTAAAGATGTTTATTTCAAACATCTGTAGAACATATATTACAACTGTATTAAATGGGACTGCTGCCGAAAAAAAATAAAAAAATAAGTTGTACCTGAATAAGTAAAATGCCTTTGGCGTTACTCAGATTTGTAAGATAAGCCGACAAATCCGTAAGTGTTCAATATTCAATAATAGTTATCTGATGTATTTGTTTAATCAGTGCAGGATTTACTGTCGCTGCATTACTATGTGGGAGAGAGAATTTAAGGGTCTCTTCAGCATGTTCAAACAAACTCTTCAGAAATTCCTTTCCTAGTGCACAATCGGTAACAGTGTTTTGGTTATAAAAGCAAATCAATCTCTTATACAGAATCCACATAACATGAAATGCTGTGTACATGTATATGCGAGAATGATATCCCTCTTTCTTTTCAGTCATCTTTGGATTGGATAAATTTAATATGCGCAGTGGCGGATTTAAGGGGGGGCGCACCCGGCGCGCGCCCCCCCTAAAATTGTCAAAGTTAGCGTAAATCAAATATGTCTACTTGGTAGACCTCATTTTCACCCTTCAAAATCTCTAGAATCCAGGAGCTTCCGGGGGCTTCGCCCCCTGGACCCCCACCAGGGCTTTGGTAGACCTCATTTTAACCCTTCAAAATCTCTAGAATCCAGGAGCTTCCGGGGGCTTCGCCCCCTGGGCCCCCACCAGGGCTTTGCCCTGGACCCACTGGGGGCCTCAAAGACCCCTTGCCTAATTTTGGCGCCCCCCCTAATTCCAAATCCTGGATCCGCGCCTGATGCATGGAATATTTCGAAAGTTTGTAAGCGGTCGTACACCGTAAGTTGGGGTTGCCACCTTCATCGACACAAAATGTCAAGGTTTACCTTGACACAAAGCTGTGTATTTTAATTTGATATGTCAAGATTGCAAATTTTGTAAATGACCTTCTAGAATCTGGATCATACTTGGCCCCACGTTGTATTCTTTGCAATGCTTGCAAATTAGGCAATAAAAGTCAACAATATACCCTATAGTAGGAACATATGTTTTTGTTGACCAGCACGAGAAATGCATTGCTTGTCATGTATGTCTTACAGGACGTGATGAATTGAGTCAAAAGAAAAGGACACAGATTTTAAAAGTTAGATAATAGGCCTATTCCCATTGTCGCAAACGTGTCTTGAGACGACGGCCTAGTCCTTTCTGGTAGCCAGAGAAGAACTGTTCCTTGACAGTACATTTATTTTGGTCTTTTGCAGGTCCTACCATAACTATTTAAGGATAACCAGGATTTTGAAGTTTCTAGGAGAATTTGGTTATGAACATTACAAGCGTCCGTTTGTGGAGTTTACTTTGCAGGAAGCGATGGAAAATGAAACGTTAGAAAATACACTAGAGAGTTGTGTTCGCTACTGGCTAGAGACCATCAAAAGTGACAAAGATCGCGAGCAACTGAAAGATTACGTCAGAAAGATGGAGGCAGGTTACAGTTCCCCGGATGACGATACAAACGAGTTGGTCTCAAGTGCAAAGGTGGACAAAATGGTCGAAAAATCCTTAGAGAATCAGGCAGACATAGACAAAAGAAAGAAAATGGACGATTCTGGCGAGGATATTGACGAAGCTTCTAACGAGGAATGGAAGAAAAAGGAGGAACAAATGAAAAAGAATTCACAGAAAGAGGAAAAGGAAAGGTTAGGAATAGATACAGAGGAAACGGAAGGAAAGGAAAGGAAAGAGGATGGGATGAATGAAGAAGAAAAGGAAGATGTACAAAAATTGTTGCAAGATGAAGAAAAGAAGATGAAAGAATTGAAAGAAAAACATGAGATGGATATGGAAACAGACAATGCTGACGAGAAAACCGGGGAAATGGATACGACTTAAACATTTAAGTTTATAAAAAAAAAAATCATTTCAGGTCGTATTATTATGATTGATATATTGGGGTTAACTTATGTGAATTGTCAATTTCAAATAAAATAGTTGCACAAACTCGCACATTTGTAAACTGTCCAAACTCAATGATGCAGTCGTTCATTGTAATTTATTCATTGATCCAATTTTTAGCATAGTAATTTGTTAATATATGTGAACATCTCAATAAATTACTAGTAGTTTGAGACGAATATTTAGTGAATTGGAAGACAAGGCATGATTTATATAAAAGGTTTTGCCTTCGACAACTTGTTCTCAATGATGAAAAAAGAAACGTTTTTCTTCCCCATGACTGTACTTTTGACCCAATTTTCTATAGCATGGGATGATTTATTTCATAAGTAATTATAAAACACTGCATTACAAGGGGAGGGAGGGTGTTTGGGGTTAGAGTTCCTTCACTTCGTGACCACCGTCTGATGTTTTACCATGCCCTAGTATGAAGTTATACCCAGCCTTTACGCAAACAATGACGAAGTGTTTGTATCTGCATAGAGTCAGGGCAAGAATTAGCTCTAAAAACGTCAAACTGCACTATCCATGTTTAGTTTGGCGGCAATAGTACAAGAGCAACGGATACGGGGTTAATGGTGAAAGTCAACTGGTCTTGGAGACCAGAAGGAACAAAGGTATGAGATTAAACGGTTACGTACACATATTTGTTTGATTAAAGGTAATGTTGTGATAAGTTTACGCAATTTTCTACAACGAAATCCAGTTATCGGCTTCTATATGAGGAGACTTGTCACAATTTAAAAAGGCTATGGAACCGATTTAGAAGTCTCGACAAATATTTGGCCACGAGTGAAAATAAATTTTTTGAATTGTTATTGGCTGCTAAAGCACTTGAAAAATGTTTCACACAGAAAATAAAATTGTCTCACGAAATGAAGGTCTTGCCATAAAGTTTGTAAAAAATGACATTGATTTTTCCGAAAATTTCTTAAATCTCGTATTGGAAACTGTGTATAAAATTGATTTATTTATTATAATTTTATCGGGGGTGGTGGTACCGAAAATTAAAATTCAGATACCGATTAAGGCATACATGTACCTTATAGTGTTCACTTTTCAAATCAAAATGGGTCTTAAAATTGGAGAAAACACACCAGAACTAAATATCAGCAGGTAAGGTTGAAATTTCTCATATGCAAATCAAACTCCAAGGTCAAGATATGAAATATATTACTACCCATTGAAAGGACATGTATCAAGAAATGAATATACTTGTGAAAGCCCAAGCAAATGGCAAAGTTCCATTTTTTTAATATGTGGGTGAAACTCAAAAGGTCAACGTATAAAGGTCAAATTAAAGGTACAATGTATTTAGGGGAAGGCCTTGTCATATGAAACACACATATTATTAAAGCACTAACACCAAATATTCAAAAGTTATGACCAAGATTACTTTTTATTCAAAAGCAGGTCAACCTCCTACGTATGTTAAGGTCAAAATTCTGTCTGATTAGCTGTCTGTTTGTCCGCAAAAGCTTTAACCTTGCCCATAACTTTTGACTGAATGGGGCTATGGCTTTCACATTTCACAGGTCAAATTTTTTTATATCCATGGAAAGGCCTTATTCTGATAAATACACAACTGAAGTGTGAAAGCTATAGCAACAACTGCTCGAAAGATATGGCCAAGGTTAAATTTGGTGGTACCCAAAGAAAGGTCACAAGGAATGCACTTCTAAACCTTGGAGTTTGACCTACTTTTACAAAAAAAAAAAATGCCACACTTTTACCATGGCCATAACTTTCAAGGAGTTTGAGCTGGGGCTTTCATACTTTATATGTATATTCAATGTGGTACATGTAAGACCTTTCAGAAGGTATAAATATTTTTTACCTTGACCTTTTAGTTTGACCCACTTTTTAAAAACTTGGCCATAACTTTTGAACAGTTAGAACTAGGGCTTTCATATTTCACAGGTGTATTCCTTGTAACAAGACTTTACTGTGGGTACCAATACCTTTGACCTTGACCTTTGGAGTTTGACTTGCATTTGAGAAAATTTAACCCTAACAATAAACTACCAAATGGGGGGCATCACATTCTATTTTTTGTTTAAAATTATTTGTTCAGTTTGCTTGCTTTTAGTAGGAGGCTTCTATAGTTACAAATTTCCAAGATATACCTAACAGCTTCCTAATACATGTAGTTTTTCAGAGAAAATATCTTTAGATGTATTTTCAGATCTCGCCCAGTTTGCTGCCTTTAATTCAGGATAATGTTCTCCTCATTTTTGCTCAAACTTAAAACTATTATACTGTGCATGATTGAAAAAATTGTTCAGACTCTATATATATAATAATAATTAATATTGGGCCATTCCAAGTTTTTTCTCTGTTTATCCACCAATCTTTCAAAAACCTACCTACCTATTCGCAAAAAACACACTAGCCAAAACATAAAACACAGGCTTAAAAGTCATAAAAATGACTCGCTTCAAATGATTTGATCGAACTAAACTGCTTTAATAGAAGAAATATCTATTATTAAGCAAAAACAAGGGATTAAATGCTTAAAATACACGCAATATAACTTACTGTATAGAATTATTTGGAGAAATTGACGAAATTCAAAAATTTCGACAAAATCAATCAATTTCAGGGATCCAGATGTTGTGTTTTTTCTTATATGGGGTGTCAAAAACCAAGGCGCACACGGACGCTAAACATAGAAGAAACTTGGAATGGCCTTGCTTTGATCCATGTCAATTTCAAAACAATCTTTTCTTACTCTTAGAATAATTTCTTTCAAAATATGAAGTAAAACTGATACTAATACTACAGCCGATCTTGTCTAATCTAAATGTTGCTTATTCCAAAATCTTGCCTTACACAATGTGAAATTTAGTTTAATTTTAGTGAAAGTTGCTTGATTTGCCAAACTTCTTTGAAATCAATGGTATTGTGATGAGACACATTTTACTGAACTTGTTTTTAAAATTGTTCAGAAATCAAATACACGTGTATCAGCTTTATTACAAAATCATTTATTTTTTGACAATCTTCTTATACATGTAATGATATCTCCATGTCTGGCTTCATGTGTGACTTGGCAAATAAGCTATATTTCTTTTTCTTTTCTTTTAATTAAACAAATCAAAAATTCAATATATCAAATTAATACAAAAATATAGTTGTACAAAGGAATTTAATTATAGAATCACAATTATATTTAATTTATACTGTCTACACAATTATTTCTTTTATCTTATTTCATTTCAGTAGTGTCTGATAAACATACATTCTAATTAATGTTTTAAGCACATTTTCAGTTATTTGGTCTGTTTCAATAATTTGTTTATCTCCTGTTGGATCTGCTCTGCTGATAAAGTAGTATTAGGACCCCCTTGGTTATTATCACCCCTCTTTTCTGCGTTACTGTCCACACTTGCTGAATCTTCCCGTTTGCTTTCACTGTTTGTGTTGGAAGTCAAGTCTTGCAGTTCCTCCATCAGTTTGTCAAAGCTCCCTGATTTAGTGCCATCCTTATCTTCTGCCGCCCTTGTTCCTTTATCTTCACCTGACTCGATATTTGTTGCTTCATTTGATGCCCCTCTTGTTAATTTCCCCTCCTCATTGCTGGCAATATCCTCTGTTTCCTCATTGTCCTCACCATCCCTACTGTTCTCGTCACTATCCTCATCATCATCAGCGTTTCTTATTTCGATGTTATTATTGTCCATACCTTCAAAGTCAATATCTTCATCATCATCTTCATTGACCTCCCGTAATGTTTCGTCCTGAATGTCTTCGTCGTTTACATCTTCATCTTCTATTTCATCGTTAATATCACGTTTTACTCTTTGGACATTGGAAACATCACGTTTTTCTATATCAACATCAGATTCAGTCTCAGAAGCACTTCTTTTTGATTGTCCACTTACATCAATATCTTCCTCCTCATCTTCATCATCAACATCTATTCCAGCAGTTTCTCTTTTATCTTCATTGTTGTCATCATCATCTTCTCTTTTTTCTAAATCATCATTGTCATCATCATCATCATCATCACCCCTTTTCTCTAAATCATCATCATCCTCTTCATCATCATCACCCCTTTTCTCTAATTCATCATCTTCATCCTCATCATCATCACCTCTTTTTTCTAATTCATCATCATCATCATCATTATCGTCATCATCTCTTTTTTCTAAATCTTCTTCACTATCCATATTCCTGTTTTCTAAATCATCATCATCGTCATCATCAGCATCCCTCTTTTCTAAATCATCATCATCGTCATCATCAGCATCCCTCTTTTCTAAATCATCATCATCGTCATCATCAGCATCCCTCTTTTCTAAATCATCATCGTCTTCATCATCAGCATCCCTTCTTTCTAAATCATCATCGTCATCATCAGCATCCCTCTTTTCTAAATCATCATCGTCGTCATCATCAGCATCCCTTTTCTCTAAATCATCATCTCCATCATCATCTTCATCATCCCTTTTCTCTAAATCATCATCATTGTCATCATCATCAGTATCTTCTCTTTTCTCTAAAGCATTGTCAGCAGCATCCTCATCTTCTCTCTTTTCTAAATCATCACCATCTTCATCATCGATATCCCTTTTCTCCATACTATTCTCACCAGCAGCATCATTTGTTTTTGCCGAGTCCAAATCTAAATCCTTGTTGTTTTCGTCGGAGTTTCTGCGTTGTACATTATCCTCCAGTGCATCATCTATTTTATTGTCCTGAAAAACATTGTATGATGAATATTATATTCATTATACTGAATTATATTCAATAATATTTAACAAGAGTTCTCCCTATCAATGCCCTCTATTTTTCATTGACAAAATTAGACAGAAAAAATAACAACAGGACTTTTTTTTAATTTTTATATCGACAATGTAAAATTTCTTGTATGAGTCTTGTGGCCAAATTTTTTAAAACCAAAAATTGATATCATTTTTCTTTCCTTTTTGAAAGTTAATATTCCCTTTTTGGCGCACTTCAGTTGAATTGCCTGTGTTAAAAGCTCATATCATTTCTGGACACGATATTAAACTGAAGAAAAAAAATCTGAAGAACGATGGACCAAGACTACTATATTAATATACTAGTTTTGTGGTGCATGGGCCTCTTGTCCATGCCATTTTTATTTGGGTGAAAAACAAGCAGTTCTGACTTTTGATAACGTTTCAAAAAATCAGGGAAGTTACGGTACTACAGTAGGTAGGCTATGATTATTATATTTTTCTTACTCCAGTAGCATTTTGTTTTGAAAACGTCATTTAACATGTTTAATTATTCAATGCACTATATTTTTGTCATAAATTATATACTTTTATAAAAACAGATGCCGCATACTGAGTATATGTCAAACACTAACGTATTAATCCAGTATACTTGTATTGAGCAGAGCATACAAAAGGCTACTTTCAATTATCTCCCTTTGACCATCATTGAAGGAGTTAATTGTGTTAATGTTTGATACCATTGTAAAGATTGGTTGTGGCCATTTTCAGTAAATGTTTGATACAAGATATAATAAAAGGATAAATTTCAAAACTAAAACAGTTTCAACCAAAATTTAAGTTATATCTGGTGGTTAATAAGGAAATACTGTAATTTGTTGACCCCCTAGCCTCCTTAAGCATAGTACTAATATCTCAAGATTTTACAGTTTTAAGAGTCATGGAAAACATGGGTGTGGTCAGATTATCGGAGGATAGGTCCCAGATGAAGGGAAATATTAATATTATCCTTGAGTGCATGAATGATTGAAACTGTTTAAATGTATCAACCAATACGCAGGAATCAATTATATTTTTAATCATTAAAATTTAAATTCTTTTTACAGATTTTCTACCCACCTCTTCTGCTATTTTGTTCTCATGGTCCAAAGGAAATAACTCTGAACTTCTCTTATCTCGTAATGAATCTGAAAAAATTAAATTATAATAAAGTAATGGTAGGTAAACATTTACATTTAAGAAGTAGCTAGTAGGCCTAGTATTATAACATTTGTTTTCCTAATTAGGTTGTTAGGTTGGCATTCTCAGTCTGGATCTATTACAAGTAATCGTGGCAAGCTTGCATTTGGCAAACCTCGGCTGATCCCGTGCTTTCATCAAGGTATAATGGAATGAATCGGCCGAGGTGTGCCGAGTGGGATATAGGCCTAAGGGTGGTGCACCCGACCCCCTTAAAAAGACAAAGTTATAATAGTATAAATCATAGTTTCTCTGAAAGTGTAAAAGATGTCCCCTGGGTCCCCACCACTGTGACCAGGTCCTCTGGAGCCACTGGGGGTCTCAATGCGCCCCCCCCCCCCAACTACGTTATGCCCCCCCCCATTTAATCCTGGATACTTGAGATTATTTCACCCTTTCTCCTATCATGAAAAGAGAAAACAGAAAACCTGACCTCCCTTTCAATGCAAGCTTAAGGTCTTGGTTTCATGATCATTAAAAATCTTTTGTAGGGTTGCCCGGTTCTTTATATAAACAGAATATTTTGACTTTGAAGAAATCCTTCCCGGTCCCTGATCATCTTCCTACATGCTATATTGTTGTTCACAATTACCCCTATTCTCTTAGAGAAGTGGACAGGCTTTCGCCTACATGGATGTAGACGAAAGCCTGTCCACTTCTCTAAAGAGAATAAATTACCCCTACCTTTTCGATGCAAAAAACAAGTCTAGAAATATGTCTTATTTTTAGAGCTGTCACAGCTGCAGCTATCAGAAGGAGCAGTACGTAGTATAATCTCATTACTAGTATTGTACTTCTTTATAAAACTAGAAGTAAAATAGTTATCATGATATCCAACTATACAATATAGCACTACAGCCAGTACAGTCCCCTTTCTTTTGGGCGTCTGTTTCAAAACTACTTACCATCGGAAGACTTCTCAATGTTTCCTTTTTCTAACGGCGCTGCGTAAACAGCAAAAATGATCACACAAGCTACGATGTATGCAATATTGTAAGACATCATCTTGATCAAGCTGAAATCTGTGCAAAGCAAATATCCGTCCACATAAAACGTCACAAACGATAATATGACGTCATAAATTGCACTCAATTTCCCGGTCTTTGGAGTTGCACAAAATAAGGTAAAATGCAATAAGTTCCTTTATAATTTTGCTAGTTTTATACTGTGTTTTGAAAAGGGTACAATATATAATTCCACTTCTATGTTTTAAAAAATTCCTTTCGCCTTTTAACGTAATTTTAAGCATATTTTCGAATTACTTTCCTTTTAGGAATTCTTCTGTAAAAGAAAGAAAAATCGAATCAAAGGGAAATAACTTTCATAAAGCCATTTCTGAGTAAATTCAGGAAATGAACTCAAATTAATTTAATACCTTTTTCAATTTGCTTTCTTTGAAAAAGACCGAAAAAACACAGATACCAACAATTACTAAACAAAAACAAAAAAAGTCCACTTATATTTTAAATCCACAAAATATTTTCATGTGAACCCAAACGTATATCAAATTTTATGTTGTAATGTCACTATATAGTTTTTTTTTTGACTTGCCAAATTTTGCTTTTCAGAATAATCAATATAATATTTTTTTAAATACTAGATACATGTTTGTTCCACAGTACATATACATGGATGTAATGTAAAAATTAAACATGCAGATGCTTTCCATACTTTATTTTCTGAAAGAAATAAGTATTCATGAAATAGTAATATAAAATGGCACTCATTTATGCATTCTTGCCTACAATTATATTTTGCTAGATGTTCTCAATTATTCATACATATTTTTCAATACCCCACACATACTAAAAAGGCCTAAGTCCATTTTTCTAAAGCGTGCTAAGTCTTGTACAAACTTTTTTCACAATGCCATTTTTTATAAACAAATTTCTTTCTGAAGAGAGAGAGAGAGAAACAAAATTCGTTTTTTTTTTCCTGAAAAGGGTCAGCTATATAGGTCCTATTGGGAAAAAACAGTGGCGGATTTAAGGCCCCCCCCCCCCAAAAAAAAATTGTCAAAGTTAACGTAAATCACAGTTTCGTTTAGAAAATGTAAATATGTATACTTGGTAGACCTCATTTTTACCCAACAAAATCTCTAGAATCCAGGAGCTTCCGGGGGCTTCGCCCCCTGAGCCCCTTCCAGGGCTTCGCCTTGGACCCACTGGGGGCCTCAAGGCGGCCCCCAGACCCCTTGCCTACTTTTGGCGCCCCCTCTAACTTCAATACCTGGATCCGCACCTGAAAATGTATTTGAAGAATCAACTGACTTGCAATAAATTATAGAAAACATATTTTGAATTTAACATTAATTATAACGATGAAAGTATTTTATTTCATAAATGTTATTTTTGTTAATTTAAAAAAATATATATATAAAAATTCAGGGGCATATGCAAAATGAAAATGAAAAAGAAAAAAAAACTTATACAACCCAAACCAAGTTGGGACATTTTCTTCTTTTAAAAAAATCAAAGAAATATGACTCTTGAACCTGAAAGATAATCACAAAGATATAAAAAAGCAAGAAACACGAGAAGTACTGTGTCGACCTACCCATTAAAGAGTTATTTGGATCTATCTACAATTAGACCGCTTGCAGTCTTTGTCATGTGAAGATTTTGCGAACGATATTAAAAATGGACAGTTTTTATTCCTGTATAATCATCTCTCGTAACGAAAGTTTATCAGGCTTATGTCAATTAAGTATTTTATGTTCGTTGAAACGTCTTCTTATTAAGTTCGTTGACCGAATTTTGATATATAAAAGATTACTTTTTTAGATAAATGTTTTAGTAGTGTTGCTAACGTATCATTGGGTCCTCGAATAATTATAAAACTGAGAATATTATTCGGCATAGTTTGGAAGACTATTCTAAAGAATTCCCAAAAATTCTTATAATGGAAAAAAAAATCTCAGTTAAATGCATTATAAGAAAAGCGTTTTTCCGCTGCATTTTCGGGGAGTGATGAGCCTAAAAACGGAAACCGACATTCTTAAACTTTTTTATCACCCATTTCTAAACAGGTCACTTTTCCCCAAGTTAATAATATACCACTATAAATAAAAATAAAGAAAAAGGGAATTTCTGGATGAAAAAGATTTATAATTTTTTGACATTTATCGGGCGGTCATGAAATTTAAGAATTATCTTAAATTTCTGAAATCCCCAAATTAGTCAAACAAGCAATAAAAAGTGTATTTTGCATTTTATGATTGACGTACCCTGTAAAACGAACAAACAGAATTCGCATACTTTATGTACTTATGAGAACGTTCTAATCCATGCAGATCTCTTTATGTTTTCGATTGAAAAAAATGGCACTTTTTCTGATTTGCACATTTTTATTTTCTTGACGTTTATCGTATGGGCGGAAAAAAAGTTTGCATATATGTCTGGAAAATTTCCTGTATATTAAAAAAAGGGGAAAAATCCTTGCAAATGTTAAAACTGACAAAAATGACAATCATAAGCTTATTCTCAAAGCCAAAATGGCGGGATTTGTAATCCACCCTGCATTTACATTTTAACCTTAAAAAGGTTAAAACGCCTTCGTCATGGTTCTTAGTGTGCTATGAAATTTCAAACTTCATTGACTCTTTATTTGAAAATT
This sequence comes from Saccostrea cuccullata, assembly GCF_032062105.1. Lineage (NCBI taxonomy): Eukaryota > Metazoa > Mollusca > Bivalvia > Ostreida > Ostreidae > Saccostrea > Saccostrea cuccullata. Next base: position 181,707 of record NW_026933337.1, on the reverse strand, counting down.
GCGACTAATTACCACCAATCCATCACAAGACATTACAGTGTTTCTGGAGATGAAATGTATACCTTTGACCCAATATGTTTTTATTATTTCTGAGATCGCGCGGTTTCTTAACGAGGCAAAAGATATAATTTAAGGATCTTGAACAGACAATGAACGCAACGAGAACGTCTTCCACAAACTGTAAACTGTGATTTTCCCATATGACGAATCACTTTTAGTTTTTAACCTACATGTATTTGTTCCAACAACAAAGCATTGAACAAGGGGTTAGTCATTTGCTCTAGGTGCAAACTTATTTCCCTCTTTTGAAAATAGCATTTAAAAATAAAAATTTTGCATGCTCTTAACGATTTCTTTTTATTCCAGAGTACTATAACACATGATGTACATCTGTTCCGTTATGTGCAAGCTTTGAATATCCAATTGCAAATTGCAGATCCAAAAGAACGTGAGCGAAGAAGTTGCATTAATTTTACTATACATTTACGATGATTTTTATTAAAAAAAAAGTTATTCAAGTCCTCTGAGAATTCTGTAAACAAAATTAGGCGAAACAATAAAATTTTGTCCCCTGACTTTGTTGGAGGTGACATTATACATTTATACATTTATTTCACGACTATACGGCGGAAGCAATCAAACTGTTGTCCCGAGGTAGTAAGGAAGATGGTAGAGTTCGAAGCCCTGCCAGTGGCAACGATTTCCAAGGTCTGCACCTCTATCGAGGGACAGCAATTTTATTCTTCCCCAAGGACCAAAAAATAAGCAATTTAATATCTAACCCTCCGAAAAAATATTAAATGACCAATGGAGTAAAGTCAACAACGTCAATAAATTAAACAAGAGGGGTTCTTATTTATAAATAATCGTTATGTATGGATCCATCGAGATTTTTCCTTGAAAAATATTTAACGTTTAAAAAGATCCTGTCTTGCGGATTCATTATAAATGTTAGAAATTTGACAGATTAGAGTGAATTTTTTAGACAAAAATTCAATATCAAGAAAGCCTGACATACTTTTATTTTCGTGTTTTGCAATACTGTTTGCATGTGTTACTTCAAAAAAATGCTTCTCTTTGTAAAGTTTTCAACATATTTTAAATATATTAATTATATTCAAAAATAGTGATTCGGAATATTACCATCCTTTTTAACTAAATTAGAAATAAATTAATAAATCTTCATATTTTTTGTAATTCTTCTGTCGAACTCACATACGGACAGTCAGAACCAATATAAATATCCTTTGTAAGTAATGAAGTCAATTTTATTGACAGCCTTGTTGTTTTTTAGAGTGAGCATCTCCTTGGAGTCCTAATTATCATCTAATAGGTTCGGACACGCGCTACTTCCTACCGAAAGAAAGAAAAAAACAAATTGCTTGTTAACGTTCATCTTAGAGGAATTGACCGTACTGTTTGCTTTGATTTGCTTACACGCTTTTTGACGATTTCTGCAAAACCAATTTGACTTCCTTTGAATCTTTGAGGAAAAACTGTTATGGATTAAGCTTTATACAAGAGGGAGAAAGATGATTAGTTTTTCATGCATAATGAAGTGCCTATTACGAGGTTGATTTCTCCCATAAGTTTTAGTTCCATAAGCTGGTTCCTCTAAAAATGCATTTCTTAATTATTGACTGCAGAGTTTGTTTTGTTAGCGAAGAGCAAAATGTCGTGAAAAATTGAATTACGTTAAAAAAACTGCATCTTTCTCTAAGAATCGTCAATACTGAAGGAAAGGAACAAAAAAGACACAAGATGTTCATTCTTGTATTTTTGGAAATTTGTGCCTTTGGTCAAAGGCTGCATTATAAATATTTGTGGAAACCATATTAAAATCAGTCTAAATCCTTGAAATGTGTACATTAAGTAGAATATAAAAAAACCGTATGCATGATTTGAAGGGTTTCAAACATCTCAATAAAATGACATGGCAAAATCTTTACAATAGAATTAAGAACCCTATTGTGTGCGAAATTGTTTATTAAGACTAGATGATAGCAGTTGAACATCTGTGGAAGTGTTTGTAAATCAGTAAAAGGCATTAAATTCGTTCTGATAATCCGTTTTGCACCAGAGTGGATTAACACTTTGACCGTGTTTGGAAAGAAACTCGCAGTTCTGAGGTGCAACTCTGTTGGTCTCTCGTCTTTATTCTGTTAAAGGTTGCCGAAAATCGTGTCGAATACTTTATGTCAATTACAGGGTTCTATGACAAAATTATTATGTGTTGTACATAAAAATCCCACAGCTAACCAGTTTTTACTTTGAGTTTTTTTGGGTGATCAACCAGTTTTCGAAATTTATTGAGCTTCAGAGGTAGCAAATTCATTACCTATAGACCAGTTGAGGTATTTCTATGTAAAGTGATACAGCTGTCAGCTACTTGTTGAAAATGTTGCATTTTTACGTCATTTATACAGTAGAAATAAAGGTGGGAATGATTTTTAATTAATACATGTAATTTCTCATAGAATAACCATAATAATTTTTTTCTCTACTATTTAAGATATACAATGTACATGCTTAGCAAAATAAATACGTTGATTCAAATCTCACAGAATTAAGTTGCTACAAAAGTAACGAATCAATGTTTACAGAGCATTGCAACAAGTTAACTTTTCCCAACACTCTAGATCTTTTGGGTGACAACGATGAGACTCGCTTGTCATGATAATAATCGCATTAATCTTCATTTTTCCTTGGTGGTTGTGATAATTTTTCACAAGTTATCTGTCTTTGTCAGGGAATATTTCACAAGATTAGCATTTTCCAACAAAGCCACAGATCACCAAGTCTTTTTACCTCGAAAAAAGCTGCTGTGCTCAAAACCTCACACATAGTTACTTAAAAGGTTATCACCAACTTATACTGAGAAAGAAGCATATTGCACTTCTAGAAGGAACAATGACCGGTGTATCTACATAGTGAGGTATAGGTCATTGACAGATCCATACTGTCCCTCCATCACATGATCTTGCAGGCCTTAGATATTGCAAAAATAAAACAAAATATTCTTTGTCACGTTTCTTTTTACGTTGTACGGGTGTATGTGACGTAAATCAAACGAAGAGTCTGTTGCCCCTTGGATAACAGACTTTTTTCAATCATATTTATTTTTCTTTAATTTCTTTTTCAGTTTCCATTGTATACTTTGCTTTTAGAGGATGGTAAAATTTGGTTGAAATAAAAGACGCTGTATAACTAGACACAAAATAAGAGCGCATTTTCGACAGCAAAAATACGTGGAGGGGGGTTAATGAATAATTTCCAAATTATGGTAAACCAATTAGACAAGAATTACAAAGCGATTTCATCATACACTTAAATTTTTCTTATTGTTCTTTAATCAATTTGTTAGCTTACATTCAAATTATGGTAGACTAATCAGACAAGAATTACAAAGCGATTGCATTAGACACTAACATTTTTCTTATAATTCTTAAATCAATTTGTTAGTCTATATTCAGATAATTTTTTTTTCAGATATGAGAATCATGAATAATCATCTTCATCACTAATAAAAGATAACGAAAATTATTCATCATTTGTAACCGCTCCAGTGGGCTGAATTAACAACTGTAGTTTTTCCTTACTCTGTTTTCACCTTTTGACCTCTGACACTGCTAGAGTTAGCCTCGACTGGAATCCCATCATTTTCGTCCCAATGAGAAAATAAATTACATTCGTAACAAATGTCAGCTTCTGGACAAAGAAACCAAATAAAATCACAAAAGAGAGTATTTTTTTTACTGTTCTGCGAGGGAGATCAGTTGTAAGGTTAGGTAAATTGGTTTGTTTACCTGCAATTCTGAACCTTCAGGATTTGACCTCTAACATTCTTGTAATAGATACCAGAAGGGTAAACACACATAAAAAGATGTTAAAACGAAAGTATTTGTAATATGTATTCCATACTTTATTCAAAACACCACGTAAATGTGATTTTTATGCAAACAAATGATGTATTTTACATGTATTTCTAAATACATACATTGTATTATAATGCGAATACATTTGGAGATAAAAGTCTTTTAAAAGAAATGCTTCTTTAATGGTTACCGATTCTTTGTTAAAATCTGATCTGATTTTGTTTAGGTCAATCACATTAAAACACTAGAATATAAGCAAGGTAAATTACTTTAAAGGAATCTCTGATGGTCGTAGACCATATGAACCAACAGTTGCCGATACTGAAGGGAAAAAATGAAACTCTCTAATCTGTACTTTATTGATATAATTAATATATGAACAAATGTATAAAGGACATTTATTTGATGTCCTTGTAGTTTTTAAAGTGATTCCCGTATTATTGCCCAGTCATATTTCTGTCACATTGGCGTCTACCGTTTTAACATTCATCATCATTTCTTACAGCGGTTGTTTGATATTTGACCCGACAAAGCTGATAGGTCAATGATGAATGGTCTATAAGAAAAATGTTGTGAACTGTAAATCGGTGGCACTGTAGCTCTTTGGTCGCCCGTCTCATTTTTTTTCAGACCAGCGGGTTACAAATAGACCTTTATCTTCAGCTATAGGTGTATGCCCATATACCAGCATGTCATTGCATTGGCGTGTTCAAGTCATGTTCAAGTCATGTACAAGTCATATACAAGCCATGTTCAAGTCATCTACAAGTCAGTCAAAATGAAAATACATGTTAAAAAAAACTCGATTAAAAGCAGGCATGTATTCATCATAAAAAATCAATTTACAAGGTTTATCAAATTGCTTCAATTAGGACAAGTTGGTTGAGATTATAAACTTTTGTCATTTAAACTTTATTAAATACGTATTTTTTGTCCATATATGGCTACTGATTTACCGTCACGTTTTGCACTTTAATTTTTTTTTTCAGGTAATTTCTTAAGACCACTATCTATCAAATGTTGGGAAAAAATACACGGTTTTAGTGTTGTTTTAAATAAATTATAGTGACAAAAACCTCACCAATGAAGACAAATGATTTTCATGTGTCACGGAAAAACAAATTCTGGAGCCATTTATGTTTATCATGATCTCTCCTTTGTCGATTCCTGAGAGATAGATCGTTAATCATGGGTCACAACAAAATCAAAACAGTCAAGCAGACAGGTGAAAATGGCTGGCTCAGGATTAGGTTATAATGAAGTAAGGTCACTTGTGAAAATACTGCGTTTATTCAATCCACACGAGTTCTCTTAAATTCATTTTATTAAGTGCCAATCTTTTCTTGATGAACTTAAAAAAAGTAAAGAATGGCAAGGCAAAGGGGAGCATCCCCTAAAAAAGAATATCTATAAATCATGGCAGCATTTAACATCGATCCCGAAGCAAATTGCATCACTTCCGATCCGTTACGCACATGAAGATACACCCCCCCACACACAGCGCCTTACTAAATCACTCTGTTTCGAGGGGATAATAAGTAAGGAACACTGAACACCACGTCCAATATGTCTTGTTGTATGTAATGGAAATCTGCTTATATAAAGGACAAGTGAACTTAAGCAATACTTAATGGGCCCTTTTTATATGCCATTTTACTTCAGAATATATTACCAAATCGTTTTCTATTGGTAATAGTTAGATACTAGTGGATATTTCTAATCAAAAAGCATGTTAAGCGCCACTTAAATCAGCATGGATTTAAAACAATTGAATATTTTGAAAGGCCTATGATACCCTATAAATCCGGAAAAGTCGTACCGAACCTTCTTTTAGTTTCATTTATGTAAATCAAGGGAATAGATATTTAAATCGATACTTAAACTATCTGATGGTGGATCATAGTCGGGCGCGTTTGCGGAATGATATTTCTTGCACCAAACCTGTTTTTAAAAATATGGAATGAAATTGTGTAGTTGCCTGAATCTAAAATGATTAAACTAAGAAATTGGTACTCTTGCATTTGAAAAATTACAATAATAGTTTAATTGAATTTGAAATTAAAAAGGAGTGTTATAGGTGGCTTTCAATACCTGTTTCATTGTCTTGCATGAAGGTTAAAAATGTTTGACACTTTACACACTTAGATCTCCTTACCCTCAAAAAGAAATACATACAAACATCTCTAAGCGGCACGACTTTCACTTACTGAAACAAAACCTGCCTATGTTTTACAGTGAGCACTTTTGAGGAATGTTTACCTGGATAGAACTCACGTGACTATCAGTATTTTAAATAATTTATTCCACACGTGGGTTCAACATGGGTCATACAGGTAAATAGCTCTCACTTGCTATAGGAAAAACATTGTACTTTTTATATATTTTTAATATTTTAAGTACGAGCCTAATCGTGTGCAAATTTCATACATTCACACAAGTTTTATAAATGTAATATGCGTCTTTTGTCATGCACAAGTTTGCACATTAGGCTCATAGTTAACAAAGGCTTTGAAATGAATGACCGTTCTCGATTTACTATAGAAAATCGCCAATGTCGGCTGACCCCTACCACATTGTATAGTTTTGTTCTTTGTATATTCGTGGATTTCAGCGGTAAAATTTGTTGAATCGTATGGTTCAGATATCAATTAATAAATTGAAATGAAAATGTTTGCTAAATTTGATAATTTATTTTTTCACATTTTACCGGGGCCCATAAGTGCACTCGTTCTTTGTAGAAAAGCCAAGTTGTCGGTGTGTGCTACACTTAATTGCATGGAAAAGATTTTAAAAATTACATTTTAAAAATTATGATCATGTGAAACAAAAATGGTCACGCAAAGTTATCCTTACACGCATCATAAATTTTATATGTACATAATATAAAAAGAAAGTACGATTTATAGATGATGATTTTACATTTAGTCTGAGCCTTCTTCAAGGCAGATGAATTATTTAACAATAGACAGATTCACTTGTTAAGGCTGCATAATCTGCTTTGTCATCGTGGCGACTCGGTGTGGTGTCAATCCGGACCAAGATTTGGCTAATCTAGGGAAAAAACGAGAATAATTTGAATGGGTTTTTTAGTACAAACATCTTAAATCTATTTTTAACCAGAAAATAAAACTTTAAGACTCATTATAGTATTATGAAATCAGCGACTACAGTTCTTTTTTTTAGCATTTTTTCTTTTGTTTGTCTGTTTGGCTGTAGGTTATTTTAAATCAATGCATTGCGATTACGGCCGGATCCATAACACTGCTCTTCTTAAAAAATATTTCTTTTTTGAAATTCTTGTATATCGATTACAAATAAATGAAACTATATTCATTGAAAAATAGGTATTTTCATTGAATTGGTCGTTAAACTTACTTTATTTTGAAGCTAAACATGGAGTGTTTTTAAATTAAGAAAGTAAATTATTTGCATACCAGGTTGTCTGTTAGATTCGTAGCGTTAAATATTGATAGTAACTGTTGATATTAGAAATCAGATTTGTTGACTCTGTACATTTTCAAGCAAATAGTACAACTATTTACATTTCAGAATTGCCGGAATCTCGACTCACTCGGGTGAATAGAGGCACCCTAGTCCGAATTTACTAGAACCTTGGTCAGTGTTTGCTTTCCAGTAAATATGTACTCGAGATATTCTAAAATACATCTGTTGTTTAGTTTATAAGTTTATAATCCCCTTGTATAGGGGTCTCCTTAACTTTCATAAAGAATCAGTGATTGTTACTTTTTGTTCAGTGATGAAATCGCCTATTCGCCATTATTTGCAATGGGATTTGGATATTTGTATAATTTTCAATGATGAACTTTACTAAAAGAAATAGAACATTTTTCAAACATGTTGAAATTCTTCAAAGTTGTTGAAATTCAATTTGAACTCTAACTTTTCGGTCAAGATACAAAAAGATTAGTTTTATTTAGCATCAAAAGACGCAGTACTTTGTTGGCATGAATTTTTCTCTCCCAAAAACATATATTGAACAAAAGCGTTATTTTCGGGTTGTTTTTCCTTTATCCATATTTAGATCATTAGCATTTTATTTACTTCACTTGCACAAAAGCAGTTTTATGTTCGAGGGTTCGCCGAATGTTTAAAATTTGCTTTCTTTGTAAAAATAACCTTGCGCGGGATAAACCTCTTGAATTCAGAACCAAATTCTACCACAGCTGGTGAAAATTAAATCAAGACCTCAGACGACTAATCCTTAAAATGAATAACAATACCCGAAATATAATCAAATATTTTTACATAAATCTAAGCTCCGTAAAAGCTGTTATGATATAGCATTACTTAAGCGTCTATCACAGATTCGTGTTATTTTTTACCCAACCTAAATCACTCTACCTGTGTGTATGGGTCTAGGGGAGATTTCATGTATATATATGGTCAGCTTAATATGAGCTTTATGAAGTGACAAAGGCTTGGTAGAATCTCTACACAAACACGTGTGTAAGTGGACAATATGTACAGAGGAATCTGTTTCAAGAGCCCTCTTATGTTCCAAGGAAGTGGACACTGAATGGTCAGTGCTGGACTGTATGTTTAAAGATACGCCTCCCAAACAACTAGATAAAAGAAACATTTTGATATACGACAGCGTAGATTTATACTGATAATAGAACAGCACAATCAGCATCTTCTCGGACCTTTCCGGCAAGTTCGGAAAAATTGTTTTTCCGGTTGTCAAAAACCCGAGAAGTTGAGATTGAGGACAGTGTTTTCGGGAAAATAAAAAGTAGTGATCGAATGTTATGCTTTCATATCCACAATTACTTTGAGTTTAAGATATTAGATGTATTTGATAAAAATGGTATAATTTACTTTAAGCAACTGTGCAGATGCAGAGAAAAGTTGATTTTTATCCTGCAGATTTCTTTTAAATATCAATATTTATAAGCTGTTAAAAAACGAAATTTTACATTTTTATATAATAGTGAATGAGCTTTGGTACATGATGCTTTCGAAAAACAGAGCTGTATTTGCCTAGGTGGAGCAATGACCCACATTAATAAACATAAATAAAGACGGTTTAAGGACTGACAGCTAGATTAAACATTCTTTTTTAGCCCTCACTTATCTAGAACGATGGTTTAATGAACCCATTTTAACACACTCCGTAACTGTAACTGTTAGTCGTGACTTAGCAACTTGGTATAATATTGCTTCTTAAACACAAACTTCGCCCTCAAGCGAAAGTAATACATTAACCGGTCTTTTAAAAATTAAGATAACCCAGATATTTTAACAGATTAGTTATAATTTGGATAAGAAATGTCATTGATGATAAAAGTACAGAATTGTATACATGTGAAGGATTTTTGTGTCCTAGTTTATTTTTTTTTCCTTGTGAGATTTTTAACAATGACTCAAAAAGGTGTGTTTAGTTTCGCAGAGTGGGTCTATATATAAGAAAAAAATACAAATGAGCGGCGTTTTAGTTCTTGAAATGTAGTCCAAATTTTCAGACTTTCTTATGATTCAATACATGTGGTATATAGGGTCAGATTTCTATACATTGTGTTTTTATTTGATATTAATTTTACATGAAAGCTAAATAACATTTGAAATGGTAATATACCTGGGGATAAAATAGCAAAGCATATTTGAAATAGCATTAAGGCCTGTATTGAATAGGCTTTTCAGCATGTCTTTTGAAGAAAAATTAGATCCTAAATTTTTAGATTTATTCCATTGGTGATTGATGTATATTTATATCCTTCCATTGACAATATCCCCTTTTTTATTTTGAAAATGTTGAAATATCAGATAAAGAATAGTGTGTCTTTTCTAAGCTTCCGACTTTCCTCAAAATTTAACCAATTTGAAGCAATCCATTTGATTCATTTTATTTTAAGGTTTTGTCCCTATATCTATGTAGTCTCATTCATTTTATTACATCATTTCCTTTCTTGTTCCGTTTTCTTCATTGTGTATTGTCAAGAGCATTGTAAAAAACTTCAATGTATCTTTGAAAAAAAGGAAAGAGCTTTGTCGTTTTGAAGCATTAATTGATAGGGTTCATTTTGTAGAAAGGTACGAAATCTTGAAATGATCGTTATTTTTAATTGTGTGTCACTAATTAATCAAATATTTCCTGATAGTAAATTTGTGGTTTCTATAGTTAGATGCATGTGCTGAGTTATATCAGTTCATATTCGAAGATGAACTTCCCTAGTTAGAATAAGGTGGCACTGTGTGTGTGTATGTTGGAAGACGCCCAGACGTCTAAAATAGTGTTACAAAACATCCAGAATAATTCAACACAAATGTTTTCAATCTTAATGTTTTACATTATCGTGGTATTACTACTAATGAATAAGCAATGAGAAAAACCTTCGCTAATCAGTGCATTTTTTTGCTATATTATATCAACACTTTTGAAATATAGTCATGCATAAAAAAAAGTCCCGCACTGAATGACTTGATGCGGAAGTGAAAAATTATTGACAATTTAGTATGCTTTTCTCATCCATCACAATCAATTCAGATCTCAACTGCTCCAGTCGTTTTAAATATGTGTCCCTGGTCTGTGACTGTCTTTTACAGGTTTATTCCATAAAACAAGACAGATTATGATATAAAACATCATACAGGGTGTGAAACAACATGTACAATTAACTTATTTTTCATTAAATGCTATTTAAGATAATCATAAAACAATCAAAAGGGGATTTTGAGTTGAGAATGTGGCTTTAAATAGAAATCTGTGCTAATTCTAGTGAACATGAATCCTTTTTTTCTTCTCTCTCTTCTAATGGCGAAAGGTTTGCAAACCAAACTTAATAATATTAAATAATGCGCATGCTACAGCATATTCTTTTAACAATATACTAGTATTTAGAACATCATTTCAGTAGATAAAATATTATCAATTTGTTCTTGAATTGTTATTAAATTTGTATTTTTAACATTTTATTATTGTAATTGATTTGTTTTTAGTTCACCATTACTAAGAACAACCCAATGTAATGTATCTTACAGTTATTACTTTAAATTTTTCAACCTAAGTAATTTGACCTTCAGAAATGGAGACAGGTTGAATACAGCGCCTGGTAATTGGACTTATGTGTATAAATATAACCCCGCAATAATTGCTGCCGATAATTATCTCTCCATAAGAACTTTATAATAACCTCTGCCCTCTAATTATGCCCCTTTAAATGTCCCCCTCTGGGTGGTAATAACCATTGCTCTGTGATCAGAGGATGCGTGTAAGTTTCATATTTTGCAATGGACATAGTAAAGAAATTATCAAGATTCCAAAACATTTATCCCGTAGAATGTTTTTATTACGATTCGACTCCACAATAGCCTATTTTTAGATCAAGGGAGGCTATCCAGACTGTTTTATTACGCCCACTTCCTGTTCTTTATTATCTTTTCGGGGATTCCGACAGAATTTTCTCCTAAATAACTTGATGCAACTTGTTTAACATATGAAAACAACACGGAATTTATAGAAGGTAATCTTTAATTATAACAAAGTACAAAATGTCAGCTTGATGTGACTTTTTCACAGCCCAGCTTTAAAACTTATAGTAAGCGTCCCCATCTAGCCTAAGTACATGTATATTTACATTTATTCGGAGAAAGTAATACAAATAGTGGTTGGGCAAGAGGATATTTCTTGTTTAACATATTGATGACAGCCTAACTCATTCCCTACGATGCTTGATTTAAGTTCCAGTTCTCCGAAATTAGTAAACATTAGAACCCGATACGTAAAAATGCTGATAACCTTAAATACTCTTTTTAAAGAGACATCAATCTTTCAAAACGATTCTCTTTACTCCTGACATTTATTCTGTATAAAACATACGACAGTTTTCAGAACAGTTTTATTTTCGGTAAAGTTGTTAGATTAATAATCTTGACTTTCTCCTAATGTGATTCTCATGCATTTCATCTTGCAGATTAACTGCGAGAAAAAAGTTTCCACAAAAAATGCCAAGTGAGAAATAAATTGAAATTAGTTTATTCTGCGATTTTCCAAGAAAACATGCATGTATAATATCCTTTGAAAATACATTAGAATTTCTACTATTCTCGGTTCTAAATTAACAAAAATTTGGGGCTAATTAAATACAGATTCTTTCGTTAGTCAAAGGTTAAAATACTTGTAATATAATTACTGGTATTATGAACAAGAGGCCCACAGGCCTTATAGGTCAACTGAGTATCATGTAACAACTTTCCAGCGAGTGTATTTGGTTCATGTTTTAAGCCAAAAGCCATGAAATTCAAAAATTTTGAAAGAGGCACCATTGCTTATCAAAGGGCAGATTTCAAAGCATTAATTTATTTTTAGTCAAAGTACCCCCCGGTACCCCTGACCCAGCAGCCCTGAAATTATCTATTTTGAAAGAGGCCGCTTTCTTCATTATAAGGCCAGCATTTTTTTTTTATGTTTAGGTTTAGTTATGAACATGAGAATAAAAAAGTCCCGAAGGAGAAGGGAATAAATTTTTTTTTTGATAAATCAATTATTAACATTTGTACATTCTTTTTTTATGCTATCCTAATAGACTCCTTACCACTGGACACATAATGCTTACAAATAGGAAAGTAGAACATTTAATTGCTTATTTCATCATCTGCCAGTTTGGGCCAGTTATATAAATTTTGTGATGTTGATCAAAATATATTTTAAAAAAATCAATTCTTTAAAAGTCTTTCAATATATCTTCATTTTTTTTAATATGTGTTAGGTGAATGTGTAGACATTGTTCTAAAATTTACTTGATGCCTAAAATTATAATTCCTATCATAAAACAGACAGGGAGTATTGGGGAGTAGGGTCAACATTTTTTCAATTAAGTGTAAAATAATTTTTCTGGCTGATACAAATGATACTACATGCCTGTATATATTTGTATGTTCTTGCCTTTTAATAGTTGAATTTTTTTTATTTCTTCAGGTTATTGTTTATGACTTCACTTCTCCCATAGTTTTATTCATTACATCTGATGCATAAGCAACCCTTTTCTGAAGAATGATGCTTAGACTGTAAGCTATAACAGAGACCTAAACAATGTCCCTGGCAATATGCAATAGCTACCATGGGCAGTTTAAAACCTGGGGGAGGAAAATAATTTACAGTTACTTTTGAAACGAATACATAATTATCTCACCAGCATGTCATTGTGCAACAAAGTCTTCAGCATTTTATGTGTCCTTTGAACGGGTGAAACGTTTTGAATGGCACTCGTATCGATGAATTTTACATTAAACCAAGCTATCTTCTCAGATCAAGCTTTATTCCATTTACGTGCCGTTTCATCGTAAAACCGAAAGTGCGAGTCCGTAAATTTGAAATCTCGATCCCGACTCAAATTTGACATCGGAAAGAAAAAGAATTGTTTAATTTTCTTCAGAAAATTCAAAACTTTGAGCGGAGGGTTTGTAAAACTGAAAATAAAAGAAATCCTGGCCTTAAATATGTAATTAGATCATTAGCATATTAACCAGGAGCAAAGGATAAGATGTTCAAAGAATTCATGCATTTCACTATATAATCAAATAGAGCCCCACCCTAAAACAAGAATCCCTGACCCTGGGGCCATGAAATACACAATTTTGGTAGAGGCACTCTTGCTTATCATAACTATGTACTTAGTTAGTTTATTTAATCCCCAGGAGCAGAGAAGAAGATTTTCAAAGAATTCATGTATTTTCACTATATAATCAATAGAGCCCGCCCTTACACCAGAACCCCTGACCCTGGGGCCATAAAATTCACAATTTTGGTAGAGGCACTCTTGCTCATCATAACTATGTACTTAGTTGGTTTATTCAATACCCAGGAGCAAAGAAGAAGATTTTCAAAGAAATAATGCATTTTCACTATATACTTATTTAGCCCCGCCCTAGCACTAGAACCCCTGACCCCAGGGTCATGAATTTCACAATTTTGGTAGAAGATGCTGTATACAAAATTTGCTGATTACAATCATGCAAACAGTTTGACTGCTTGATGTCACGGAGTAAAGAAGAAGATTTTTAAAGATTGCATTAATTTTAGTGGTTTTGGCCCCACCCCTCACATTTATTCTGTATAAAACATATGGGCAGGGATCAGAAATTTTATTTTCAAAATTTTTGTTCCCCTTAACCCATAGATGCTTTGTGCCAAATTTGGTTGAAATTGGTTCAGTGGTTGCAGAGAAAAAGCTGAAAATGTTCAAATGTTAACGCACGACGAAATTAACAAAAATTTGGGGCTAATTAAAACAGATTCTTTCGTTAGCAAAGGTCACCTTGAATATAATACTCAGGTGACCTAATAAAATACTTGTAATATAATTATTACGAATAAATATGTAATTTTTCATGAAATCATTTTGTATCTACATTATCATTAATCAACCAACCCTTTCACTCTTGTGTGTATGTATATTGTGTATTTCATGTATATTATATCCAAGTGTTATACATATGTACAAATGTTAACAATATAAATGTACTTTCTTTTTGCTCCACGAGGGCCTTTAATTGGTCAATAAACTAATTGAATTGAATTGCACTATGTGTGATCTGTATGTATAGTCTTCAATACATGTTCTGCGATTTATACAGTGAACAGTTCACAAAACTTTATGGTCCACTAAAACTGTTCATGTTTGTTTTCACGCCTATAAACTTTGTGATGGGACCAAGAAAACACTAAATGGACATCTATACTGCAAAACACCACAAAAATATGGGGGAAGATAAATATTGACGGACAAAAATGAATTGTAAGAAAATGTTGATTTAAGGCATAAGCTTTATTTCTTTACTTTTCATTCATCCACATCATTACCCCGGCGTAATCCGTAACAAGTATCGTTACAGTACAGACCCTGGGACAACCAGTGTCGTAAAACAGGTTACGGCCTTCAAGTAATGAGCATTGCATATTTTACGACAATCGCCAAAGGGTGGTGCTTTCATAAATTAACTCCTTCACGATCAACACCTTTTGAAAATTAATTGCACTGTTAAAGGCGATATTAAGCAGATACATTTAATGGCTAAGAGGTTCAGAGAGAACAAAAAACAAACCGTGTTTTACTGCATACGGAAAGCTTTTGATGTCAGATAACATCGGTGTGGAACCAAAGCATTTAAAAAAGTCTCGATTTGGCAATAAAACATAAACAAATGCAATCAACATACTCGCATTATCTTTAGAATATTCTTTGCATTCATCAGATATCAAAATTTGTGGGTTATTTTGTAATAAAACAGACACCTAACGATGCATTTTTGACATTGTTAGACATTCCCTTTGAAGAGTCTTAATATGGTCATTTATTTTTTATGTATAAAAATTAACCCTTTCATTTCATTTTTTATTTAATGCAATATTCTTTTTTGTATAAGCTTTGTATCTTTTCCTGTTAAACTTCTGACCCTGTGTTTCTTAAAGCTCCAGTAAAGGGGTCTCTTGCTGCGAAAAAGTGGGGAAATAGCGACAAAATATGTATGATTATTGTTCTGTTTTTTAAATGCCAAATCTTGGGGAATGCCACTCGATTAGCACTATATGCTAGTACCAAGAACCTACAGCATTTACTACGTTCCTAAGTCTCGTCGTTCAGTGTTCGGTTCACTTTGCTCCTAGCATGTATATCAGTTAGTTCTGTACTTGTTGAACTAAAAATAACTTCCATTTCCTATCGTTCTTATGCATTCAGCAAGTACTTTTTGCACATTATGCAGTACTACTCATTAGAGAAGAGTCTTCATGTCGTCAGCTTAACTAAACTTGTCATTAACTATTAGACCGTCACCGATGGATTAACCAAATTGCACCACTCTGTCCTGTACAAAAACTCTATTACGACAAATTTGCAGTGATGCCCACTGCGTGCATAGTAATACATTAAACATGGCATGTTCTCCTACTTCCTACACCAAAAATGTCATTCTCGCTTCGCTCTATTTTTGAAGAAAACTTTAATTAACTGTCTAAAATTAACTTTCATTCATATGTCCAAGATGTTTTATTTGGTTGTATGAACTCTTGTGATCACTTGATCCGCTTGGACCAGTGTTAGTGTCTAAAGGCAGCGATGTCTACAACGCTAGGTAAACGCAAGGATAAGATAGACGCCAAAAAGTAGAAGCTCTTTCCATGCATAAATACATTAACGATAAAATGGGACTAAAGTATACACACAGACATGGAAAAAATCCAAATGTAGGAAATTATCTTGCTTTTAAACATTAATGTGCAACGAAGAACAACCAACGCCCGTCTGCCTATATATGCGTAATCACAGATATGGCCAGAAAATGTCGACATGCCCAACTTGTCCCAAACTCGCACTGATAAACAATTTTATTGTTATATATATCGAGCAACTGTTCCTGATTTTCTCTTTCATTTTTCAAGGACAAAAAATGTCATATATCTGCAAAGTTTTTGATGACATTTACATTCACCGAAGTTCGCAATCTGGCTTCGCGACCGTAAATAGTTCGAACGCGAAACACCCTGTGAGCATTTGGTGCATTTTGTTTAGGATATAGGTAACAGTGGTGCACATCGTTTATTCATTTTTAAATTTATGTTTAAATTACCTCATTAAAATGTGCTACATCAAAAAAAAATTTAAAAAAATACATATTTTGAATAAAAAAAATTTCAAAGAAAAAAAAAACATACAATGTGTATTTTAATGCACTCTTTTTGCGGGGAATTACCGAATTCGTAATTTCATTTTATATAGAAAATTCTTTGCGAGTTTTCTTCAAAGTTAAATTTTATTGCATACATCGGTTACAAAAATATACCACTATAAATTATTTTTTGATAAAACTAAATCCGCTTTTATATCCGACAATACCAAGAGATAACTCTCAATCAAAAAATACGTGGGGGAATAATAAATAAAAAGTAGCAATAAATTCACAATGTTCGCTCGCACGTCAGAGTATAAAAAAATGAATACATTTTTAAACAATTGAACAACAAAAATCTTGTTTCGGTGCTTTTGCTTTTGGCAAAAATCAGCTTGTACACTCTGTCTCCACTTATTGCTGGAAGTTAAATTTTATTGCATACAATTTTTTTTATGTATGTATGGTATCATCAACGAGGAACTTTATACCTACAACCACTGGCAAAACTTTTGATAATTGCGGATATGTTTCAGATATTGTAAATTTAGAGAAATAATGCAACAAAATCATATTTATTATGGACTACCTTAGATTTTAATATGTACCATATCAAATTTTAATATTCCATTTAAGATTAAATTACATTTAAATCTTTCATCCTTATCTTAACAAGTGTTTGGTGAAGAAAGAGAACCATGAGTGCAATAATGATGAGAATTTAAATACGTTTCACACCTTGCCTTATGCTGGTGTGGCCCAAATTGTTCATCACCAACAGAATTATATTATAAATTATAAAAATGTAGTTTAAATAAATATGCAAAATTCAAACTTCACAATGTTCGGTGACTAAGGTCATCAAACACATGTAGAACTTGCTCTTTGTAGCCATTAAGTAAGCCTTTTGCAAAAAAAGGTGAAAACATTTTTAAACCCCAACAACAATATGAAAGGCAAGAAAAATCTCATGTTCGTGCAAACTGCTTTTGCTTTTGGCAATAAATCAATGGTGCGTTGTACATTTCAACACAGGTGCTATGAGAATGGCCACTTATTGCTGGAAGTGGTGGAAATGCACTTCTATAGACCGTCACTACATGTAGTTCATTTGTGCTAATTTTTGTTTATGTATAAACTATTAACATAATGAACGATCCAAATCATTTTATTTTCTCACAAAATCCGAGGAATAATATCAAAACTTTTAAGGAAAACACATCTAATTGCGGATATGTTTCAGATGTTGTAAATTTTGAGAAATAATGCAACAAAATCATATTTATTATGGACTATCTTAGATTTTAATATGTATCATATCAAATTTTTAATATTCCATTTAAGATTAAATTACATTTAAATCTCTCAATTTAATCTTACCAAGTGTTTAGTGAAGAAAAGGAACCATGAGTGCAATAATGATGAGAATTTAAATACGTTTCACACCTTGCCTTATGCTGGTGTTGAAATATGGAAGCTTAAATTTCGCTGCTGAAAGGATGAATCAAATTGTTCATCACCAACAGCAGCTATTTGTATTATTATAAATTATATCAGAAATATAGGAATTTAAATAAATATGAGATGGTAAATTAAACTTCAATGAATTTCTCGACTAGAAATGGTCAGTTCTGAAAGGTGACTAAGGTCATCAAACACATGTAGAACTTGCTCTTTGTAGCCATTAAGTAAGCCTTTTGCAATATGTTAAAAGGTTCAGAAGCATCATGTGATGCCAATAACTTGATTTCAAACCCCAACAACAATATGGAAAGGCCATCAAAACAAGCCCGATTCACGTCGGGGTATGTATAAAAATGCAAAAACGGTCATTAATGTCATGTGCAAACTAAAGAAAAGCTTTCTAGCGGTCAAAGGGAGGGTTTGATTTCATCGCCATATAGATAGACTTCAATGGTGCGTTCAGTTTATGTTCAACACAGGTGCGAATATGAGAATGGCGTTTTCATGCTAATAAACTTGTCCCTGATGGCTTGGGACGATACGCATCTTCCTTTTGTGTGCAAGATGATGTGACATACTTCGAATTCTATCGACTGCATTTGTATGGCCATCGGACAATAAGCGAGGCGTTTGGCACCTTCTTTCTTTAGGTATGAGTGGGGTATACAATATCACGTGGTAATGATTCGCCATTGTGAGGCAATTCTTTACGATGCAGGTATCGTGTGGAGGGTCAAACGGTCTATAAACATGGTGAATGTGGAGAATATACACAGTGACACGAAAACTTCAGGTCTGGCATATTTTAAAGGAAAAAAATAATTTGAATTAATAAACTCTGAAATTATATCTCGAAATAATTCTGGTAAAACAGTTTTTGTGACAAATACTTTTGCATATTTAGCTCAAAATACCTTTTGAGCAAATAAAGTGTAAATTTTCATACACTATAAAGTTTATTGATCATAAGTTTTTGTGTACTCTACATATAATACTAGGAAATGAATTTATGCAATTCATCCTAAATGTAAAAAAAATAAAGATGTAAAAGATGTATATTGTATCAAACAGATTGACTTGTATGTAACAATTCTTGAAACAATTCTTCCAAATAAGTTAATATCACATAATGTACACCTGTTACGTAAGTCTGAAACTTTTTTAAAAATGTTTTATATGGAATTCGTATTTTTTTTCATAAATAAGACTTGCATGTCGATCTTTATTTGGAAACTATTGACTACCTTTTTCGGACGGCATGAACTTACCAAAAGTGGTTAGGCTATTTAGCGAAATGCAAACATCAGCATTGTGTACACAGTTGTACACTAGAATTCCAACGTATTTAAAGAATTTTTCTTGAGAGTATTTAAACTATATGTGACGCAAATATCTTTTTTATGTACAAGTATTTCAACACTGCAAACAGCTTTAACGGTTTTATATCAATACTTGCAATTCTCCCCCCTATTTCAATCGCAATCTTTGAAAAGGATCTTTAAAGAATTCATTATATCATTTAAACAATAATTGTACATAGAGTGCCCTGTTCTTACACTGGGTGGTTCCCTGTCTCCTATTGCACGCAGACAGGTAACACTCGATGGTTTATTCCCCTCATAAGAAAACAACCCCACTGTGGAATCGGGTGAGCCGGTGCGGATATTTTTCCCTCCTCTTTCAATACAATGGCTGGGTGTATATAAAATATTTTATATAATTTTACGAAAACAGTATTCATAATGCACGTTTATTTGTCCAAAAGGGTTATCAGCCAAAGATCAATATCATTTTTTATTTTCATTTAAATTGAGATCATTAAAAAATGTACCTTATAGTTGTAGCTTTTCAGTCCATGTACAGCACATTATAAACGATATCATTTTGAAAAAAAATAATGCCTTATAAAAGCAAATATTATTTTCAGGGTCGATGATCTAAGATTTTAATTATTTTCTTTGCTTTCCCTTGTTTGATATCAAACAATGGAATTATTAATAAGAATATCCTTTAGTTAGCTTTTCTATGTTCATAACTCATCTAAAATTTAATAAAAATCTAATATTGTCGTTTTTCCATATGCACTTTTGCACACAGCTTGATGAAGACATGCAGTTTTTATTATATCAAAGTGCCTTATGTAAACTTGAAATGCTAATAAGTTTTTTATTCTGGCACAAGTTGCGAACCGCCTTGAAATTAATAATGAACATAATGTATACACTTTATATATACATGTGATTTCAAATTTTGATATTAAAGTTAAGTTTAGATTCCTGCTTCTTCTTCTGAATATGAATTGAATCCAAGACGATCAAAACTACATAAACTTTGGTATTCTATCACGCCCATATCAATCACATTTTAAGTGACAATTATTGTGGGCTTCGTGTAATAGAAAAAAATCTGTTCTGTAGTACTGCTTTTTACACAGAAAGTTGAATAAAGTTCAGTGATATAGGTGAATAACTGAACTACATGGTTGAAAATACGACCAAAACTGAAATTAGGTAGACACTGACAAGAGATATAAATATGATATAAAGATTTCTTAGAAGATGGCATTATTATTCTGCTCGTCAGTGGATGTAGACTTCGTGAAAGAATTTCAAACCTAACTTTCACTTTGATTAAATATTGGAATATAATGCACTGTCTTAAAGTTTTTAAAACTAAATCATGAAATTCTGAAACGATAACTTATGAACATTTCACAGCAGTTAATCTCCGACATTTTCAAAAACCTTAGAAAAACCTCTATTGAAAAATCCGAAATTAATGCTCCATGCACGTATCCCGTGGTTCCCTTTGTTCTATATCCGGATCCTGCTGTTCTTTACGACAATGGCCGACATTTTACGGCAACTCTGGCGGTTCCCTCCAGGGTGAGCTCTGTTTGTTACTGTGTCTGCACGTTTGAGGAATCTCTGCAAAAATACCTGTATTTCAACATAATATTAACTGTACATTTTTATTCTCCTATACATGCAGTTTGCTATGCAAAGAGAAGATCTATTTAATTTTTTTTTTTGGCCAGCTTGTTTCATTTTGAAAGGACGTGCTTTTTGAAGTCATAAAATATGTATATTGAAATGTGTAAAGTTTATTTTTTAAGTACTTGTATATACATTGACATTTGAAATTTTATGGCTACTTTGAAGAAGAAAGTTGGTCATTCTTTATGCACAAAACTTCGAATAACATGCACCATTAACTGTTTTTAATGATAACATTTTATTTCAGAAAGGATGCAGGAAAATAAAAGATTGCTTTATTAAAGGTGTTGTTTGAAGTATGAAAAAATAATTTTACATGGGTGGTTTTATGGATGCTAAATGCGTCTTATTAACGCTTGAAAACCTCGTTTTTAACACCATCTTGTCCCTGAATGGAATGTCTAAGCTTCTTTGTGAACACGATACACCAGGTCATACCAGCGATTTACATACTGTGTCATATCTTTTCTAAATGAAAAATAACTAGTGACATTTGTATTTACAGAATTTTGGGCGTCTTTTGTGCATGCGCGATATTTGACACATTTGATATCTTATCCAACCTTTTCTATAGTTTAGCATGTGACTGAGCACGTACTGAAAAATATTGCAAAACTATCAAAAAAGACCAAAGTACATGCACAGTGAAAAATAGAAAACAATATTACGGGCACATGCAATTGCGTTCGCTGATAAACAAAACTCTATTGTTTTGCATTTTCTCTCTTATTCATCAAGATCTTAAAGACTGTTTGGTAATTTATTTTCATCATAAAACAAAGAATTTGCTTTACCTTGATCTTAACTTGTCAGATGCATTAACCGATAAGTAAAAGTTTAAAGAATCGGTTTTCAGTTTAAAATTGGAGTGCATGAAATCGCATCTAAGTCAATATCTGCCCTAAATACCCTGCCCCTGATCAAACCTGGGGGTCTCAGAATACACCATCTGCATGATGAACAGATTAAGCATGTGGTTAATTTGTTGATCTCGGATGCTCAAGGATGGGACGGGTCTCCAATTTCTATCAATGTGGAAAAATGGCTGACTTGTCCAAGTTTATTCAGACTCCACCTGACCGTGATATTTGAAAGCTCAGTAATGAGATTGCGGTTATCCGACCCAGTGAAGGTTTTCATTTTCTGCACAGTGCGGTTAAATGATCGACTGATTTAAAATGATATATAGTGTCACAATAGACTTGTGCATTTGAGAAAAAATAAGCAAGATGTTATTGCTCACGAAAAAAGTTCATAAGGAATTCAAACGAAATCGAAAATATTTCTTTTTTCAAAAAGAGAATAAATCTGTAAGAGAATTTTTGTTTTTACATTTTCACTGTCATTTCTTCTTTAGATCAATATCCCCAGACATATATAGTACATTGTATATATGACACCCAAAAATGTCCCCTTTACTGTGCGTGACAGGTTTAGAACAGGTGATAGAAGCACGTAAATTCACCCTCCGCCCTTCCAAGGCTGTGTACCTTAATATTACCTTTGTATTACGTAATTAAGTAGGCCAAATGCTTTCGTGAATTTTTTAAGTGACAGTTTATTACAGGTCAATAAAGGAATGAAAACGACTGTTCAAATAAACTAGTAAGATGGAGCTTTGCGCAAGTTAGAAATAAGTTTGAGTTGTAAAATTGTCTTTTTTTCATATATAGTGTACTTGCAACAAAATTATAATCAACAGATTCTGGACTATAATATTTTTCACTTTGATCTAACTTGAGCACTGATCAATATCGATGGTTGATTATCAAAATATATAAATTCAATCATGTTCTTTTTTGTAAATATCCAAATCATTTTGACATCGAATGCGATATGTTTAAACGAACAGATATGGTATGCAAAGCATTTAGAAATGAAACCGTCTTTGGGTCCTCTGAATGACCAAGGAAGACGTGGTGGAACAGACTGGACAATCCCATAAAACGTCAAAGTGGACAGTGCTGTCAAAAACCTCACACCTCGCCTGACAGGGGGCAGGTCATAAATTCTAAACTTCACTGTGATTTATGGTTGTCTTTACACATCGCTTGATGAATCTACATGTGGTAATCATGGTATAATGAGTATTACTACAAATAAAGGCCCACCGTAGCCATGACCGCGTGGTCCTTCAACTGTTTGAATGACGTCTTGATTGACGTTACGCCAACAAACACTTGGATGACCACGATTCCTTGTTTACATTTAATTGCCGATTTATGTGATTTTTGGTACAGAAAAATAGTATGAAGGACTGGTTTGGTTAGAATGATTGATAAGAGGAAGGATAGTCCGTTGATATTAAAAAAATGTTTTGAAAAGTTATACGTTATAAAGCAATGAACACGATGAAGGCATGTCATCCAAAATTACTGTCGTTTAAAATTCCATTCTTGGTAAAAATCCGTTCATATAAGCATTCTTAAGAATTCCTAATGGCGTCAAATGATAATGTCTAAATTAAGATGTAATTATACAGAGGCGTAGTCACAAACTTAAAAGTGGGGGGGCTCAAGTCCAGAAATTCTTTGACAAGCAAAAAAAAAAAAAAACTTTAAAAGTGGGGGCTCAAGTCCAGAAATTCTTTGATAAGCAAAAAAAAAAAAAAAAAAAAAAAAAAAAAGGGGGGGGGGGGGTAGGGGCCAACTTTTTTTTCAAAGGGAAGTTACTGTCAATTTCAATTTTTCTACACAATTTTATTATACAATTATGTATTAATATTATTTCAAAATAGCTGCGATTTTGTTCTTCACTAAAAATGGGGGGGGGGGGGCACAGACATACTCTTGCCCCCCCAGATCTGAAAGTGGGGGGGCTAGTGCCCCCGCTGCCCCCCTTGTGACTACGCCTATGTTATAAGTGTTATTTGCGTTTTTCCTGCATTATAAGCTTTCCATCCCACTTTGTGGCGGCAACTGCTATGAATTTCACGGTCTGAGTACCCGTATATGGAATTTCATTTTGGAATGCAGCAGTTTATTGGACCGTATCCATTCTTTACATCCATTAACAAGTTCATTTAGTTTCATTCAGGTTTTTTTTCTATTTTTTTTTTCATATTTATCATTTTCATTTTTTAATTCAAAAGTTTAAAAATGCTATAGAGATATTAATGTTCCAAAAAACGAGGACAAATCGATATTTTTTGTGTCTATTATTACAAAATTATGTCCCTGCGAAGCTATCAGCATGAAATTGATTTTAACATAATATGTAAAATCATTGATCGAAAGAATTCAAATTTGTTTGCAGAATATTGTGGTTGATAATTGCATGTAATATACCATAACAGCGATCTCCTTCTATGGATTAAATCAAAATCATCTACCTCATCATCATATAGCGGTAATGAGTTGTTTTTTGCCGGGAAAATGTAGCGGTAATGATCGGTCGAAAATCTGGAAAAATGTAGCGGTAATGAGTTGAAATTTTTGGCAATATAGCGGTAATATTGACCTCCCCATCTAACTAATCATCATTGCATGTGACGGGTTTAATGAATTAATTCTAATTTCAAAAAATTTTAACTAGGATGCTATGATGCTAGCCAATATGGAATTTTGCAAAATCATTTAATTTAAAGAAAACTTTTATTGATTAAAAAAATTCTCTGACGTAATTGACTTTTTAAAATATAATTTCAGGAAAAAATATCTTTCAATTTCCGTAAAAAGAAACCCCCCAAATTTTGACTGATGTTAACGACACATATTTTCACCCCATTAGATTGCGTTAGCCAAGACGCGATTTTTACAGAATTTATGATGCATGTGGTTGAAATTTTCTTGAAACAGAGCAAAAATATGCACTGACAATGTATGTCTTTTTCCATTTAAAAAGCCAGGTACCTCATGTATGTTATATATGCTTCATGCTTGGATAAACCTGAAAAGGATTCAACCGAGATTTGAATTTTTAATTAGACTCGGAATTCTTCTTCCCATGGCAAAGCACGAAATCTGACAAATCTTAAGCCGCAGACTAATATATGTATCCACAATTGAAGTCTTGACAACGACTGATATTGGGCATCCAACAGTAGGAGATAGATGAAACCGAGTCTGGGGTCCTAGAGTTCAATACTTTTGAAGATACTCAGATTGTTGAATTGGTTTTTGGATTAACTCATTCTTAACATCAGATTATTTATCATTATTTTGTTTTACATGTTTTTGAACACGGTTGATGTTAAAGTTAAACAGCTGTATTAGATTCCAACAAGTTTTTTTTTTCGATTTTATTATGATATCGCAATTTTTTTTATTTTTACAGAAGGAAAATGCAAAATAACACGACGATAATTTAATTATACATGTATATTACGTATAGAATATATTTAACTTTAATAATACCTGCTGATCAAGTTCAGAAATCAATCGCACGTGCATTAAAGTTCCAAAGACACCTCTTTGCATTTTGTTTATGAACATCCCATTGCAGTTATTTTAACAAGGGGTAACTGGAAAGGTTGTTATAAACAGCGATATTAGAAAGATCACCTGAGTGCAACGACCTTGGTTAATGGAACTAGATATTGGTTAACGGCTTTGGGGAGTAAAAATGGAAAACAAGGAAAAGTCTAGTGCTGATGTTACCAGACCTTTTTTGAGAATTTAATTTTGGCATTATTGGGGAGATTGCTAAGATCGCCAAAATTGAACATCGCTGAAATTAATTACATTCAATTTTTTTTTGCATCTTTAGTGAGGATTATAAAATTGCTATAATCGCTAAACATAAAATACCATTTTTTATGGAGAAATCGCTAAATTTGCGTCTCGTTAAAATTTCCACTTCTGCGGAATATTACCTCATTCTGCAGACTACTATCTCTCCAGTTTCATTCAAATTAACAAACACACAAAAAAAAAACCCCGGAAAGGAGCATAATATATACCTATGTATAAAAGATTTTTGAAGCAAACTATAACAGTAAACCGAAAATCCAATTTCATATCATATCAACTATATTTTATCAAATGAAAAGGCAAAATAAACTAAAATTAAATTAATACATGTACATATTTTTTTTTAATAAATGGAAGTTAAGTTTTGCAGAAATATAACTTTTGAACACGTCTTAAAATTCCCCTATGTATATTTCGATTCTCAATGAAAGTGTATTGTCATAGAATTATACTCAAGAATACTTAGTTTAAATAATTAATTAATAGTTAATTCAAGTGTTGAATATTATTGAGATTTGTTCTTGCAGTCTGTCTAGATCTCTAGTATGTCTATAAAAGGTTGAATAGAAATTTCTCTTCAGCTGTGTGTATGTGTGTTAATGCAGAAATTAACAATTAAAAACGAAATACTTTGTGAAAGACTTGAAAATCAGAATATATTTGATATATCTGCAGAGAATAGGAACTGACTCAGTAACTATTTATTACTCGGTTGTGACCAAAACAGTACACTTGACGTTGTCAGCTATGTAAATGGACCCACTGAAGACAAACAGAAGTCGGCTTATGTATATGTTTAATTAGATTTTTCTTCACCAAGATACGCCCATCGGAAACAGATACCGTATATAACTTTACCAAATTGATTACTTTAAACGCAAAGAAGACCCAAAAGTGTAATAAGATCCGCCATATTTTTATGTACGCATAGCTAGAGATCGCGGTTTTAGGACACAGCATCACAAAACTTGGATCTTATTTCAAGTTGTTTATGTTTGTGTTAAGTTTTTATGAGGCACCAAAGCTAAAGAATAAATATGCTAGGAATTCTTTTAAATTTTGACTTTATGACAATCATCATATGTAATCCTTGGGGTTTTTATGCCACGTTAATGATATTTCAACCGCATTTCGGTGTATTTTCACTAAAAGTACTAGAACCCGTTCGAGTGCATTTTACAGCTGTTAGTGAATTAGTCTCTGCAAGGACAAACATTGTAGATACTCTACCGGAGCTTGCTGTAGCACCAAAGGATTCAAAAAGTGCCTATTCATTCCAGAAATTTTTGTAATCCTTTTAAATAGAATAAAGTTAAAAGATATTTATATTTTCTTCACAAAAGAATTTCTAATAAAATGTAAATTATGAGACCCCTGCCAATGAATAAAACATGAGAAAAACCTTATTGTGGTGCGTTTGTTCAATTGTCCGAGTGCGAAACAGGTAGGTAAAAATAGTAATTACCCCGTGTGAAAAACCTTGGACCGAATTGTCTATTTACAGAAAAACCGTCCTTCCTCCTGTGGAGTTGACTAATAAAAATTTACTATACGTAATACTTTATTATTCCATGATACAAAAAGACAACTCAAATGAATGTAATGAGCATACGATTCTATTAAAAATATCGATAGATTAATTTGCCTCACGTAGGGGAGGGATTGCAATATAAAGCTTGAAAAGATCATTGGAATTTGGAAGTGCAATGAAGATTTCTAGTGACCCGGATTGAGAATTAGACAAAGGTCATCGTGTACGTAGTAATAAGGCGTCATTAGTGACCAGATCAAAGATGAAAAACTCCAATTAAAGCGAGAAGAGGCATTCATTTGTTTGATTTAGAGGTGTAAAGAACTTTATAACCTGAAGGGAAATCGGCCGTTAGTAGTAGGGGGTTGAGTCTGTCCTTAAAATATCATAACTCCTAAACCACATTGTCAACAGTGACTCATCTGATGCAAAACACCAATGCCTACCTTGCTTTCTATGTATACAGAATAATCCATCTAACCGAGTAGAACAACAGAACGAACTTCAAGTCAAGTCAATAGAAGAATAAACACAAATATACACACCCTTCTTTTATTTTAGTAACATTCAAAAAATGCTTCCAATACACACATCCTTCTTTCTTTTTTTTTTTTTTTTACAACATTCAAAAATGCTTGTACATGTATATACATTAAAATTGTTTTGATTTTTGGTGGCTCATGTCAAGGTTTGAGTTTTGGTGGTTGAAGACATGTATAAATTCAGACACTCAGGCTACAGTGGGACGACGTTCATGCCTTAACAAAAGAGCATCTACTAAATGTACTGGGATACTTCTCAATATTTAATTTAAACAATATTTTATTCACAGATGTTATTGTGAATAGGATTGGGCAGCAGGCGCAGCCTATTTTAGCCATCTCCTTACATTTAGGTCAAGGTACAAAACAAATAGTGATAATAAAAGAATGTACAAAAGAAGAGAGAAAAAAACACAAACAAAAATGAACAAAGTAACATAGAAAAAAACAGAAAAAGTCATATATAGGAAATTAAACAAAAGAGAAAAATAGAATGAACAAAATAACAAAAAGGGCAAATTACAGGGGGAGACAAAATACAAAGTAGTACCGGTTTGGGAGTACTTCTAACAAATAAAAATTATATCTATATATGGATATGACAGTGCTTATATAAAACGTTTTGTTGCTGCTATAAATGTATGTACAGCTTCAAATATTTGTATATTAATGTCAAGTCCATGGTTAGAACTACCATTTAAAAATAAATCACATTCAGGAATATTATCACAGTTTATAATATTATGTATTGATTGAAAGAGTACATCTCTTGGAATTGTATATTTTGGACAAACAATAAAGTAATGATAGGCATTTTCAATACAATCAGTACAATGTTCACACATTGGAGTTTCAGCTAAATGTTGATTATATAAATCTGCTTTCAGATTACTAGCATTATTCCTTATCAATACTTCTCAATATGAGACTACCAGACTTGTTTCAGATGCTGGATATGACCTTTTTTCCAGAAGAGTAAGTTTAGCCATACTTTAACCAGATTTGTAAGAAGGGTGTATCTACTGATGGAGACTTCCAGACCAGCTTTGGATGCCGAGTCTGACATACATTTTCCTGATGAGAGACCAGGGTAAAGTTAGTGTACTTGCTCAACAACTTTTTGGCCTGTTATGATTAAACTTGCATGGAGGATGAACTTAGGATGGACACTTCCAGACTTGCTCCAGATGTGAACCAACAGACATTTTTCTTGATAAGTGAATAGATTAAAGCTTTTGAAGCAGGTGATCCACTCTCAAATATCTTTAAGTCCTAATGAAACCAAACTTGCATATTGTCCTCGGGATGCACAAAATTTACGAGAAAAAATTAAGTGATATTTGCCTGACTGTGTTTTTCAGAAAGGGTCACTTTTTTTCTTGGTTTAATAGTTTTGCTTTAACAATATTTTTAAAATAAACCAAGATATGCTATCTAGTAATTGCATCAATCTAGAGACTAGCTTTCAATACATACAATAAAACTTGTCAACTTCTTGATTTTCATCATTATATTTCTTAAGAATCATGACTTGCTCGACTTTAGGAGAAATATGTACATTTGCATTTAATCATGATATAAATTCATCAAACAAAAACTGGGTTGGGTACGACTTGATGACGACAAGATGTGAATCATTGCGAGGGCAAGTACATCCCAGGTACAACTTGACAAATTGGGGAGTCTCTTCCGAAGAAAATTGAATAAGTGACTGATATGACAATGTGTTATACGAGTCTATAATTGAAAAAATAATATAAAGGTGATGGCAATCGACCGAGGGTCATCAATCATAATTTCATAAAAATGAAGAATTTTCATGACTCAGATTTCCGGAAAATATTCTCTAGTTTAGAAGAGAATATACATGTATTCTACATCTTTTTGAGCATTTTGAAGTCTTCGATTTAGAATTTACCTTAATTGATAATTAATAAAAATTTCCCTAATATATGTATTTTTAAATTTCAATGTACACTGTACATGTATATAAAAAAAACGAGAAAATTGAAACTTTCTTGAGAATTTAACTCCAGGTTCTAGCTTAAGGTGGATGTTCAGTAAATTACGGTTTTGCACATTTGACTGCTTTCGCCGCAAATTTTATTAATGAAAAAAATCTTAGAATAACAAATATGACAATTATTCATAACGTTTAGCCACAGGTATTCCCTCATTATTCTTTTAGTTTATTGTTTTAGCGCCGCAAAAACACAATGTATATACGTAAACTAGTAAATCATTCGATCTCTGGACTTCAAATTGAAACTATCTTGCATGTGTATCGCCGATATTCTTGAGATGAGCGTTCATGTTTGTGTAATTTTCCAAAATGAACCTCATATTTGTTTTTCTTGAGCTTTTTTCTGGCTCACTCCAACCCTAAGAGCCTGCTTCGTCTATTATGTTTCCAGCGTTAAAAATTTCATTAGGCAAGCTATTTTAAGTTAATATTTTTTGTACCTGAAGAGAAAAAAAGGTAAATATAAGCCACATGTCCCTTTTTACCAAGATAACATGTAGGTGGTATCACTACCATAGCCCTACCGAGAAGGTCATCTGAGGACAAAGTCCTTCAATCCTCGCCGGGATGGACATTTTTCTCGCGGCTTTTCCGCTTTCACGAAATACACTGTATATAAAATATAGGTATGTATTTGATCAAACTGTGAAATAAAAAAACGATGCAGAAAAATCTGCATGTCTCTTTATTTCTTGCAGTGTTAATCTGAAAAGATGAAATCGTGTCATTAATTAACCTGGGCAGTTCCTCTGAATTCAAATGTTTTCCAAAACTGATACAATAGAAAGAAATAGAGTCAATTTTGAAATGGTTCACAAGATAGCATTGTACAAGAATTGGTTTAAAAATGAAATGTTAGAATTGGGGCCATCTGATTTATGTGAAGTTTTAAAAGTATAAAGTAGTTATGTGTTCAAATATCCTGTACAATATAGTTCTTTGATTAAATAGAGACCTAGATTTCAAAATTTACAATAGAGGGGGTCGTTCTGAAATTTTTCGAATTTTCAAACACTGATTTGTTTGAATTATTTGTATAAAACGCGTGCAATAAGTGAAAGAGATATAGACCCAAAATACAAATCTTCAAAGGAAATATTGACTCTCGGATTGGTATCGTGGTGTTTACAAATAAAATCCGGATATGAGAACCCAAGATTGGCACAATAGGTCTATGTGGGAGATTTACCTCAATTTGCCAAAGTTTAGGTTTTGAGAAAAGGCAAAAGAAAAACTAGACTAGATATGTGATTGAAGAATCATCAATATTTATCAAGTCTTGATAGATTTTACCTTGTCTTGCATATTCCTTGACAAAACACTCTCTGAGCCTTGTGCATTTTTCATGGAAGTGTGCCATGTTTGTGTTCTTAGTAGCATCCGTTCATTTTTAACCGAGAATATTTGCACTGCAGCTATTATTTATGAACCGAATATATTTTACAGACAGACACATACACTAAGCTACATCCTATCTCAAGGCTATTGGATTATAAAATGTGGAGATTATATTTTTTTCAAAATACAATTTTTTATGTTCTTTGTAATGTACCATTTAGTTATTTTCGATAACAACTCATTTGTATATTGTCAACCATTACATTACCATACACTTACACGTGTCATGTTTCCAGCTATAATACCTGTCACCAAGGTCATAGGGATCACCAAGGTCATGTCCAGGTGGGGAAGAGATGAGACATCTGTTGTTGTCAAAGGAAAAAACAACATCTTGCAGTGTGTGTGGTAGTCCGAGATGCGTTGTTGTTGTTTTATATTTGCCATCTTCCCTAGCCAAGGGTTTCCGAAAGACTTCGGATTGGAAACCCTTGGCTAGCGAAGATTATGCGTAAACAACCAGAAGATCTAGACGATCATCGTCGCAAACCGGAGAGAACTTTATGCGGACTCCGGACCGTGGCTTGAGACGATGTTAGACGATAAGCATGATAAGTAATTATAGTGTTGGAAGTGTTACTATTTCCTCTAAATTTCCAGATATAGAATTATGTACGTGCATGTTCTATGACCTTAGCTATGACAATTTCTTGATTGTTAAGAATCTGGCAAAGCCAACACTGTTCTTAAAGATTTTAAATTCCTTTGCAGAAAATTTCGGTTATGAAAGTCTATAATCATTAGCTTAAAATTCTTTATTTTTGTAATAAGATCACATAAATAATAACTTATCTTTAATCAAGGTATGATCAATTACCAAATCATAAGCCTTATATGTATTTATCTCATCAGTTTCTGAGATTAAATTTCGGGGTAGTTATGTAACCGAGTAAATTTTTCTAGAGAAACGCCCCAAACATGAGTCAATATAGCTTGATATGGAGAAAAAGAATGTCTTATTAAAAATTACGCAATAGGTTTTTGTGGATGCAGGTGAAGGGCCACATAAATTCATTGTAGAGGTCAGGGGTTTACCGGCTTGTGGTTTCCATATCAGACCACCCTAAAGCGCCAAGGACAACATATTCTGGGCAAGAAACCAGTTTTATCTGAACATGCTATGAAAATGCCTGTATATTTTTGTGAAGACTTTTCATTTTCCAAATAAGGACAAACTTTCAATTGAAGAATTTCGAAAATTAATAAACTGAAAAACCCACGTTCAAGAAAGTGGACGAGTTAATAAATTCAAATGCTTAAAGGTATTTATGCATTTAAAAATATGGAAAATAACTTTCTATTGATCACTTATGAAGGAAACATTCCTATGGGCGAGAAAACAAAATTCTTATTCATACAATGTAATAAGAAAAATCACAAACGAACCAATATACTTGCCTGCTTTTTCTTGAATTATTTGGTAAATCAGTCGCCTTTTTTTTGATGGTCGGGTTAATGATATTTTCTATGAGAAAGAAAACTTTTAACTGCTTGTATCTAACAATAGTTATTCGCGTGCGTCAGACTCTTTTCATTATTTTGTCGAGATTTTATGAGCATCTTTGTAACGGTTTTCGTAAAAATAAAACCCGTGTTTAAACAGCTTCTTTACAAATAGTTAAAAATAAACTTCACTTTCAATTAAGCATCTTTACTTAACTGATAACAGGTGCGAAAGATTTCTTGAGATGAACAAATAGCATCCCCCCGATCTCATGCCGGTCTGTCAGAACTAATCCCAGCAGATCCCGTGTCTGTACAGTGGTTCTTTAGCTTGCAAAAAATTTTCTCGCGTTATCCTTTACAGTGAAGTAATTAGTTATCTTAAATGTATTTACGTAGCTAACATGTTTTAATTTTAAATGCTAAATATACATGCATACTTACACTTTTTCTTTGATGTAATTAGGAAATGGCTGAAATATTGAAAGGGAATACGTACCTTTGTATTAAATTCTTATGTAGTCTTCATGTATAGCTTTATTTTGAGTCATTATATACACTTCTTGTATCTTTGATTCTATAATTATATAATTTAATTTTGTTTATATTCTCGCCTCTCATTGGTTGATTTCCAAAAAGAAACGCAGAACATTTTGTATAGTCTGGTTTGGTATGGGGACACACCCCCTTGACGACCAGCTTAATCATCTTATCCATGCAATCCCCTCATTTCCAAACTCGGAATCCATGGAAAATTCAAGATTTAATAACTGTATCTTTAATTTCAAACATTTACTCGATCTTACCTCATGTAAACACACAACATGGCTGCTAGATCTATGTATCAGTTATTACCTCCCCTCGCTTCACATCACTTCCGTTACTAAGGTTGTATTATTGCGCGGTAAATTTGAACTTGTAAAAAGCAACACAATTTTACATCCAAAGTTGTTTAATTATTTTAAAATTAAATTATAAGGAATGACTCTAATTCTTTGCCAAATTATCGAGTATAATCTGGTTTGGGGAATCAGTTTACGCTTTTTTATAATCCGCTTCGCGGATTATAAAGCGTAAACTGACCCAAACCAGATTATATAAAATTTGGCCAAGAATTAGAGTCATTCCTTAAATATTTTACAATCTATTGAAAAGAGAGGTGTGATTTTTCGTTTATTTTTCTACAGATTGGTAAAACAATATTTTTCATTCGAAGCAATTTTCCTTGTTAAAAAAAAATCAAAGCTTAGCAAAAAGCAATTGAATTGCACTTTCAAAATCACTTCTGTCAATGAGAGAACATTATTTCTGGTCTTTGCTATGACCTTTGTGAGAGAACCTGTAGAATCAGTGTCCGCTTTGTCAAGCATTGTTCATACCATTGTCACTTTGATATTTGTTGATCACGCATCCTGTACGACAACCATATTTTGTAATCGAAAATTGACGTAACGAAAAAGTTACATGAGTAATACTGATATGATAAACTGGCTATAAACGTTAATGTAACGTAAGGTGTTGCTCACACGTTTGCGACAGTGCAGTTTGTCGCTCAAGTAAAACCTATCGCAACTTCTCGGTCTTCCGACAAGCGGGAATAAACACGTCGAACGGTTTACGTAGAAGTCCATAACAACCACCTTCTTGAATAAATGTTGAAAGGCTTCTGATATGTAAAATACGGAGCTAACCTTTTTGAATATAAAGATAGTATTTCCAAAAATATACTACAGAAGGGGCTTCCTAGTCCATCTATCCAATACTTAAAAATATTAGAAGGGACTCCATTTAGCGTAAACGTTTAATATCCGGTGATGGAATACAATTTGGATGTTTTTTAGACCTTGCCGGAAAGGTCCAAGATGCGATTGACAGTTAAATACGTGTCCAGATTGCAGGTATCATATGCACCATGAAAATTTGTGAAGTTTGGTGAAAGGCTATGTTTGAATTAAAGACCAATACTTAATAAAAATCAAGTCATATTAGTCGTTTGTAATGAGCATACTGCATTCCTCCTCATGTATCCCCCGAGTTCTTTTATTCTATGGAATGAGTACAAAATGAAAAGAAACTTGGGCAAAAAATGTCACTCGTGTTAATCCTATAATTGACTACAATTAAGGTCCATCCCGTATGTCAAAAAGTCAAAAGACACTGTTTAATTTACTTTTAAAATACCTGTACATAGGGTTGACCAGTAGGGAATATCAGGAAGTGGTCATTTATATTTTAATTGATGTCTAATCAAGGAATAAGCTAGGGGAATTATCTTTCCCTTCATTTCATCAACATTTGTTTGGTGAAGGCTTCCAAAGGTATACTGATCAGATACAGTA
Organism: Saccostrea cuccullata; assembly: GCF_032062105.1. Classification (NCBI taxonomy): domain Eukaryota; kingdom Metazoa; phylum Mollusca; class Bivalvia; order Ostreida; family Ostreidae; genus Saccostrea; species Saccostrea cuccullata. Next base: position 146,781 of record NW_026933337.1, on the reverse strand, counting down.
GAACCAATTTAATTCGTGGACAATCAAAATGTTACTGGTTCGAGGGATCGCAATTTTGTTTGTTACTCTTTTTATACAGGAAATTCAATAAACCGTTCATTTGGATTTAACTTCGTGGGTAAGGGTTGCAGTGCCCACAAAAATGTACGACCATAGATCATCTGCGAAAATTGATGATTCCACGCAAATTAAACACGAAAATATTAGCAAAAATATTTCAAAATTGATTGGCATTGTGAATACAAATTATTAGTCAAAAGGGAAATTTAAGACATTTCCTATCATGGTTATTAGACTGTTGATTCATTGTCTAAAGCAATAAATTGATAGGTTACAGCTCCGTAAGTAACAAGTCTGTGTGGGTGACACTAAATAACGAAATGGTCAGGAAGTCACCCACGTTTTTATGTTTGTTTTAAATTGAAGAAAAGAATACATCATTTACGGACAAAGCATGATAAATGATTCAGGTATATCGTTGGATTATGAACAGTTTCAAGGAAACTTTCTTGTATTTTTTAGCATTGCATGTCATTTATGTACGAAATTTTTTCAGCTCTCCCTAGAGACAGTAGAAGTAACAATTTACTAGAATCGCTGAATGTGGTTTTTCCTTATTTAAAAAATCCTTTTTACAACGCAAACAGTTTTTGACCCTACAGTTTTCTTCTCTCTTTTCGATTCAATACCAGGGGGCGGGCTTGTCTACTTTGAACAACACTCTTAACAACTTTTCCTCGGGATTTAGAGTTGGAAGTCTTTGTGCAGGGATATGCTAGGAATTTTTAAAATACGTGAACTTTTCCAGTTTACATAAGAAGCGCTTTCTAATGTCTATGCCCGTGAGAAATTATTTTAAAGTGTAATGATATGCAGTAACTCTTATTTAAACAAGATTAAAGCCCATTTTTCTCAGTGTTTGCTTAATGCAGTTGATGTCATACAAAAAGAATTGGAAAAAAAAGAAATCCTTGAGGGAAAAGTTTTTTGATTTTCAAAAAGTTTTTCTATAATCAAAGTAATCGCATAACGTAAAATGGTCGAGTGTAGGAAAAAGCTTACTGAATAATTTATTGTACTAATTAATTATTACAACTAAAAATGGCAGATCCATTAAGATGTCTTTTGTTAAATATAGCACATAATATTCAGCACAATTGAAATATACTCTTCGAGGCAAAAAATATATACTCTACATACATTCTAATTGAATATTTATGGGGTGTGTGGGGTGGGATGGGGGTGTGTGTTTGTTTGTTGGTTTGGTTTGTTTGGTTTTTTTTCGGTTTCTTAGAATTTTTCCTAAATTTCGTCCATGGTATTTAGAACATCGAGATCGTGTACAACTTTGGCGGGCTTGGGCGTGAGATCCCTCAATGTGCTACGCCCTTTGTAAATTGTAACATACAAGACGCACTTTTCAGAAGTGTGGGTGTCAATTAAAAAAAATTGAAGGTCCACTTTTCTTTTACAATTTCCCGGCTCTTTGCGCTTTAAAAAAGAATGATAATACAACACACAACAATATTCTCTTTAAAGTTCAGATTTGTTTAAACACCTCTGTCTATTCGATTTCATATAAGTTTATAAAGCGGTGTTTACATTCCGTTTTTTAAATTATATCGGTATTCCATACATTTCAAGAACTTTTCAATGACTTTGAAAAAGGAAACCTGAAGAATATCTAAAAAGATAAATTTTAAATTTTTTTATGGTAATTAATATGAAAAATAAACGTAATCAGATGTGCGCGTCTTCAATTTTATCTTGATAGCCCCGATTCTACGACTATTTCGGGCCGTTGAAAATATTTTACCAAATGAAAGGTGTTTCTGCAGCTCCAAATAAGTGATTGATTGAATAATTTACTTGACAGTCCTCTTTTCACACCAGCGCCAAAAATAGATATTTGATGAAATAGTATCTAATTCCAACATATTCAACAAAGAATGCTGGAGACATCCTGATATTGACCGCGCCCACTCCGTTGCTAAGAAACAATGTTGTTTTTGTTTACAAAATAACATTTTACAGAATTTTGAAGAGACCGGAAATGATTAAGCAAAACCAAAATCGGATGCCATAACTGCGTGGAGGATACAGCACTTTAATAGAAAGTAAATGTCGGCAAATGTGCAGTAAGATGATAACTTGTGATTTATCGGAAAAGAAAAAAAACAGGAAGTACTTACATAATTATTTCCGTATATAAGAAGAACTGTTCTGTTATAAGTACCCATTAAATGATTTTCAAAAATTCTCCTTAAATAAACAAAGACCCAGTCATCTGATTCAATTAAGTCTTTGTTCTACTAAACAAAATTCAATCATATAGAAATTTTTTAATGCAAGTTTTATAAATAAAAAGTAATAACGCTGTTGAAATCACGCCGTTTTTATACTGATGGAAGACAATGTTTTTTGAATAAGACTTAAAATCAAAAATATATAAAATAAATGTGCAGAAAAAATGATTTGAACATCTGCTTGTCGGCATGCTGTATATGTTCGAGAGTTTTGTCCTGCAGACTGAGTGCATTTAGCATTAGCAGGATTTTAAATGTGTTGATTACTCTAAAAGCGCAGGTAATTTCAATAAACGTTTGCCTAATCATAGAGTGCTTATATGTACTTTACTTTAAAATCAATAAATTTATATATTCGTCTATAGAGAAAGAAACTAAAATAGAAAGAGCACGTGCTTATAGACGCAGATAAATAGAATTCATAATCTGCTTTTTAAATCTTTTCTTTGCAAGTACTTGTGTAATACTGTTCCACGTTGTATATACGTAGCATCTATAAGACTTAAAGACAAACAAACTTGAAAGTGTAATATTCATTTTTGGAAGCTAAAAAGACATTCATTTTTCATTTTGTAAACGATAAAAATAGAAATGACAGAAACTCAAACTAAAATTTCACCAGTAAAAATGTAATTCATATATATGTAACTTGTTCAGCTTTAATTCCTAACTGCTTGAAATTCGATGAGATTTATTTTTTATTATAATTGTTTATACATGGACGTTTAAATGAATCATTAAGTTAAACGTAAAACTTTTTCTTAATTACAAATAATATAGGTAAATGTACACATGGCATAAGATTAATTCGAGGTAGGTAAATGACACTCAAATTTCGGAAAGCTGGCCAAGAATAATTTTTTAACATGGCACGTAATTTATAGTAAAGTTTAATTTTTAATTAACGTTAATCACCTAACGATTAAAATTTAAGACTGTATTTAACAATGTAGTTTTATTTAGATATGAGAAAGCACTTCATACACTCCTAGGATAATTTATGAAAGTGATGATTTTTTTTTCAGCAATTTTTGTTCTCATGTGTTACAAATCACGCAGACAGTGGATTCCACATTCAATTTTACCTTTAAATCAGGAGACTTTTAAAATCCCGCCCCTTCTATTTGTTAAAAAAATAAGGTTGAAAAGAGGAGATAAGTAATTCAAACTATTTCAAACACGAAGTTTTTACTATAATAGCTATCTTCACAAACTCTCGGGGTGTCTCGCGAGATGTGAAGAGGGTTTTCCGTATAGTTCAAAATCAGCATTGCATAATCAAACAGCCGTGACGCTGCGTCTTTTCATAGAGCTCTAGTTTACCTGAGAGCGATCTTGCGCATAGTCGTGTTTTTCGAAAGAGTCACCTGTGATATTTTTACTCGACGTATACATAATTTATCTATCTTTGTGACAGAAAGTACACCGTTGACATACTACTGAAACTTGGAATAATACTTAAAAAATATTATTGAATTAAAAAAACAAAACAAATGTGAAATATTGGTGGTACTTTATGAATTTCAATGTTTTTCACCGGAAAACAATATCAAGAGGAAAGAGAAGTTTGCGACATAACATAACATAGAAGGATATATATCTATATTCATTCTTTCAGGAATTGTTAATGTGAGTCTGTATATTAATTCTAGATTGGGATGTGATAACCATACAGCTGGATATAGATTTATATTTTCAAAAAAAAAGGAGAAATCCGAATTTCTTTTTGATGTCGGTGAAAACTTTCGAACAGATGGCTGCAGCACGACTGACAACTCTTGCCTTGTTTTGTATCTTTGGATTTAGTTATGGAAATGGTAAGTATAGCGTAAAGGGGAATTTTTAAAAAGCTCAAGCTGAAAAGTAAATTATAATTTCTGGTAAAAGGTGAAATCTTAAATTGATATAGAATTCTTTTTCATACAAAATGCACATGGTGAGCATGATTGCTATTGTTTGAAGAATGGTATAGAAACAAACATCTGAATCGCAACATAACTGTTAATTAGTTTCAAACAGTTGTGGCATCTGACACTTTCAGTCTTCCTTTGTTTTTTAATTTTCTTGCATTTAAATCTGAAAAGTCTTGTGTTGCTACTGTGCATTTTTATGACACCCGAATTCAGATACGTTATGTTTTAGATATTAATGAATGCTTTTGATCATGAAAAGAAGTCGTAGGCGGTGATAAAACTCTTATCCTTGAGATAATTTCTGTAAATAAGGGAAAAGTCTTTTTTTAATATTTAAGGATTTGAATAAATAAAACAAAATTTGATTTTAGCACATATTTTTCAACATGAAATGGACTTATAAGGTATTAATATTAAAGATTTATTGAGTTTAATTTTTTAAACTGCCGCTGTACGGATACCTTCAAGACTTGGTGGTTTTAAGGTGATGAATGTAGATACTTACGTTTGATAAAATGACATTTTTTGTTGTTTGAAAGGAAGGAAAATGAATAAACCCAGGGGAAATATCAACTTCAAATGGATCTCCTTAAGTGAACTTTGCATAACTACACTACAATATCAGCTGAATTGGCTAATTAGAAAGTCAAATAGAAAAAAGAACTTGATAGTGTAAAAGGCATTGAATTTTATCTTAAAACGCAAAGAGCCACAACCCGCTAGACAAAAAACATCCGCACTGATCTACATATAGGTTTTTCTAAAATATATTAAGGTCAAGAGCTGACTCACGTCAATTATTGTTTATGTTTTTTATCCAATAAGTGTAGGCCGTTTTGTTAAGTTCAACAGCCAGACTTCTTCTTGCAGTACTCTTCTGAATATTCATCAGTTTTACAGAGCTGCTAAGAAAACACTTGATGAATGATATGTTAACTTCTTAGACATGCGAAAAGTGATTTCCAGTTGCCAAAATGAGTAATATCTGTATGTCTAATAATTGACTATTCGTATTGTTCAGTATTACCCATTGCAAAGCAAAATTTTATCCTAGCGAGGTTGTGGAAAAGTTTAAAAGTATGTCAAAGCACGTGTGTATATCTTGCCATAAAAAACAAGTACTCCAGACGTTAAGTTCAAATATGAAATAAAAAAAGCACATAAATAAAATCTAAGCAACTCTGAACTGTCACTTCCTAGGTGTAAATCACCAGTGTTATTGTTTTAGAGGATGAATTCATTGGTGATAACCTTATAACAAAAAAGGAACACAAAAAATGGAGGTAAAAAACGGCAAGGAAACGGTTTTTGTAAAACAGAAACTATAATGATGAAAAACACCAGAGCAATGTGGCACACAAGGTGATATTGTGAGGTAAAGATCCTACAATTCACCTGTTTGGGTTACCTGCGGAATGCGTTAAAGGGCCGGCGTGCGGACGACATGGAACGGCATTTTTCTCGTCACCTGTGGAGAAAATTTCTTCAATTTCCCCCAATTCTGATATAATGCTCTCCAATACGTTTACATTTGCGAGGGAAAAGGTGAAAATGATTTCTCTGTTGAACTTTAAAAAAGCGATAATTGAATTTCAACTGATTACGTGCATAACCATTTATTATCCCTCGTTCTGCGTTCATCTGCATTAGATATTGTACAAATTGATAAAGAATCGTAAAAAATGCCTTCCTGGGTCACATCTTCAATATTGCCCCTCTCCACCCCATCAGATGAAAGTTATTGACCCCCTTTTTAGTTCTATTTGGCTGCCTTCTTTTTTCAATGCGCATCTGGGTTGATTTTCATTTAACTACCAAAAAAATGTTTAAAAATTAATAACGTGACAAGTGAGCGTTACTAATTTTTCTGCTCTGTTTAGGCGATTAAAAACGGAGCATTGTTCGTTTTGAACACAACCCCCAATTTCTGCAGAGGGAAGATGATGAATTGTGCGTGTTGAAACAGAGTTCCAGAGTATTAAGTAGTTGACGGGAAAATTTGGCATCATCTCTGCTATGAAGTGCTCGCGTCTCAGAATTAACTGTTAGTCCCCTCACTTTTGATCTTTGTTATACAGTCGCACCTGCTGTTACGGCCACCCTTAATCAGCGGCCACTCCCCATGAGCGGCCAGTTTCAATCCCGCCCGATCATTTTTTCACTATATTTTAACTCAATTAAGCGGCCACCTGTCTAACGCGGCCAGTGGCCAGTGTTTTTAGGTCCCGTGCGCTCAACATGCCTGTTTTCAGCGGCCATTTTGTCTGTTTTGTCACATGACTTCCGTCTGACACGTGACCTCGTATCCTCATACGAAGCCAAACATGAGCAGCTGATAATGAGTTAATGACCAATAATTGCAGGTGTAATTTGAATTCTGTCAGGATTTAATGATTTAATTAATATGATTAAATGATTTATTCGTTAACAAATGATTTTTGGTGTTCTTAATATACGAAAGTAAGTTGTTGAATATTTTCATGAAATAATTTCAATAGGCTATATTAATTACAATTTTGCCTGAGGTTATCAAGTATCAGTCTCCCGTTTTAACCTTTTATGTTATATAAATAAATATGTATCTAGAAAAATAAAGAAAGCTTTACACAGCATCAGGGAAATTTTCCTGTGATGTACATTCTATGGCCGTATAATTAAATTGCCAACAAACACAGTCACACACAAAAAAACAATAACAGATTTCTTTCAAAAATTCATCTCTGTAAGAAAAGGGATTTCTGTGACTTAAAACTTCATAAGTTTTTTAATGTGTTGAAATTGGAATTGGATACGTGTGAAAATAGATATACAACTGTGGTTGCAATTTTTTATTCATTGGTTTGAAACGTGGAATAAGTGGCCACCTGTCTTATGTGGCCAATTTGTCATTCTCCCATGAGTGGCCTCTTAAAACAGGTTTGACTGTATATCTAAACACATCAGGAAATTACGTTTCTCATATTCTCTTCTTTCTAATTATACAAGATTTACTTCTGGTTTTGAAATTAATTTCGTCTACATCTAATTTGTACAATATTTTTGTCTATATGGAAATATCAAAATTCATTTACTTGTTATTTTTTCAGAGGAAGGATAAATAGAAGTAGAGAGTAAACCTCCCAAAACTAATTATTTTGCAGTTCAGCACTTCCTTCCCTTAGTTTATGAGCTGGTGGGCTTTTTAAGGCTTAGTTTGTGTTCTTGCCAAAGTTCTAATTAACTGTTACGATAAAGCCAATTGAAAGCTTTGTCGCTTAAACAAGAAAAGGAAACAAATGTCTTTAGCATTATATTTCGAGAAAAAGGGTTTCCTTAATTTTTCCTTCTGTATAGCATTAATAACAATTAGAATTACTCCATCGAAGACATTGTTGTACAAAGATGTCATTGCCTTGGCTTAAAGACCTAAAAATTTATTACCGTTGTTGCGTCAGGCACTTTTTAACGACATTTTAACATGTATTGAGAACTATTTAGCATTTAATAAAATTGCGTTAATGGATCCTTTTAGCGATTATAAAGCTTGGAATGAGTAAACTCCCGCAACCATTGTATTGGATATTTCAATTAGAAGGCGTTTTTTCGTTATGCAACCGTTAATAAAATTCTATTCTTGGGCAAAAGTTAATGACACACAATTGTCCAATGATACCCTGTTTTTATGACTGCTTCGCGGTTTGTCCAAATGCTGAATACTTCAATTTTCCTATTTCTTTTGAAAAAGGCGCTATTTTCGGGGGGTAATATTTGTGCCTAAAAGTGCTGATTTTTAGGGCGATGTCTCAATGTTTGTTGACACGAACGTTTTACACACATTTACAACAAAACACATGTAATAGCCAAGTGTCAAGCCTCTAATGGATGAAATAGAACATTTTTTTGCGAAGCGTTCTTGTGACACTGACAATATTGGCATCATTAATTCGTACTCATAAATCTCCTCAATAGATAACCGAGATTTATGCCTAATTGATTCAATATAAACTATGAGTTATAATATTATTCTTTTTTATGGAGAACAAAATAAGTAGGCGCTACATTTACATCACGGTAAATGAAATAATAAATCGCCAATATTGCGATTAGAGGGATATTCTGCACATATATTACTGCTTCAAATCTTTGAGCTACCAAGGAAAACAGCAGTTTGAAACTGCATGAACAAATATCATCCACAAAGTTCATAATAATAGGGCACTTTAGACAGAATTTCTGTCCGCAATACATAATTCATAATTCCCCTGCTGTTCAAAATTACACAAAATATCAATATAAATGGTTATTTTATTACCGAATTTTATCTTTCAATGTGTTTCTTTTTTTAATTTCAGACATATATATTCGATGAATTCTTTTTCGTTTTTTCTAATTAATTCTTATATTTTTTAGTTTGTGTGACGAATGGCCCGCTGGGAATGATCACGGGGTCTATCCAGGACTGGCAAATCACTGCTTCCTCGACGTATCCTTTGGAATGGGATAAAAAGTGTGCAGAAAAATACGCTCGAGTTTACCTTCCCAATAAATATGGCTGGTGCGCCAAATACAAGTCGTCTTCCGAATGGCTGAAAGTCGATCTTGGAGTAGCAGCTAGGGTGAGATTCCTTAATTAACAAAAGTTTAATGAGCTAAAAATTGAATAAATTAAACCATGATGTGCATTATTTTACATTGCTTTTGGCAATGTTTTCAAATTTTCAGTTTAACGCCCACATTATAAGCACAAAAATGTGACATACATTATGAACAGATGTAAACTAAACTGCAAAAAGATATGGTCGAAGTATTTTTGTTTCCGAATTTCGTCAGCCCCCCAAAATAAGATTTATTAATTGTTGTTCATGTGCTTTGTGAAGGAAAATATTTTTAATTAACCAAAAATTATTTTTTGTGAATTTCATTAAAAAAAAATTCTTTCTATTAAATAATTGTAAACAAATTAACGTAGTCGTTTAATGCAAAAATTCAGTATCTTCGTTAGGATCTGTCAGCAAATTACGGAACATGCATTAATTATAGCAGAGCGTGATATATCTGTCTACCGAGGTGCATGTGCCGCTTTAATACCATTTAGACCACTTAAATATTTATTTGCCATCTCTATACACATTATAGAAACTTATTTACGCATAAGTTTTTAATTAATCTTTTTTGCAACGACACAAACTGCCAAAACCCTCTTGAACCCAAATATTTCCTTTTTATTCTCACCCAAAAATTCTTTTCAAAGGAAGATTTTTTTTTGGTATTTACCATGAATTATTTTCTTTGTATAGCGCGAATTTCTGTCCTTAAAGCTAGCGCGAAGTATCACTGGTATGACATTGCACATCTGTTATTATAATATCGTCTCAAAAACGTAGGAGACCGTGAAATTCTGGGCATAAGGATGCCTCGTTAGAACTTGTCTAATTGTTAGAGCGAAACGTCATGGATGAATTAAGTTTCAGTTTTGAAAAGAGAAGAGGATTTTATTTTATCTGAAAAAACATATTTTGCATTCATTTCTTCAGCACCAATTCTACTGCATTCTTAAACCACTTTAATCCGAATTTTGGAAAAAGTGACTTTCCCTTTAATCGTTTTAACTAAACTATGTTTTTTAAGATTAAGTTAATAGCAAATAAGACGGCGTACAAATACGTGACAGATTAGGTTGCATTTGTGCAAAGTTTACCTAGCCGAAAGTCAAGAAAAACGAACACGCCCTGGTAATTAAAATACTCTTGACACCGAGCATTTTGATAATAATACAGTGAAAAGAGATATAGGGGTCAAATTGACCGATAGCCGGGACTATAGATGCACTTTGATGTTACAAGTCGATGAAGTTTATGAGATTTGTTCTTTGTTAGCATTTGATTAGAAGTCCGATTATCATTGCCTCTCTAATCTTGTCCAGTGTATTTGCTCTTGGATTTTCATAACATCCTACCAATTGTCCAGATAGCTAACGATAACAATGGTCGATAAAGTTAATCTCCCTGTTGCAGACCTAGAAATGTCTCAAAATAACTCAGTTGTAACGAACTCGTTTTAAGCATCGTAACACGTGTGATGTCCCCAGCCGTATTTGGCGTTTTATCTTGGGTACATCTTGTTTGTTTCACCTTGGCTACTACAGGGTGTGGGTACTTCCACTTATTCCGACTCTTTCCCCAAAAGCCCACCGGTGTTGACACTGATAATTGAATTATCATCCCGTATCAGCTGCCCGGTGTATGTAACTTTTGTTGACATTTTCAATAACAGAGATATGGTTCTTCAGTACTAGGCCGTACTGTAACACATTGTTTTAATAAGTTGTTTGGGAAAGTATGGCATTCTCTTTTCTTATTTTGAAGTCAGCTACGCTTGAAAACTTATTGTAGGTGGTATAGTCTCAAAACTGACCAATAAATCTTAGTTTCGTATTTGTCGTGTCTAATTGATTTAAAATATCTTTCATCATAAAGAGATTTGGGGACTTTTCTGATATGCATAATGTTAAGGTGGAAATAAGCCAGGTTAAAATTCGTCAGCGGCACTTTTGGTGATAACGATGTTCAATTCCAAAACCCACAAAGATCTCTGAGGAAACAAGGGAGATAATCAACAATTATCTGAAGTAAACACTTTGACTATTGCCCAATCATAAGTAATGGTGGCATTAATTTTCCCCCACCTGATATATAATCAATAGACTCACATGTAAGCATACTTTCATATTGCAATTATCACAACTTACTATCGTATACCCAGGGCGTAATCACCAGGCGGTGGTATGGCACCAGGCGTAAGAATATATCATGACAGGTGATCAAAACATTAGCTGTCTTAAAATATTTGAAGAAATATGACAGAATTGCGATGCACATTTGAATAAAGACTACACTTCACTTGTTAAAGAATTTATAACTTAAAGACATACTACATATGAATAAAATTCCTTCGCGACTAGTTGACTCTTTTGTAGAAAAGCAACACCTAAGTTTTTCTGGTGTTAAACTCGCTCATTATATCACAATTTAAAGATAAGTAAAATTGTAATAAAACTAAGATTTACATATGTACATGTAGTATACTTCAAGACATAATGGCGCCATGCAAAGAGCTTTATTAAGCCCAGATTTATTTTAAATTGGCACTTTACTATTTCCTAAAACCATACAATTTTTTCTGTCTACTGCAGTTAATACACTCGTTTGCCCGATTTTGACGGGCGTGTCCTCGTGTCACATCCGCGCTAACTCTCTCTACCTGATACACTTTGTGACCGTGATGCAGAGCTATAAATCGTGGCATCACATTTTAATCAGCTCGAACATTTAATCTAGTCAGGAATTGATTTTCAATGTCATGCTAACCTTGTGTACTTTGGAATGTCAAATACTGAGTACAACCTAATATAACGCAAAATACAAAAATCAAGTTATATTCAGCACAATAGAAAAATCAAACTCATACAAAGAAAGATCTTCTTAATATATCTACTCCCCAATTAAATGTTGTTCTAAATAACTGTTTAATTTACGATATCTTCAGATTCCATTGAATGTACAGTGCACTAACATTGACTATTTTTCGTCCGTAGGTAACTGGTGTGATGACGCAAGGAAGGGGTGACGGTAAAGAATGGGTGACGTCATTTAAGGTTTCCTACAGTATGGACGATTATAACGAGCTTTACGTCACGGATCAATACGGCAATCACAGGGTAAGCAAAACTGGAAGATTCCTCTAGTATCTGAAATGGAATAGTGATTTTCAAATAAAAAAAGCATGCCGGGAGATTTGTATACTTGAAATGTGATGAATTGGTTTCACGCTCAGATACAAATGAAAGTCGGAAAAGAACATGATTTTCAATGTTTAACCCGCAAGCGTCTGGACATGGGAGTATGATCAATGATATCTGGCAATTTCTACGTTCACAAACAAAAGGACGAATTAAAAGTCCACAAGTACCTCATTCAAGTCAGTTTATTCTAGCCATTTATTTTTTATTTATGACACTTTGTCCCTGTAGGCCTCTACCACATTATAGAGAAAATTAATTGAGTTGGAGCATTTGAGACGGAGTTTAATTCACCCTTTTTAATAGATGTCATTTTTGCTGTAGGTATTTGAAGGCAATACAGATGCGTACTCCGTGAAACACACCTATCTAGACCGACCAATCATCGCTCGCTACATCAAGTTCCACACAGTCCACTGGCACAGACATCCGAGCATGCGTGTCGAAATTTTAGGATGTCAATGTAAGAATCATCTCTTTGTCACGTTCACAAAATTTGGTTTTGTTTTGAAATACCTTAAAATATACAATTTACACACGAAACATATTTGTTTTGAAATACCTAAAATATGAAATTTACACACGAAATATATCTCATACAGTATGCAAAGAAAGCATTGGTCTGCCACCTTATGGTCGAATAACAACTTCAACCAATGGGAAGAACAAGAGGAAAGATTCCTGCCAGCCCGAAGATGGAAACATTCTAAGCAAGAAGGGATGGTGTGCCAAGAGGAACAATGGTGCTTATAAGTTTTCATGATAAATAATAATCTTTCTTACTGTCAGTTAAAATTGAAATTTAATAGCTTTCAAAAATCCGAATTTTCTTCTTTGCAGTTTGGTATCTTTATAGATCTTTTATATGAAAAAAATATATATCTGTGCATAGATATTATTATGTACATGTCTTTTTCGACCTCCATTGATAAAATGACAGAAACCTATCGATGGGAAGCCCCGACATCATTCTTAGATTTAAAAGGACCACTCGGTCAGAAATCAGAGGTTTTTTGATCCGTCTTCGATACATTTGTGACGGGGAGATTGTATTAGTGACTCGCCAGCCCTCGAATGTCGATTTTCTATTGTGTAAGGTGAAATGATCCTTCTCAGATCGGCTGATAGCCCTTAGAATGTCTGATGCTTAGTGAAGGATAAAATCATATTCCATGCAAGGTGGTGGTCCGACACGAGACGCATTAAAATACGAATGTCCCTCAAAAGAGGTCCTGTATTTTCTAGCACCCAGGGACTGATTTTTATGATAAATGTACCTCGTCGTTGACATGTATTATCATTGCTTTGTTCAGCGCTAATATATTTTAGCTTCTTTAAACATTTTTGAATATTTTGTCACCGAGAATATTTGTTTTCCGTGAGTCTGAAAAAGAAATATGTAGGAATCTGGGGGTAATATAATCTGGCATTTGAATGGAAGCCCAGTCTTAGTTTTACCAGTGTAACTGCTAGTTGAATATGGAATGTAATACCTTAATGTTATGGAAAGGTTTAGAAGTTCATTAAACTGGCTAAAGAAACCCAGCGGTCTGAATGGCAAGACCTTCACGTGAACTTTCAACAATGTGAATAAAAATACTTCCCCGACCCAAATATGTGGCCTTGTATTAGAACATTAAAAAATTAAAAATCAATTTCATTTCTCTTGATCAAAATATCACAGTAAACATGGTGAACATTAAATTAAAAAAAATTAAAATTAAAAAAAAAATCTTTATTTCATCCTAATGGTTTTTTTTTTCTGCAGTTAATCAGTGGTTACAAATTGACGTGGGACCACCAACTTTAATCACCGGTGTTCTAACCAAGGGGCGAGGTGACAGCAAAAAGAAACACTGGGTGACCAGATTTAAGATCTCCTACAGTAACGATACCCAGAGGTGGTATCAGTACAAGGATGCTCACAGCGTTGACCCCAGGGTAAGCCCACCCATCCTTTTTTCTCATCCGTGATTAGTGGTTTTGAAGTTAAATTAAAGTTTGGTGCTTCTTTAATGCCAAGAGTCATCATATCATTTCAATTTTGCTTTTCATAACTACTATGGTTTTCAAAAATATAACCTATGTAAAGTATAGAAAATATAAAAAGATCAAATCTTGATTAAATAAAAATAAAAGGAAGGGATACTGGAGCGAAAGGAATGAAATTAATTAACCATACCTATAACATATTTAAAGAATTCAATGCTTTCATGAAGTGGAATTCCATGCAATTAGTGAAAAGGAAAAGAAAAACTAGTTGACACACGCTTCTGATTTAAGTTTTGGATTTGTTTATTATTTTTTTGTTTATCACAGCTTTTGTAAATATATTACAACCTTTTGGTGTAAATATATGTCCTCCATTGCATACATGTACACCCTGGCCTTTGTGGAAAACTAATTTCCTAAATGTGTATGTTTTTATTTTAATGAAAACCCCTCTGGCTTTCAGAAATTCATACAGAATAGATCTGTGTGAAATTAACACGGAGTAACATCTCCTTTGTAAACTGCTTTGCTTCATTATCCAAATACAGTAAAGCGGAAGTGAGCAATGCGACATGCGCGTAACAAACTCAAAAGCAACTTCAGTCTATTTTCTTGAGAATATTAACTGCGACTTCTTCTTTCAATGGGTTTGTAAAAGAGGGAAACTGTTTTAGTTTCAGTTTAACACCTTTTAGATCTATACACACCGTGAAACTAAAATTGTAAAAAAAAAAATTAAAAATAATTAAAAAAAAAGAAATTAAATTAAATTATTTCAAAGATTCATTAGGATGAATTTCCGGTGTGTTTAGATTGTCTCTGTCTTTATTTTTGGTTGTATTATTTACTCATCATATCCTGACAACCTCTTTGTTGTAGCCTCAGAATCCATGGTTATGGAACCCACTGTTCAATAGAACCGTTGCGCAATTAATACCTGACATTTATACAGACGACGGCCTGGTAAGAACTAACCGAAAGGTGGCGTTGTTTCTTGTCTTCCTGTTTTAACTGTCCTAGCGAGCAACCAAGTCTAATCTAATAATCACTTTGTGCGAATTGCGACACAGAGCAAAATGCTGTGAATGGTTCTCTGCTCTTGATTGCGAGGCATATATTTTGCTAGGTCTTTCAGCGGCTGCGCAAAAATCGAGTGCAGAGAACCCAATTGCGGATTATTAGGTTAGCTCATTAATGGTTGTGACTTAGATTGCTAGATCTTCTTTGCATATAGCTGATTGTGCTAGCAAAATTGTTAGAAACGATCAAAGTTATCATTCAGCATGACTAAGTAAAGGGCTGGCATGAAATGGTCAAAGTTTATGCAACATGCGTTGTAAGAGCAACTTTGTCGGTTCTGCATTAGCGAAGTTCGCTGGCTAGCTAGCTTTTTGCAATTGCTACAGTATACATGGATATAGTGATTCCTCAATGCAAGTTTGTTTTCTAATAAGTTACTGCATGTAATGTTAATAAAGAACACCCGAAACTGCTGCATTTCATCATATTTGGACATTTAAAAATAATCTTGTGTTTGAGGAATCACGCATCATATTTTTCAATATAATTTGGGTAGAAGTGTGAATAATGTTTTATGTGTTTCAGCATGCGCATGCGCACACCATGCACTTGCACAATGAAATTTATTTGCAGGTTTTGTTTTTATTACTAACTTGCAACTTCACATGTAATAATTTTTTAAATCAATTTGATTTAACAGAAAGAAAATGCATTAACTATATCTAACATGTCCAATGATTAACCGCCAATATATAAAAAGAATGCTTTCATATATATTTAAGCAAAGAGAAATATATGATCTGCATGCAATTTTTATGCATAATTTCTTTTAACAATCTGATCTTTTTTTAAAACAATAATTTAATATTAGCAAGGTAAGCAGGTCTTACTATAATATTGCGCACTCTATATACTGTACAGCCTTGCATGGATATGGTTTTATTACAGTATGGTACAAATGGAAGTAGCTTGCACTGCAAAACACCAAATGATTGGATATACGAAACATCTTCTATATCTATGTTTTTTTTAGTTGTTCAGTATAATTATTTTGCAAGCATTTCATTGCTATCTTCTTGTGCTTGTAGCTTTTCGGTGGTAATAGTGACAAAGAAACTGCCCGAGTTCATTACATTAACTCGCCCTTTGTGGCGAGGTTCGTTCGATTCCATCCCTTGGAGTGGAACGGCAAAATCAGCATGCGGGCTGGTCTCCTAGGCTGTCCACATACAGGTGCAAATTTCACAGATCTTACATACTGCTGTTGTTAATAAAAATGTAAATTTCAGTACAAATATTTCCTGTTTTGCATATTTTACTTACCCGCTTTTTGATCTTATTCAGCTGGAAATTGCGGCGAGTCATTCATGCGAGTCAACGATGATACTCCTTGTGGTAAGTCAAAATGGAATAAAAACATTTTTGGAGGGCTTTAAAAAATTTACCACAAACTTTAATGATTTCAATCGTATATTATTTAGAAATCCTAACTTTTTTATTTATCAAATATAGTTGAAAACTTGGCTTACAAGAAAGAAGCCTGGATTAACGGCAAAAATCCTAAGAAAAGACATATTACACAGAAGATAGTAAGGGGTCATCCGGACCGAGCAGTAGACGGTAAAATCGACTTTGACCTCCATTCCTGTACCATTCTGGACAATCTATACGGAGACACACCGGTTTGGACCGTGGACCTAGGCTCTAAAACCTCAGTGTCCGGTGTAATAATATACACTTGGCAAGGGTCAGGGGACAAGAAGGTCAAAGGTCAGTGTAATTTTTTGAAATGAATTTTCAGAAAGTTGGATACGAGTAATAATTGACTTGTCTGTTTTTTCCAATATTAATAAGAATTCTTATCTGTAAACGTTTACACAAGTTCAGAATTTTTCCACAAAATGCTTTCTGAAATAAGTTTTATCAGTATTTTAAAAGAATATTTCTACCATTTTGCAGAGGGTTCAGCAATGAAGGATTATTTGAACAATCTGGACAGATTGGTGATATACGTAGACAATAAGTCAAAAGCAGTTGACGCCTCAAGTGTTTCTGGAAATATGTGTGGTTATGTTTCCAAAATAAATGGTGCTTTACATTCACAAAAAATCCATGTACAATGTGTGAGACCTCAGAGAGGCCGCTATGTTCTGGTGGAAGCGTGGGGAAGCCACAATAGTTGGAGCAGACTATTTAGCGCTGTTTTGTGTGAAGTTCTTGTGTATGCGTGATATTTATGTTTATCATCTTTTTACTGTTACATATTTATCACATTCCTCATATCTGATGTATAAGAGGAAACAAAACAAAACGGGTAAAAGTGCCAGGCAGTGTTAATCTTTTCGCCGCATTTTCGTATTTCGTGCATATTACGTATGAATATTGTGTGATGTCATCAAACGCTGCCAAGGATTCTTTATTCACATCCCACGTCGGATTATGATATTCTATAAATAGATATCTAGATCGACAAATTATTGACCAGAATAGTTTGCTGTGATGTGTTTTCAAATTGAAGACGACGACTTCAATAATTTGTCGTGAAATCCGTATTTAGTATTGTGTAAAACCCAGGAACGCTACACAAGACAATAATATGTCATGCAGACATACACTGAAGAGAAACTGAAAGATAGGACTTTCATAAATCACGTGGTACAATCACGTGACGCCAGAAAACGCAATGTGATATACGTTTTCTGTATAGGACTTCGTTCGAGAATGGCCAGTCATGACGTATTAGGTGTACGCAAAAATCGGACTGGACTTGGAACTCCGATTATCTTACTACCCTATGTATGTGTTGTGTTTGTGTTTTGTTGTCCCATACACATAAAGTACATGGGGCCTAAATATTGTTAAACATGTCATATATCTACATAATTAATAAACAGTTAATGGAATCAAAGCATGAATCTATGGAGACAAGAGTGTAATAATTAAATTATAACTTTGTAATGATTATACGATTTATAATTTGTTAACAGTATAGGAAAAAGTCTGTGTGAAGTACATGTAAAGTATTTATCATTTATCAAATTTTTAATTTCATAGAGCATTATTTCATTGAAGATGTTAGTATTTACTCTCCATGATTTGAAATTATGTGAAACTTGATAATCATCCGTATCAAAGACTCTACCACAATATAATGTAATAAATATGTACGGTGTTTCATAATAGAACTGAAAATGGGGAGTCCGAGATATTATGTTTTCAATGTATGTTCAGGGTATTGTTCGGCATAATATCCACCAAAGAAATACACAGAATATAGAGAAAACATCCTATTTTAGAAAGTGTTAACACAATAAACTCAAAATTTTCATTTTTAGATTACGAAACAGTGGCTACTTGACTTAAGTTGAAATAGGTGTGTAGTGCTGTGCTGTTTTAAAAGGATAAAGGATTACTTCAATCCTTAATTAAAACTTCTTTTTCAAACGCTTCCAACTAGACTCAGTTCCCACCGTTTCGTATCAGTACAGCAGGCGTTGGGTTGTCGCCCTTTCGATCACTCTTCTGTATAAGGAGACTCAAAATTTCGTAGCAGAAAAGTTGGATAGAGTTCAATATTGCATTCTGCCTACTAACATGCAGCATTTAGGGCGAGAATACAACTATTATATATAAAATCTACTGCCAACAGACATTTCTGACGATATATTGTATATTTTTATATGATATTAGTAACTATATTTGTTAATATAAACTAATATTTGATTGAATGTTGAGTGAATGTTTATACCTGAACAGAAAAACTTTATTCAATCTATTTACATGTATATTAATATTTTGGGATGTGATCATTAACTTGTAAAAAGGATACCAAATTAATTGTACTTCTAATGTATTTAATTCGTTTACAGGTACTGAACTGTAGTAAGATTCAATGTTACTGAAAACACTGTATTATTTGTAGGATTTGGAGATCGCAATCTCTATTACATTACAGGAACATTGCATTTGCCTTTATGTACTTAATACTAGTATTCTGTTGGAAAACTTGTGTAATTTTTTTCCCTTAAAGCTGTCCTTTTGAAAGTTTTCGACATCGTTGACCGATGCAAAATCAGACATATGTTACATTTCTGGCAAAAAAAGTCTTCATAATGTTATTATTTTTTTGTTATCTAAAATAAAATGTTAATAAACCATAAAAACAATGCTAATAGTGTTTTTTTTCTTTCTCTCTGATGCCCGAGTTTTTCTGACAAGCAACTCACGTTCTTGTCAAGTACTGTTAAATCTTAAATTTGTACCACTCCTGTGAAAAAAAATCAGTTAACTGTGTCAGACATTTCAAAACATGTCATAAAATAACGCATTTTGTTATGAGAATACAATGGTTCGCTGCGTCCGTATGTCGAGGCGTGGTACATCCTTGTTATTATAAAGTGCACACTGCACACTGCTCCTCTGTATAATATACACTTAAATATGTTTTTTATTGTCGGAAGATAAGCTGTTTATCCTATCAAACGTATGAAGAATTCGCCCCTGGTGCAGCCTTGTGCTTATATAATGTGCTGCAATGAGTTTAAACAATCTAAATCTTATTGGAAACACATTTCGATTTCTCTTCAAGTAAAACAGGGGGGTCTTGGCAGGCAGCGTGTAAACACTTGACGCGAAAACGTCGTACTTCTGTACATTCTGCTCTTATATTGTCTGTTTTCTATTGAATAACAATTAGTTATCACCGAAAAACGCGTGTTTAGCAGATTTAATACGAGGAGTTTTGAAGGTTAGGTATAAAATCTGAGTAAATATATATAGCGAAAACTAAACTTCAATGCTGCAGATCTCTGATGGTGGAACTCAATGACATTACATTAATTTGTATGTGCAAACATTTACACTTTAATCCCGCCGGTATAAAAGTACAGTTACTGCAGCATTAATTGGGTTCGAATGTTTTGGCACTGAAGAGAACAATTCTAAATGATTCCAGTGCGAAAGTTCATTGCACGAACCGTTGAGTACAACTGCAAATAAGGAAAAAGAAGGAACATCAGACTATATTTTGGTTGGCAGTATAATTAACTCCTCTTTCATCTTGTGGCTAGGCTGAAAAGTGCGCTTACATCTGAGTACTTCAAAATTAAAGTATTCACTTGTATAGCAGATAATGAACTGATTTGTGTATCTCCACTTTCAGAGTGTAGAGTATATTCTTAACTGTCGAACAATTGATACTTATTACATGTATATACATGGATGTAGGTTTTTTTGCGTATTAAAATATTTTGTTCCAATTCAGAATTAAGATACTGGCAATTTAAAACAGATGCACATTGTGCAACGACATTTACCAGATTACTACATAAGGGTGGGACAATCTTGTTCATAAAATAATTTTTGACCTTACACCGTTAGAAACAAAACGCTTGCGACCTTTCAAGTGCTATATGATATTTTACTAGGTCACAGACTGACTTCAGACTTCATGACCCATTATCTGCTGATTACACGGGATAAAGAAAATGGGCCTTGCCACAAAACATAATTTATTTTCTCTGATATTAACTGGTTTGAACCTTAGAAGGGCGAGGAAGGAAATGAAAATCAGAATCTCGTAAGGCGCGAGATTGATACGAGGTGACAGTCGATCGTCTTGCTGGCTTGTCAGTTGGGTTATTATAGATCTGTTTTTTAAGTTATCCAGTAACGACTCCTGTCTTTAATATTAAAAACACGTAGCATGTATCACAAATGGACCTATATCTTCACAGAGGCGCCTGTAAGAAGCATTTAATTTCAATTTTGGAAAGGGGGCATAACGAAAGATTTTGAATTAACACTGAAGACTCTTCTTTAAAAGAAGATTTTCTGTCATTGTATGAAATGATACAAGACGTTTGGCTCAGGTGAGCTAAGTATCAAGAACTTGTTGACTTGTTAGATAAAATTAACGCTTTTAGTGAAATTCCAGGCGAAATATTTCATTGTCAGTCACTGTAGCCCAGTGTTTCGTGATCGACAGGTCTGGGTTCGATTCTCGTTCGCCCCGTCTTGTAAACTAAGGTAGTGTCCCTTTACCAAGTGCCGAGCACTAAGACTGAAAGTCACGGGTGTTGCGTTTGACACCATAAAGAGCAAAGTCGCAAGGTTGCACGATTAAGAACTGCATCTGCATAATGACCTTGAGTGTCGCAAAAATGTCTAAATTTGAAGCCCTTCACCGGTATATATGGTTACGTCTCTATAAGAGTGACAAAGAACTTTATTCGGTAATAACCAATATTTGCCCCCCAAATCAAACTTTGATGGAGATATATTTAATTAAGTTCTTAAACAGGGGAGTATATGCTGACTTCAAAGCACTGAATATTGTCACAAGTAATGACGCCATATGTACGTAATGACGTCACAAACATGACGTAAATTTCATTTTTTTATGAATTTTACAGAAAATTGTACATATTTCGTATATTTTGAGTAAAAGTCACCGAGCGCATGTGTGTTCAGGATCAATATTTTGATATAATGTGTAGAATGATAATATCAATGAAATATGTCAATATTGTTCCTGAACAAACTTGCGCTCTATAAATTTTGAAGCTAAAATTGTTGAAATTTTATCCATTTTGTCCTCTTTCTGAAAAAGGATATAAAATCGGACTAGTTTGTGACGTCATAAAAACAAAAATTGTGAATACACTGCTTTGACACTATAATATTTTCTGTTAATTTATATTTCTCATACAATTTATTGAATTCAGCACATTTCAGAAAGTTTTCAAAATTTGACTTTTGTGGGGGCAAATATATGCAATATACCGCATATAGTTCTTTTCGAATGGGATGTAAAACAACATTCAATCAATCAAACATCCCCAGGCAAGCCATTGCCAAAGCTGCAATGTATGGCAGCTTTGCAAAACTGCAGGAACTAGTATAGACCGCTAATGGCGGGAAATTTTGGGGGAGATGATATGTATGTGTTGAGGAATCTTAAGTGACACCCAGCATTTCGTGTCAGACACCACTCGACACAACTTCTGAAAAATCGCGTATCGAATGTCGAAACACCAAATACTTTCCATCTCACGTTACTAAGGATGATAATTCACTTAGCTATATTTTACTGGCAAATTAAAATGACGAAGATATTCATCGATCGCATTACACTCCATTCTAAAGCATAATTATGTAAATGAAATTCTGATATATTAAATATCTTATGCGAAGAGATAACGTCGGTGAGTTCTCCATAAAAATATGTACGCTAAGTTTTTGCAATGTTTTCACAAAGAGGTTCTCAATGAGGACAATACGGGGTGGGGACCGCGAGCAATGGATTTCAAGGTACCGCAAACCCGTATAAGGTTATGTGATCCTGGAACTCATTTTTACTGATAAAAAATAACATGGGAAACCATTTTCAAAATTAAAGCTTTTACAACATCTAAATGCTTGTAGATGTACTTGAAGAGGTGAAGCAGACATGTAGGTGATAAATTTGACAATATTCACCACATGTTTAGTAAGCCTGATAAGCTTTTATAAATATTAATATTAAAAAAAAATTAATATTCAGTAAATTATTTAGGTCTTACCGAAACACATTTTCGAGCAGGTTAATATAATATCAGAACTCTTCATTCTTGGTTTATCTAGTAATTTCTGCTCATAATAAAACGAATTTAAGGCAATTTTCACGTTAAGTTCGTAGCAAATATCAAATTCGTACAATGTTTATAAAAACAGAACTTACAACAATATTTTCTTGGTTTGAGAAAGATTACAAAAATTTTTGTTTATACATACTTTTTTTGTATATGTAACCACAAGGTAAATGAAACAATAAAATGGTGTGGGGTGGGGATTGGTCGGGATGGCAAGGAGGATGGGGTTCTTTCCGAGTTATAAATAATTGCAGTCCTGTGCGGTTACAAGATTTCATGATTTCATATTCAGGTTGTAAGCAGGCCTATATGTATGTTATTGGAGAACGCAATGTGCAAACTTCATGCATTAATGTAAATATGGAAAGCAGGTAAATTAGAAGCAAGTGCATGTATAAGCATTTCTGTAAAAGTTGCAATCTACATTACATGTACTTTAGTTGTGATATTAAATTGTAAGAAAATTACAACTCGACAATAACGATGACTGTATGATTTCAGTAAATTGCAACAGACGGTTTCACGATGTAATACGATGTGTATTGCTCAAGGTGATATATATTTGCTAGCTTCTCACGAGTTACGCTTGAATTTCATAATCCATCATTAGCATAAATGATATATACACAGAAAAATTTGTTACCAGAATGTTAACTTTTCCGCACTGGTTTTGAAATATTGCTAAACAGCAGTTGTACATCATATGTACAAAATGTAGGTAGGTGAAAAACTTAATTAATATAAATAATGAACTAAATGAAGCCATTCCCTTCTTTTCTAATAACATGTACTTTAAATGTTTGGGATGTGTTTAATTTACAGTCAAATGACAGATTGCAGATATGGAAAAGTCGCTCAATATTTAATGCTTTAAATGCGAATTTTTATTTTCCAAACACAGCTTGCAGGAAGCTTAGTTTAAAAGATAGTTTTGTTAATTAAATGAGTTGTAAAAAAAAAAAATAAATAAAGAAATAAATAAAGAAAAGAAAAAATGGAAAAAATCAATTTAAGTCATCAGACATTTTTGAGGGGACACGGTTTTAAATAAGCTTATTTTAGTTTTCTGATGTATAGTTCCTGTACAGTATACAATAGGGAAACTATGTAGGGAACAAAATTGTTCATTAACTTTCTTCTAAAGTTAAATATATACCGGTGTACTTACATAATTATAGGGCACCCCACCCCCAACCCTCAACCCCAGGGGAAACTAACACGGATGAGTAAGCTTAAAATTTGTGGAAGTTTTTAAAGATCTACTATTAAGTCCACTTGTAAACTGAACTACCAAAATAACTAAGAAATATAATTCGTGAATTTTATTTTGCCTTCAATAACATGCAATTAGTTCTTCATTTTCAGAGCGTTACTTTTTATAGAATACATGCATAAAATCAAATTAATCACGGTCCGAGCTAATCAAATTGCTTAATCTTCGTATCATGTTCTTCTATTTCCGCGTGTGATCAAACTAAGGCCAGGTTATTAATAATAGAAAAAATGCAAAGAATTAAGACCAAAAAAGGTGCCAATTAATAATTATGGAGCCACAACGATGATCAGACAATCTGATTCAGTCAGACGCTTGATCGCTGTTATTTCCTAAATCGATAAATATAGAGATATTGGATCTGGGTCGGTACCGGGTATGACTTATTAAATCCACATTTATGACGACTTATTTGTTCTTGTTTATAAAGCATTGGTCCGTAATAACAGAAAAATAAGGATAAATTTGGAAAAGATTTCTATCGGATAGTGATAACAAAGTTTCGGCAATAAACAACAGGAATAGGAAATATAAGGAATACAAAAAGATTTTTAAAAATTACTCATATTGAATGATCTGAACATCCGATACATTTAAAAAAAAACATAATAAACAATTTAAGACAAAAAGAAACTAGATAAAAAATGTATGCCCCACCCTGAAGTTAAACTTCGAGTTCACGGTTTTGGTATGTTGTATTTGCACCATTTACTAGTAAAGGGTTTAATCTGAATTTTTTACTTATTTATTTATTGATTTTTTTGCTTATGAAAAAAAAAATAAATAAATCGATAGTGAAACTTATTTAAAATCATGTCATTTATCAGTAGCTCTTGTAATTGTACATGTAAGTGATTTGTTGCTGATGTCCTGAGGTACCGGAAGTTGTAATCATAACTCCTTACATGTAGCGATGTCTATGGTATATACAATTTGTCTAAATTGTGAATTGGTAGTAGGAATTGCTTAGTTGTACTTTGCAGAAATATACAGCATGTACTAATGTTATACAGAAATGACTGAAGAATAGGTTGAATTCAATCATATTTCGTCATTGAAAAAACGCACAAGCGTTTCTAGTATATCAAAGTAGGGGCCAGATTGGTAAAGAGCGTGAAAACTAAATTTATTTATTTATTTATTTGAATGAAGTTAGTACATAGACCGACAAAAAAGACGTCACAAATATAGCGCGCGGATTCGATTCAAATATGTTGGGTGTGTTCCTTCAGCTGTCGAGAATAAATTTTTTGTCATAAATTATTTAGAAATTAAATGCCACAATTCGTAGCAGGGTCATGCATTTTTAATGTCATCTATGATAAAAACCTTTTTTTCATATTATCATCTTATAAATATCATTTATTAATTAAAGAACATTGAACGCTGCAATCTACGCGGGAACGACAATCAATGCAAACTTTGATGAAGGTGGAATTCGCTTGACCAAACACGGATGTTTGGACATTTATAACCAATCATTTTTTTGAAAGTTTTCATCAAATGATTCTGATTTGCATAATATTCATTAAAGATGCAGAGCACTAAGACAGGGATTGATTTATTAATTAGAAATGTTAATTAGTATTATTTAATGATACTGTCCATAAAATTAAGTAAACATAAAGATTTTCGTAAAGAGAGCCACAGCGGAATTCTAATAGAACTTATAGTCAAAACAAAATACCATCAGGGCTGCTAAATGCTTTCAGAAGATTTTTAAAAGTGGTTTAGATGATATATGGTTTTTTTCCCGAATTGATACGAATTTTCAGTTTTGATATTTCCGGAAACTGTCATATTAGAAATTCAGTTTCATGTTATTATATATGTTAAACAAATCACCCCAATGAAAAAAGTCACAAAGGGCCACGAACTCTTTCAGATCAAAGAATACCATGCCTATATATCTTACAGAATGGGTCAGCCTAGACGATAAATTACACCAAAATATAAGAAAACAACTCTTTAAAAGCAGACTTAAAAAGTGTTTAAAAACAGAATAAATAATATCTACATATACATGTATATACTTTATTTACACCTTATCTAGAATTGAAGGTGCTCATATTAACTAAGCACATACATTGTATTTTGCTCCGAAAACTATTATTATGGTCTGAAGGAGACTAATTAAAATACTTCAGTCGAAGAGCACACACATGAACATTGAAAATAATACCATATATAGTTTTGTACCAACAAATCTATATTTGTAATAAGAAATAAAATGCAGATATAACAGTTTATACTTATCCTATCTCTCTAGTTACTAAAGCAACAACACTAAAGATGCAAAACGTTGGTCAGA
This sequence comes from Saccostrea cuccullata, assembly GCF_032062105.1. Lineage (NCBI taxonomy): Eukaryota > Metazoa > Mollusca > Bivalvia > Ostreida > Ostreidae > Saccostrea > Saccostrea cuccullata. The sequence goes on along the minus strand of NW_026933337.1, from coordinate 120,558 downwards.
CCAAGGACCTATAAGTTAGTATACAGGACCCTGGTCAGACAGCACACGAACCTACAAACACCATGTACTGAAATTTGCGTAGACTGGCTTTGCCTGTCTGATATGCTCAATATGATAGAGACAGGCAATTTGCCTTGTCTGTAACTCGAGATATGCTCAAATATAATTTTAAGAACTTACTTAAAACTGAAATTGGTTTATCTATAAATAAAACACACGGACAGACACACAGACAGTCTATTCAACATACTTATAAAGACAAATACACGGACAGATAAAGAGAAAAAATACATTTTGATAAAGAAAACACACAGACATGTAGACAGGGATAATAATAATTTGATTATGATTTCTGGCCTAAAGATAAAATAAAAGTTTGGGAAAGAAAGTCTGCTAGAAAACTACGTTAAACGTAAGTGCAAATACAAGTCATATAGGGACCTTGTGCTTTTGGTACGAAGGACGAAGCTACACAAACTATAAAGCGAATATAATTTCGGAAATGGCAGCAACTATTCATTAACCACCACAGGTAGAGTGTGTCCTTCTCACAAGGTCATATCACCGAGGTCCTATTTGATGATTATTTTAAATTTTTCGTGGATATTTTACGTATCAAATTTTAAAGACACGTATACGTCATGCATATTTTTTTTCAATTTCTTCAAAAAAATTTAAAACAAGAAGTTTTATCAGGAATTAAACATCTAACAAGCTTCTTTTAAGTAAAAATAAATTTTATATAATTCCAGCAAAAATGAATTAAATTTTTGTTGTGATTTATCTATTTTTTTTTAATTTATCTTATTTGATGTATTTTGATTTATTTGATGTGGTCTTCTTCAAAAGACACAGATTCAAGAAATCAAGAAATAACACAATCTCTCTATTTTTTTTATTTTTATTTTTATTTATTTATTTATTTTTTTTTTGTAACAAGCGTTGATCATATCAATTATAAAGAATCGTTTGGTGTCAGGACACGTCAATGTAAATTATAACCTCAATATATCAGGGGTGGGTTTATATTAAATGTATATTATATGATGAACACTCCGTCCTCTATCAAGATCGAGATAATACAAAACCACAGGGGACCAGGTCCCACTTAGACGGAAAATTTCTATTCGGACAATAGCTTTCTGCTAAGTTGACCGCCGCTCGCGGACAGATTTTGAAATATATTAATCATGTGGGTTATTTTCGGGTAAATCTTAAACAAATTTCGCTATCTGATATCATTAGGTGGTTGGCAGGTTTTGGTTTGATTGAGTGGACGTCTGATGTATCCAATTCAAATAACTTAATGTCACACACGGCCATTTCTTTTTAATTTCTTTTGTGAAAAAAAAACACATTTATTACTTAAATGTAGTAATTTGAAATTATAAATTAATGCCTGGAAAATTATAGCAAAAATTATCCCTGTAAATTGTAAAGTCATATTACGTTTTTATTTAAAAAAAAACGATAACAATTAATGATTGATTTCAAATTATTATTAAAGTGCCCAAAACAATTCTAAAACTGAAAGCGTTTATTTGGCAAACTATTTACGCTTAGATGGAAGTAATATATTTATTTAATTTATTGATGCATAAATTTATACATTTTTTCCCCTATATGGCAGATAATTTCGTTCTGTATCAACTTTTTAAATACATGTCATTTTTGAAATGTTCAAAATACAAATATATAATTATAAAAGACTCTTTTCTGAACTTGTCCATTTTGTAACACATTCTATTCATGGGTGATTTATCCCCCAAACAAGGTTGGGATACAGACATTGATATACGGAATTCTCGGGATCGGATTTCAATGTCTGTAAGTTGTCAACAGCCCAGAGGAAAAATATTTTCACCATTGAACCCGAGCGTATTTAGATGAGCTTAAAAATAATATTTGTTCTGCGGTTAAGTACACAGTCTAAACGAGACCTATTATAGGAGGTCAGATTATAAAACCTTTTCAGTGCACTCCTATCATAATATTCATACAAAACAAAAAGTGAAATCACGTTTTATTGTACTGTTTTGAAAAAGGATCCTCCGACAGTAATGTGATCTATTTTGTCCGCGGTTTAATGCATTAAGGAAGCATCCAAATGTTACATTTATAATTAAATACATGCTTTATGTCCGCTGGCCTATAACTCTTTCTTCTTAGATAGAATTCGAATGTAATCCGAAACTAAAATGAGTTCATATAATTATGACCAGGGACCATTTTTAGCTATATTTTGCAGGTTTAGAAACGGTGTAGGTGGCAAATTGTATTTTTAGAGAAATTTCTAATGAAACCCTATAAATCAATTGATTTTACAGCTTTCATAAACTCGAATGAATCTCCTAAAATTACAAGAACAGGACAATTCATAATTATTTGTAGCTTTATCTTTACAAATTTTATTAAGTGACTATTATGTTCCAAAGTTAGATTGACCGATGAAGGAGATGGGGACCGCGTTGCCTCCCCTGGGTAATTATGAAAGTATTGCTAGATAAGTCTTACTATGCATTTTACCCTGAGCTCAAATTCTTACAGAAATTCTAAAAAACTGTCGATTCATACACCCCGTGGTCAGTAAACCACTTTAACTAAAAAGAAGACAAAACAAATGACCATAAAACGCTCAGATTTCATTCAAAACTTTTGACAATGGTGGGTCGTGCTTTAATTCTAATGCTCTTATGAGACCAGTTATCACAGTTTCTGACCGATGTTTAGTAGACGCGGATATGACAGTTAATTTTCTTCTTCATAAAATTTTCCTTAAGATAGCTTCAGAATAGATATATAAAGTTGTTAGTTCTTCTTTTATTGACATCACCTTTCCAAAAATATCTTCATTATTCATTAAAGATGGCGTCAGAAATAAAACTATTTTCCCTTTCTTTTCACACATTACTAAACAAATATGTTGATCATTGGCCAGTTAGGTATCGTTTCATATACATATGTAGTAGCATTTTGTTACTTAGACAATTTTACATTTATTCATAGCTTGGAGACATTTATTCGGTTTGTATGCTACATTACTCATGAAATAAAGCTCCTAATGAACGCAGAGGCTACTCACCTATGGGAATGACTACATATGATAAATACTGAGGGTGTCTGAAATTTTTTGAATCACCTGTCTAAGCAAATATAATACGACTTCCAATCCTTTGTCCCTTATAGTGACCAGGTACTGCTATGCAAGGTGAGGTGGTGGCATGTAATGCCTTTATCCCCATTACGTGTCAAAAATGACCGTCCTACACGGAACCAAGCAACTCTAGGCAAAACAAATCAATCATTGATCAAGCGGTTCCCAAGATTTTTAAAGTGTGAATTGCGCTCGAATTGGCCATCTTTTATTGTACTTACAAGATGCTAGAAATAAATGAATTCTACTTTTTCCTAATCTATGCACTTCCGCCACACTTGTACTAACACTTAATAAAGCAGTTATATTATGTGCAAAAATATCGTTCCATGAAGACTATTGTTCTTAAATGCGCACACGAAAGGAGGAAATGAAATAATAGTCATTAAGAACCCCTAATTTCTCCATCTAACGCGAGTACACAGGTGAAAGGAAACAATCCCTGTCTTTTATAAGAACACGTAAATGTGGTACCTCTTTTCTTTGTTCCACACAAATAGAAAAAGTAAAATGACACTTCAATTAATGATTTTGAAGGATGTATTGGCAAAAGAGTCATGTAAAACATATTTTGTACTTGCTTTCACACAATAAGAAGCTGGAGATCACATGGCAAATGAGATCTGTAGTCTTCTACAAAGTGGGCGAAAAAAAGAGTTCTAGTAACCTAAGTCTTTAGAGCGTTTGGCCCCGGTTTTATCCTTTAGTGACCTACATGTGTTTTCCTGTTGGTCTCTTGTCAGGTTGGTCTCTTCTGCGTTTTAAAATAAACCAATGAAGAGAATCTTCGAAATGAGTGTTATTAGTTAATGCTGTATATTTTGAAAGCTTGATCCTTTTAAAGTTTCGTTTTATTAATGAGTTGAATGTGTTATTTAATTCCCTCATTTTTCTGATACCTATATCTTGGTTCATTAAGTGATATTACAATTAATTTTTATTTCCGTGATTTTTTCAAAGTTGCATTTTTCTTCACAAGGAAATGATTGTTCCGTGTTTTGCACGATTGAAATCCATGTTAATTGAAAATTTAAGACTTTTACTTTACATGTATGGTTTTTACTTTGTCTCCTGTAAAAATAGGTACCGATGTTGAACATGATAATTTAAGTGGATAATTTCTTTCCCTCTTTCTCGTTAAAATATTTGCATAATAACTACAAAACAAAAGAATTAAAATGTTTAAGTCTGCATAATTGTTTAAGAAGCAAATGTATACGTGTAACATTTGTTTGGGTGTAGTGAGTGCCATCTGTTCGTAAAAAAGATGGCTGCCAACTCTACATTTTTACATTTAAAAATCTCAAGAAAACTACTTTTTTCTACACCTTTAGTTAAATTAAAATACGCTGTTCAAGATTTGCCAGGTAGAGACTTCAATTACTTTGTTTAATATCGTTCACGCACATTCTCAAATTATAATATGCATGTAATCTATGAACACCGCTTCTTTCGCTGTTTCTATTTGATGCTAGTACAATTTGGACTAATGCACCTCCTCGTGTTTACTTTCCATTTCGATAAAAGGTATACATGTCTTGCGTTTATTTTAAGTTCCCTGATGTCTCTTGCATACTGGGACTCTTCCAATAGCCGATGAGACCATGTTCTTGTTATTTAGAAATGGGAGATCCGTATAACTGCGATACGGGACCTCGTTTTACAGGGTCTCAACTAGTCTCCGTATGTCCTGCAGTGGAATTTGAACCTGCATTTATTGACAAAATTGTATATAGTGATTTTCAGGCAGTTACAGCCTTAAGATGACTTATCACACCTTGGGTTGGACTCTGGATAAGTTTATAATGTTGACTAGACTTTTGAAACCGCAAAGTAGTCTGCATTAAGAAAATTAAGAGCATATACCTCCCAGTTTACGGATTATGGAAAAAATGCAATGCAACCGACACAAGAAAAGTATTTGCCCTATAAGCTGGGATTATGATACGCACAAAAGATATGCAAAGTAAACTACGGCAAACACAACTTCTCTTACAAACAGGTATGCCATAGCCTATAGAAAAAAAGACATGTATATTCAGGATGATAGAAAAATAGACTACCTCTTGCTGTGCATGAAAAATAATCATAAATAGAAAAATACCTGTCCAATACACAGTTATACATTTTCTGTAAAAGGGGATTAGGATCCACTGTGTACAAATAAAAAAAATAACACCTGTAATCTAATCTGTGTTTATAAAGGATACAGGGGAAGATAGAAGCAAGCTTAATGGGGATTTTCTTTTAAGTTATGCATATTCAAGAATTTCCTTATTTTTTGTTACCCTGGTTTAATATACAAAGGATAACAAGCATATTTTGTACGTCAGGCGGATGAAGTTATCACTTCCAATTGGTGCAGAGTCCATTTGTTCATCTTGCCAGATATATAGATATTGCTCTCATCCAACGAACGATCACTCTGAGATGGAACTATATTATAAGGTCACAAACAGGCTTGAGCAAAGTGTTTAGACTTCTTGTTTGTTTGGGTTTTTTTTTTTTTGGTGGGTGGCTCTTTCTTCACGCGTTTTGCACCTTTTATCAAAAGAGTTGTAGCATTAAATCTCTGTCACTAAATAGTGTACATGTATATGGTGTGCAATTTCCAGGAATTTCATAATTAACACAAAACTGCATTTCTGCCGATTTCTTCACACATTCATTTACAATTGTGAAGATTCCCTTTAAATATTATGCAGGCAGCATGTAGTTTGATCCCTTTATTTGTGATATTTGTATGTTTAAGTCTGTAGGGATTTAGGTTTTTATTTTACATTCATCAAGAACACTTCAGTACTACTTTCACGCGGTGATAACCATTTTTCAGAAGATTGGAACTGCGACAAAAATGCTAAACATTTCTCAATAGTTTAGATTGAATTCATTGATAAATTTTGTACAAGTTTTAAATGTGATGAAAAAAGCACCAAAGTTCCCAGATCGTCGTTAATTATAGGGTACCCAGTGTTAAAGTTCAGAGATAAAAATTTCGTTCCTTCCATTTATGAACTACTACTACTGAAAATTACACTGTTGTAATACATAGACTGTGACAAAATGCATCAATTAAACAGCGCTTCAATACACAAAAAATCCCTGAAATATAGACCAAACTGAAGGATAAATAATCATAAATACATTTAAAGAAACACGGTAATTTATCTTTCTGGAGACAGAAAAAACAAGAGCTTGAAGGAGCCGCTTCTGTTTTCCGTTTTACTTTTAAAGTTATGATTTATAATTGCTGAGTCACTCTGACATAGCTGCATGTACATTTTTTCTCTGTTTCCAGTTCAGAATCTGGGTCCATTGAGAAAAAGTGAAATAGGATCTATTAAACGAGTATACATAACCGATGTATTATTATATGTGTTTCCACGCATTGTAAAAACAGGATTAAAATTCAAACAGCGGAGCTGAACAAAGAGATGCTTTTATTATCGTAGTACAATGATTTACTGAAGCTTTGAAATTAAATCACTTACATTCTTTTTTTATAAATTCTATTTATCGTTAACCCGATAACATATTTACATGATATATTTCACAACTGAAATCCAAAAATAACTTTTAATTGAAATTTTGTGGCATATGCATCCATTGAATGATCGGTTGGTTTTTCAAGCTTCTACATGTAAACTGGGACTAATTATTTGTTAAACTCATTAATTATTAGATAATGATTCTAGTGATCTGCTTTATCATCATGACACGAACTTCTATGAGCCACATGCAGCATCCTTTGGGGGAGCCATTTAAAAGAGATAAATTCTCATATTTAAGCCATTTACACCTGTGACCGAATAAATATATAGCAGTAAATCAAGTTATTTATTTACTCAAATAGATTTAAATCTTTAAGGCATATTTTAACCAACAATGTTATATAATACATTGATTAATAGAATTTAAATAAGCATTTATATGTTAAATGATTTTTTACAGAAATAAAAGTGCATTTTTGGCAGTGAATTTAATTTAAGAGTATCGTGATGCATTGTTTCAGTGGGAAAAAATCACAACAAAAACATTTTTTAAATAAATCAAGAAATATTTCAGTCGAATATACTGATAAATTTAAAATATCTTTTAGATATTCAATTGATGTGAACACCGAACACCAATTTTAAAGCTGACAGGCAATCTGAAAAAAAAACAATGGTCTTTTACTTAAGAATTCACAAGTGGTTCCTTCATACATTTAGAGCATTTGACCTTTTGGCATAATTTTGGAGTTTGGAAAAAAACCTCCCTTGTTTCCTAATTTCTTTGATCCCATGAGAAATTCTACTGCTTCAATCATATTGCTAAAATATTCAAATAACAAGAATTGGCTTTGAGTGAATTCCACAATGTTTGGCTTTTAGATTACATTAGGTTACATAATACACGGTATGTAAGGTGGATCTCGAGGGGCTTTTTAAGTGAACTCTTATTACAATGGCATGATTTTCAGAAAAACCGAAAATTGACTTTTAAAACAGCACTCTGTTCGACTTGAAAGCAAAGTTATTGCGTACAAGAGCTTTGTAGAAGAATACAAGCTATGTGCGAAGTCTGCAGTTTGAATTTTGAATACTCTTCATCCAACACTAGGAATGAATAGGTTTATTATTTTCGTAGTCGGGAATATTTTGATAAGCTGTGTTTGAACGAAATGTTTCACCTTTTTGCTCTCATTAGCGACCCGTCCATAAAAAAGACGTCTTTGATTGCATAAGTTACATCCTTTGATCCAATATTAAGACATCACTGCACTATGATGTCATGTTCTCTTATCAAAAGACTTTGCTTACAATTAAATGAGAGTGTATCATGCTTATTGCCAATAAATTTTATTTAATATGGTCCCTTTTATCTAATTGAATTGTTATTACATGTTTTTGCATGCATACTTTCGTCCATTTTTTGCGGAAATTATATGCTTTTTGTTAAGCATGGATGTTCTTCATGGATTTTTGCTAATGTCATTATATACAAATCATCCTTTAAACGTAAAATTCTAATTAAAGGTTGGATTATAAATGATTAGTCATTTTGACACTTCTATACGTATTTTTGGTCCCTTGGCTTACTACAACTTGATTTAATAACTAAGCGTAAGGAGCCAGTTGCGTATGAACAAACGCACCGGGTGTAGATGAGACCTGTTTTACTATCTGATTCTTTGCCGATAACCTCATCAACTTCCGAGCATGTCATCCAATTTACTACATAGTCCAAAGACATGTCACGCAATATCTTACAATACCCGGACCCGCCCCTCCGGATTCTTTGTTTTGAAACCAATATTATCAAAGTGACGCATCTCATTATAGACATAGCGTTGTTTTAAAGATCTTAATGTGCTGCATATAGAGATTTTTCTGAAGGCTTAAGATAAACGAAGAATCCCTTTTTCAGAGTGTACATAGAGTAAAAATATCTAAAACAAAACCTGCATTTAAGAGTAACTTTCAATACCAGCATATTAAATGACAATGGTCATTAAACGTAAAACACCAACCATTGAAGGGTTGTTCTTGTTAAAATATAATTCTATTTCTTTTTAAGCTGGGTTCTAATCGTTATAGTCTTTTTAATTAATATCATTTTTGTTTTTGTTTTAAAATTTGACAGCAACTTTTCTTCATTCTTCTACTTTGTTCAAAGACATATCAAGCTAGCACGAATGCTCTTATATTTTGTCTCCATATTAGAGGATATATCCTTTTTTGTTTCCTTAGAAAAGTTACTTCTGAGGCACATCTGTGAGATGACAAGTCATTTACAATCTTTGCAAAGAAACATTTACATATCCTTTTTAAATTGTTTCCTTATAATGTACATTAATGCTTCATTTGACGTTGACTACGGTAGCTGTCAAGCGCCGGATTGACAAGATGAAGTCAGATTGCGACGCCATGGTGGCCATTTTGTACCTTGGTGCTCTTTGCCATATCAGTCCTGACTTGGTGTCAAATTCCTATAACTTCGTGTGAAATTCATAAAAAAAAATGACCTACATTAAGGGAAAAAATTAACTTGGTAAAAAAAATTATTCGCGGTTGCGTTGATAGTGATAATGCCACATTGTATGGTGTTCTGAATTAAAATTCCTCACATATTAATTGTTGCGAAACGAATTCATTAATATGTTGCCCAATTTCAATTTTTTTTATTTGGGAAATTTTAGATAATAGGAGAAATAAGACATTTTGTAAAATCTACATGTACCCTGCCTTAAGAAGTAGGTAACATTCATAATATGTAGAATGCATCCTTTCCTTTCTACATTTTGTACGTATGGACGTATTTTAGCCAGGATTTACATGTACATGTAATTAAAATTTTCCTTAATTGGTTCAAATATTGGCACAATAATTGCATATATATAAAATCATATTTCAAAAGATGGAAGTCATTTTGGCCTTGCGGTTTCTTTATTTTTGTGAAATTAGTATCTGCACAGCCACTGAATGCAATGACATAAAAGTATATAATAATTTTTCAAACATTTCTGATTTTACACTGAATCGTTACAAAGTGTGTTATAAAAGTGCTTGGTCCAAGGTCACATTTTTTTAAATCGTGCAATGTCATTAATGCCTGTTGAGTTTTTCTCCAGTTGAAGCACCTAAAGGGAACCGTGACTTGTTACTTTCAAAGAAACTGTGTTCCTTCCACTTTAAAATGAAATGCTATTAAATTACGATGTATTTTTTTAATTATACTTCTCACATGTGCATTTTCTAAAAATTGCTTTAATTATTATATTTTTGTAAATTAAGTAATTTATTTTTATTTATTCATTGAATTTAAACATAAATCAGCCAAAGTATTTCATTAATTCTTCGTATCTTCTTGAAAATTGTTCAGCTCTCCCTTGATTTTTTATGGAATTTAAAAAAATTTAAAACAGATACATGTACATGTGTATGAGGCATCGTTTTGGTATTTATTGCTATTTAGTGATAATGGAAAAAAAATTGTGTGTGTGTGTGTGTGGGGGGGGGGGGGGGGGGGTGATATCATTGCCTATTCGTTTTGAATAGGTGATATGATTGCTGATGACAATTAAGTAAAACGCATTCTCACCTTAACTTTGATTTTTGAGAAAAAAAAAGACAACACATCATTTATTTATTTTGAAGTTAATTAAGGAGAACATTACGGGTTTGAACATTCAACAGGGAATGCTTACTCCTGCATGGCATATGATCCCATTCTGATGTTTTACAGGTCCATATGTTTGCACTCTTTCCAGTTTGTTCCATTGGATCTTTGAGTCTAGTTATCTCCATATTCTTTTTTAAGTTAATTTATGCTTCTGCACTATCAACTTACTGTGAACTGGCATAGTTTTTAACTCTTCAGGCGACGTCATCGGAGAAGCTGTACATAGCACTTGAGCTGCCGTCTTCGGGGAAACCGCCAGATTTCTGAGATAACTGTTATCTCTGTTCTCAATGACCACCGGAAGACAATTCGAAATAAAAGTAGCAGAAATAGAGAAAAGAAGTTTTTATTTGTTGCACATTAGTGAGAGAGTCCTTGAGAGCTATTTGTAGCATATGCTGAATTTCTAAATGTTAGACTGTAATGAGACAGCATGATTTTATCCGGTGTCTGTCGCGACCCATAGTGTGTCATTACAGATGTCACTAGAGCTCAGACAAAACTTGATGGCTCTCAAGTTTAAATTATTTCTTGTTTTTATTAAGAGTTTCGAGTACATCTCACTTTAATTCTATTTAGCACTTTTCATATTTCAGAGTCATTAGAAACTTTTTTAACACAGTTATTTTATCGATGTCATAGATCGTTTATAGACTACAAAGTTACAACCATTTAAGCCCTTGGTTGTCCTCAAGGTGACATCTTATTTCATCCTTTATTTTTATCTCCTTTGTATATAAGAGTGACACAGCAGAGCAGGGGGTTCCTTAAAGTACATGTCCCAAGTATTTGATATCGGACTTTCAAAGACTAATCAGAAATTTGTAAACAATTAGCGGAATTTTTGAAATGCTGAAAACATACGATATACCCTTGTATTTTCCGTCAACAATTCTCTACAAAATGGGTATCGTTTACTGGTATTTTTTTTAATTGAGCGCAACGTTAGAAACAACAGGTCTTAAATTACTTCAAATCGAGTAAAACCGTTTGATCTTTCACCGGAAGGAGTTATCCATTAATCACGTGTCCATGCGATAACCATCAACTGTTTTGGGGGTAAATACAAATATCATTAGTCACGTGAACAAATGGCAAAATATTCTTTGAATTTGTAAAATTGAAATTAAAGAGAACAGGCGTCTTTTGATGAAATTTTAAAGAAAGAGTCTCATTAACGTGTGTGGTTAAGAGAAATTTAATCTTTTAACTTAATTTAATAAACATATAATACTCGCAAAAATGAAGTAAAGTCATAGAGTTCATAGCAGAAAATAATTGATGTGTTTTTTTGTAATGTTCTTGTATTTGCCTTGAAATATTAGATCATTACAAGTTCTCAATTTCAGGAGGATGTTTGTCCTTAAAAATCGAAATGCCTGGACATATCAGAAACGACGTAAATTAAGGAATCGCATTAGCGAAAACGCTTCTTTAGTTAATTTTGGGTATATGTAAAGGGTACCAATAAAAAGCTTTCATTACGAACTTGATATAAATATCAAATATAAGTCAAAGTGGTGTTTTAAAATCATGAAATATGATACAAATTTTATTTCGTATTCAGGGTATTTTTGAAGGAATCAAGTTTTTATGACTCTCCTTTTCCCTCTAATATGGAAATTTGCAGAACTTGAACTAAGGAAACTGACCTCCTACCGCTACAGAATACGACAGCGAGTCTCTCTAATATGGGCCTTCGTCCTTCAATTGGATCTCGAGTTCATCTCCCAGAACAATCAAAACTTGACAAGATAGGATTAGAGAAATATTTAATATCTATTTAATTTTTGTCATCTGTCTCTTGGAGTGATCTATTGGAGACAATACGATCCCAGTAGATCGACAAGGGGGGTGACACGTGGGGAGGGTTCACACATGGGGGCCAACTCAACATTTCAAGGGGCAAATTTATCATCTGATTAGAAATAGTGACTTGGGAATATTAATTCATGCTAAGCGTTCTTAGTCTTTTTAAATATTGATTGATTGGGCATTGTTTTAACTTAACTGGCTGTCCTATAATCCAAAGTTTGCACCAATATATCAAGTATGTGTGGAATTTCTGGACTTTGACGTAATTTCAAACTGGTCCTAACTCATACCACAGATCAGCTGTTTTCCTAAGTTTTTAATCTTGATATTTCATCCATCTTCAAATAGTGCAAAATTGAGAACGCTTAATTAAAAAGTTAATTTTTATCATATTGACTTGAAAGTTTATGTGAATATCCTCTCTTGAGACGGATTCATTGTTTGATATTTGTTCTTTTACTCTTTGATATCATTTTACTGACGCAATTCATAGGCTATTGTTAAAAGGCTGCTGTTTCAATTTTAAGAAAACGACACCAGTTTTTCAATTTGTCGAGTTCGTCAGTCTTTAATGATTATTTCTGTGGATCAGCTTTCTTTTGGCAATTCATTCACTTATATATTTCTGTTTTTATTATTATATCCTTTGAAAGGAATATATGTTCAATGTCATGTAATTATTCGCAATGAAGAATTCAAAATATTAAATCGTAAAAAAAAATGCATATTAAAAGAATATCATTACACGTTTCTCTATAAAGAGAAAACATTTTCCAAGGGAATTATTTTTCATTTTCATTTTTTTTTTTAAATAAGTTTCCATAGAGTGTTTACTTGTCAAAATATATATACAAAAATGCTTCGAGCAAATTATTTAAACACAGCATGTAGTCTGTAGAACAAGAATCACAAATATACAATCAAGCATAAATCTTTAGAGGCACTCGTAGATAGTACATGGTACATATGTATATATAGATTTCCATTTTTAGAGCCTGCAGAAAAATTGATTTACCCATTTCTTCGACTCTTATCTTCTACTTTCTTTTTTAGCAGAAATAACACTGAGATTGATGTTCATAAGATGGATTTAAGAGACTTATGAAAATCACATTCCGACACTTTGTCAACTGTATATAATCATTTATGCAGATTTATTCTATAATATGGTTGAGAAACTGACCCTTTCCAAATAAACTTTTGTTGACTTCTTTTGGTTCTTTATGTCGTTCGTTGACTTCCTGGCCGAAAAAAAGATATGAATCAACAATATGATATGTAACCATCATACCTCGCCATCAAAGGTCACTGAGTAAAATCTTCAGCTTAAGTGTGAAATCAATTAAGTTTCTGACTGAAACAAATTAGGAATTCTTTAAATTAAGCTTCTATTATCCCTTTCAAGTTTACTGTCTTTGAGTTATACGACTTTGATAGCTCATTGATTCCCATTTTATGCAATGTGTAGGTTAAAATAGCACTCAAAGGTTTACAAAATATGCATATGGACCTTGTTTATTTCTGTTGTTTTGTAGACACCTGACTTTTGTGAGATTATTTCTTCTTAAAATGGCAAAGGTGAAACCCAGAAAAATGAAACATGGCGGATGAATAACCTCCGGTTTCTGACATCTTGTCAAATTTGATTGGTTTATAACCCAGCCTCCCACTAGAGGGGGCTATAGGGCATCCAAACATCGGGCACGTAATCCTGGGTGGTCATCACATGGGCGTGATAGGTGTCGCCACAGTCAGTTGATAATGGCGCTGGGCTAGGTTAGGTTATCGCGGTGTCGTACTAAAGCATCGTTTTTCCAGACATGCTGGGATCCTGAATCCATAAAGCTAATTCATAAAGCTATATTGTTACTTGGATGAGAAGATACAGTAGCAAGAACACGACATTAAGGTCAAACATCACTTACTTGTGTTACGAAGAAATGATACCAGGTTTAACACATGAAAGCTGTTCCTCTGAGTAAGACTTTTTTGAAATATGATGAAAATATAGGGCTCTGCTCCATATATTGAAGCTTTGGTCAGAAGACATTAGAATTCAAAAGTCTTGTGATGAAAAAATAGTGTCCTTAAATTGTTTGAAAGAAGATTTGATAAAATTTTAATACAATGTCATATCATATTGAACGAATATACTGTACTTTATATAACGATTTAATTTTTTACCCACATGATCGAGTAAAACAAGCTTATAAGTGCAATGCTCTTGAATTGTAAGAACAATCAAGTAGAATCACTGTGACATATTATGATACCTGGCTATTTGTCCGAAAGGAAAATTCAAAGTTCAACACCCACCAAAATGAATGTTTTATCTACGATCTTGGGAATGTATGTGCTTCTTGTTTAAAGCAACATATACACAACAAAGTAATGCAATTTCTATTTTTTTGTAATTCAAACTTCTCATGTAAGTGTGCGTATAAGGTATGCATGATAAACAACACTCGAGGCCTAAAGTTATTTAGTAAATGATATGCAAATAAAATTACAATATATTTTCCCTTTGATGTTTTTTTTCTGTTTTTGAAAAGAGACTAAGTGCTTCAAAAGTTCATTTGTGGAAACTCCCTTGAAAATGTATGCAGAAACTGTCAAAATCTGAAGGTCTTTTTTCAAATTTTAATGTAAGCAAGCATAACAATGTTTATCAAGCATAATTTGAGATCATGGCTATGAACGTCATGCATTATATAATCGTCAGACATTTTGTTTCGCAGCTCATAACTTTATAAGCTGTTGGCATACTAAAACCAGCATGTTTGCAATGAGAGTAACCGGCATAGAATTTGCTCGCACCTTTCTTGCGTTTTCAAACATTCTTGTTGATATAAATGAACAATATGTGCATACTTGAATAAAGATTAAGAGTTAAAGAGAAGGGAAAATCGAGAATGGTGGCTTTTCTTACCTGTATACCCTCCCCCTTCCTTCCCACAAGATGACCAACCTCAAAAAATGATAACTTGAAATGAAATACATTTTATACAGTGTATATACATGTAGTACCATGCATTAAAATAGATGGGGCAAATTCATCTTTCCTTGTAAGCAATTTTCAATTAGCACTCAGTATTTGAATACACCGTAATATATAATGTTCTCATTGTTAATTGGCTAAGATTCATTGACTGTATGTTGTTTTAAGTCCAATTCAAGAATTTTTCACGCGTACAGTGTACTATAGAAGACTGTGCTTCAAAGTTAGATCTTTTTCTGGTCGCTCAGGGCAAACGCCTACCGAGAAACAGGACCCGCAACTTTCACTTCAAAGTGCCTAGCGCTTGGCGAAGGAACAGTTGATCCCTACTTTTTATCGACTTAGGATCAGTCCCGGCCTGGATTTGAACCCGCGACCTCCCGATCCCGGATCAAGCAAAGATTGATAGAAAATGATACCATTATTGTGCATTATAACAAAAATAAACATCGATTTGAAGACTCTTTTTTTATATAAATAATATCAATCAAAACCTAGTCAGGCAGAGAAGAGATAGATAGTGAGTGGATTGTAAGATCAACTACCTGTAGACTAGCATCACGGGGTAGACCAGTGCATTAGTCTTTAAAAGTTCTATTGTTGATGAATTGCCGTGATAGATAAACCCTTGACCCTGAACAATCGAGTTTAATGTGCAAAATGTCAACCTTTAAACTTCCGAAGATATCTGTACAGATACATATATACGGTACGGAAATTTTTAACACTGACAACACAAATGAATTATCTATTTGTGAGGAAGCATCCCAAGAATTCTAAAAATGATTTGAGCATAATAGAAACAAAAAACAAACCGTGTTGATATTGTTTCTGCTCCGACGATGCTTCTGAGAGACAAGAAATACAGAGACTGTAGCAAGAATTCCACACAAAGCAAGCATGTTGCACTAAGTGGAAGGCAATTCATCAGCCATGAAAAATACATATATATGTCGGTTTTAATGAGTTATTTTGTTTTCGTTTTTAATGTACAGATTTTTGAGAATTTTAATGAATCTAGTGTGCATAGTCGTACATGTACATCTCAAAGTCGCAAAATTGTGCGCACTTATAGTCTGGAATCTTAAATGATGTTTTATAGGTTACGTTAAAATGGGGCAATATTTTCCAATAAATTATCTGAAAATCGATAAATCAATATTTAAAACATTAATTATTGGAGTTTATTTAGGAAAATTTACGATTTAGATTAAGAATTCATAATCATAATATTCGATGACTCGGCGATTGTGAAAGTGACAGGTTATACCTTAATCAAATTGGCGACTGAATGATTAAAAACTAAAAACTAAAAACACTAATTATATAAACTAACTAATACTTATTTGTAACATCGTGTCAGAATTTCGATCATTTTATATTGGAAGAATAAAGGTCAATTCCTGCAAATTGACCTCTGTTACGAAGCACATAAATAAGGCGAACTGAATGAAAAGAATGTTTTATGTCTTTTCAATTTTGTCACAATAAATATTGTTTGATAATTTTAAAAATGTTTCACAATACTGGTTTATATCTATAAAAGTCGACTGTCAATCAAATGTGCTCATAAATTTAACCATCGACAGACATTGATTTGTTTTTAAGTCAATTTTGTCTGAATATTAACTCCATTAGTTAAGGAGGTCGAGATCAAACGCATATTTTTGGATTTTTCGCATAAATTTGACGAAAAAAAATGTGATAAACTTTTAAAGTACACCAGAATGGTAAAGTGTAAAATACATAAAATGGTTTTCCATTATTAATCCATCTTATCAATTCTGTTGGCAATTTTAATGTGCCTTATGAATTCAGAATTTTTTTACGAAAAATTATACTTTTTTGTAGAAACCGAGACCTTTCCCGGGGTTGTCAGCAGATCGTTCGCAGAATTTCCTATATATGCCATGCTTATGATGCTTGAACCATTCATGGAATTAACTATCTATTCAAACATGAGTATGCTGAAAACTTGCACTCGAGCCATGACGTTCAACCACTATCATATTTCGAGAGTAGTGTAGAGGTTCAAGAGCAAATAACTGCAAAATACGGCATTTGTTTGATTGAAATGCGAAATCTCAGTATATAATCTAAGTTTTATAGATATATTGATTGGTTGATGAATTGTATGTTGTCTAACGTCCCTTTCGAGAATTTTTCACTCATATGGAGACGCCACCACTTGCCGGTGGAGAGCTGCAAATTGTGTCCCTAACTCGGTACTTACGGTCATTGAGCAGTGAGGGATCATTTTCGTGCCAGCATCTACTGCGACACGGGACTTCTTTTATGGTCTCATCCGAAGGACCGGTCTCCACGTCCCACAGTGGGATTCGAACCCGCGACGTAAGGATCAATTCGGATTAAAGCGATATAAAAAGTCAAGCTGAAATTTGCAGAAGTACTACTTAGAATCATTATCATTTGCCCGTAGGTCTGTTTGTTATCCCCTCGCAATAAATTCAAAGTTTGTGAGGATATAGTGAAGCGCTTGTGGGTCAGGGTGAGTGAGTACGTTGACTTGACCCCGGGAAAAGTACGTGCATGCGTAACAGAAGTTATGCAAAAAATATTTTATACAGTTATATGGAGAGGGGGATGGTGCCGGTGTGCTTTTTTGTGAAGGGTTAAGGTGGGGTTGCTCTGATTAAGCTCTGCTCTTGCTGCATTTTACTTTTTTAATTCTCATCTCTTTATATACTCGCGCATAGCTGCAATTATTTGGTCTTAGAAAACTTAGAAATAAAAAGTATTCTGTTGCAAAGAGAAATTCTGAGCATTGGTATTTTTATAAACTCAGATACACTTTGAATTGTCTTGAATTAGCTGAAATTGCACGCACGACGACATACTCTTACGTGAATTTGTAATGCGGATAAAGAATATGTCAAGGCTACGGTCTCAAGTAACGTTAAGTGTTTTAAAACACATTCTGCCTTCGAAATTATCGTCAAATTGAAGTGCAAACGACCACACACTAAACAAACGAGCATATTTATTCACAGAAAATAAAATAAAAACTGACTTTGATAAAAATCTGCTATCTGCATTTCTCGTCTGAAGTGCGGGCGCATTACATGTATCGCTTACACAGAATGGCAGAGAATTGGATAGAAAAGCTGTCTTATCAGAAATCGTAATGACACGCCGGGATTATCCAAGATTAAGAAAAATCAACTCCAAGCATGCCAAGAACTTGGAAATCTATTTATGTACTTGGGGAATTAAATAAGTACAATTAAAAGCCTTTGTCATATATAGAAGTTAGCGTATATAGTATTCGGTGGTATATCAATTTACATTTAATTGACTTTTGATCTCCATTTTAACTTTTACAATAGACTGAATTTCATGTTACGCCTTCAAAACCAGCGTTTGAAATCAATTAAATTCTTTTGAATATACCTGATACTTTCATCAGAGGATAAGCCTGAAATTGGATGAGTTTGTTTTTAGAAAATAATAGGGATATTAGATAATAACTTAATAAGGATTCTGTGGGTTTCAATTTCCGTGGATGATCCTAAGCCATCTAGTGTAATCTATACAACTGTGAAATAGTTACCCTTTACTTCTCACGAATTCTGATTTTTATTTTGTATATTTTGAAATAAGACATACTCTATATTACCCAACACTGCTTTGGTGCTAGAACCGAAGACCTGCAGATTGAACCAGCTCTGCTATTAGAATCTACATGACCACTTGATCTATCGGTATCTGACTCAAATAGTGGCAAAGCGAGATAGCGACAACTGAGAGACATATTCCATTTTTTCACTCCTAGTTCTTTGTTTTATTTCAGTTTCATGTGGCAGCCTAGTTCTAGAATGGAACATGTTCAATTTTTTAATCCCTAGTTCTTTGTTTTATCTCAGTTTCATGTGCCAGCCTAGATCTAGAATGGAAGAATCGGCAGGTTTCAAACTTAGAGCGAAACGTTGATGCTGCCATTTGAAGTAGACTCACTCTAGAAGTGCCCTATAGATCTTTTTCAAACATGCTAGGTTTACAAATTAAAATACAAAGCCTGCATGTAGATTCTATTACGAAAAGGTAATTTGAAAATGTTTGCTCTGATATATTTTTTGACTAGGTATCTGATATATTGAGGTTATCCCCGTTTTTGTCACCAATTGTTCATCGTTTTCAGATTAGAAAAAGGTTAAGTTCCAAAAAGTTCCACTTACGACAGCCAACTGCCATAATGTATTGCTATTGCAAACGGTTTATAGAAGGTATTATCAAAAGCATTATGAAGTCCGAATTGAGGAGTTCCATTTTTCCTTTCCAAGGTATGTCATTTTTTCTGGACAAGAAAATATTGAATTCGTCATTTAACCTGAATGCCGTTGTATATGTTGTAAGCAGTGGCCTTTGAGACTCGTTTATGAAATTCCATGTCTAATTTTGTATGCAGAAGACAGGGGAAGGGGTGTTTCGTTTGGAAACTAATATGTTTTTTTCAGACAAGCAATTAGAAGCTGTTTTGTTATACAGGGTTAATCCTGAAACCATAATAATATGACGGTAAACTATAAAGGTATCTCGAAGTTGGAGGGTTACAATGTAGGGCGAGGATGAGGCTGAACAAATAGTATATTCTATGGAGGGTCCTAAGTAACAATACAAGATTATTCCTTTTAAATTACTCTAGATAGGAGAAATTCTTTTGAGTCCAGTTTGGTTTTCATTTTATATAGTGCACGAAATTAGATAGCTAAAATAAAACAAACCATTTGAACATGTATTGTTGTTCTTATTCTAATCAAGTTTTCAATAAAGATAACTAAACAATTAAATTAACAAGGTATATCTGGAGGAAAAAGTACTTCTGCTATGCCTATCCGATGAAAAAATGAAGGCTGTCGTGTATGTCATGTCGACGTTGCAAAATTCAATTTTCCCCATTTGTATTTTTTTTGTCCAATACATGTAATATTGAATATTTCTCAATTAGTATTGTATTTATTCTAATTGTTTATTTGTAGTATATTATAATTCTGTTTGTGTTGCCATGCATTTTCCCATTTGTCTACCACCCCCTCGCCCTTCCAATTTCTCATATAATGGCAATGAAAAGAAAGATAACTCTAATTTTTTCATGGAAATTGGAAAAGCATACGACTGTCACTCGCTCACGCTTTTTTTTTTTTTTGTAAGTATGATCTTTTTAGACAGGAAAAAAATACAAACTAATCAAAGTAATTTATTTAAATGATCGGCTAAGTGAGAATATTATATTTTCAAAATGATTCACCAGTAGACAATAATATCCGGAATTACATTTTCTACTCGTTGCGTTTTTTTCATCTATAATTTTTTTTACGACTTGCCGAAAATGAAACTGCTTGGATGTAAACAACTAAGGTTGTAAAGCTTCAAATCCTCAAAATATATCATAGATGGACGGGACAAGTGAAAGCAGGTTGTCTTTACGCAGTGCTAAGTCAGGTGATTTGGATTCTACATTATTTACTATTTTCTTTGTCTTTAAAATATGTGAAATCTGCGTGATCGTGCACCTGTAGGTGTACTGCATAACAACCACATAAACAGGTCCAGTCCAAAGACTATTTCTACCTACGTAGCTATTAATAGCTACCTAGGTATTTAAAGCTACCAAAAGTAGCTATTTTTACCTACTTTATATAATTTCTGCATTTTGCGACCAAAAGACCAAACGGCGCAACATGGTGAATACCATATTTTTTGATACGGTCACACTAATGATGAATACGACAAAATTTTGGCGAAAAAATGATTACTTCCTGAATCGGCAATTTTACATTAGTTTCTATGCAAAATTGATGAAATACGAAGTTTTCATTTTTTGGCCAAATTTTTGTCATATTCATCATCAGTGTGACTGTATCAAGAAATTGTGTGCTCACCATGTTGCACCGTTCATGCATTTGGCCACAAAATGCAAGTAAAGCAGAAAGTAGGTAAAAATAGCTACTTTGGGTAGCTTTAAATACCTAGGTAGCTATTAATACCTACATAGGTAAAAATAGTCTTTGGACTGGACCTGATAAAATAGTAAAATTTCACGAAAATCGAAATCATATATAACAGATATTTAGTCTAGGTAATCACAGTAGAATATTTGTTTCAAGTCAGTATGACTATATTTTGTTTATTTTCTGTTGGTTTATTCAACTAGGGCATAGGCAAAGATAGACTTTATAGTCTACCCTGTATAGACTTCAACAGATACTTTATTAGGGAGAAATTGAATAAGACAAAAATGATGACTACATACTCTTAACAAAAGCAAAGCACGTGTAAATCACTGCCTTACAATCTTTATAGTTATGAAAGTCTTATTTGCAATTGATTTTATTTTATATTAAATAGGTAAAGAAAATGAAGAGTTGCCATCAGAAAAAGATGTGGATTCGTTTGGTAAAACCCCTCTGCACATTGCCTGCACATATGGCCAGATCTCCATGGTAGAAAAGTTATTAAAGGTACTAAAGTGATATTTTTGCAATATTTAATTGTGATTAATTTCTTAGTAGTACTTAATTTCAAATATTATAGTGTCTAATTCACAAACTGTCTTTGTAATAATTGTAAAAAAAAATCATGTAGTCCATGAAAGCTCTCCCAGGTGGTTGATGCACTCAATTGTTACTTCATAAATGGGTGTTCCTTTGCTCTTTTTGCCACTGACTTGATTATCATGTTTATGCATTTCTGCTGAGAACAGGATAACTGATATGATTCATCCTGTTGACTGTACCAACTTCAAGGTCTAATTGTCATGATGTTGTGAAAGACTCTACTGTAAACCTCAGCTTGAGATGGTCAAAGTAGTCTTTTAAAATTGTCTTTGTCATCTCTGTTACATGGTGTCTTTTAAGTGTCAACTCAACATCTGAAATGTTTCCAGTTTTTCTTCTTTGGCAATAAGAAAAACCTAATGCTCTGTACCATCATCTCCAAATTGTCTTCTTCTCTCCAAGCAACTATCATTAGTCCCGAAGATGTGTCAACCTGTGACAGTTCTTGTGAACTTTTTTTAAGGCACTCCATTTGGTCTCAATGCTGATCCTGTTCTGCCTTTGTTGTTTACAAAAGTTTAGTTGTGATCTTCAGAGAGTTAATTCAACTCTTCTTGTTGAATAAGCTGCTCCACCCCCCTTAGTTCTTTTCCCTATATGGATCACAGTGCATTTCCAAATATTTCTTGAATTCATTTTTGTAACACATGGGGGCTGTTGTCAATTAGGGGTTTTGTCTTGCACTTCATGACTTCCTCCTCCATATTTCACCAGATTGTCCCCCCCCTGTTGTGGGTGGTGTGTTAAGTACTGATCTGACTTGCGTCCTATCTCCCCCATTTGGATGTTTGGATGCCCTGTTGATTCTTACGTACTTTTTCACAACTGAATCAATACAAAATCAATGAGACATATATTGTTCTGAACCCCTTTGTATATGTAATATTTATTAATCTAGAAGAACTTTTGTAGCAAAATCACAGCCCAATATCCAAAACAAAGACAGGGCGTACACCCCTCCATGAGGTTTGTGTAGGAGGACACAAGGAATGCCTCCGCCTGTTGCTACAGAATACCCCGGAGGTCAATATAAGGGACAGGGATGGTCAGACCCCCGCCCACGTGGCCGCCTTCAATGGGGAGCTGGGCTGCATCAAAATACTCCAGGATAAAGGTATCTGTAGTATTTTGTAGATAATAGTTATCTCTAACAAATTCATGATATTCCAATGCTTAGGTGTGACTCAGAAATGAAACAGAATTATTATAGACATTGAAGAAAAGAAAAAAGTATTAACATTCAATGTTGTGTACGTAGGTGTTCAATTTTTTTGAAATTATACAGTTTGATAAAAGTTGCAAAAAAATGTTAAAAATTGATAACTTGCGAATTCAAGTCCTCTTACACCAGCTGAATGCAATGTAAAATATCTGTTACTCAGGTGCAATGGGAAAATTTTAAGTAGATTGAGGACGTTACTATTTGTTTGGAAAACTTCCATTTCTGCATTTAAATGTGCATCTTATTATAGTGATATAATTTTAGGAGCAAATCTAATAGCTGAGGACCACAGAGGTAGACAGGTGGCCCATTTTGCAGCCATGAGGAACCACAAAAAGATCCTACAGTTTCTGTTTGACCAGGGAATAGACTTGGACTGTCGCTGTGAGATGGGGAAAACACCTGTACATTACGCTGCACAATATGGAGGTAAGTTTGAATCACTGATCATGAAAGAAAAAAAAATATGATAGACTTTCAGGATTTCACTGCATTTGCCATGAATTATTCAAAGTGAAGAAAAGCTGATTTATACAGATAACTATGTAGGTATTATTCTTAAGGGAAAAAGTTTATGGTTTTACATTGGATATAATAAGAGTACCGGGGGTAATGATAACTGTATTGATACTTTGATTTTCTCTATATTACCCTCTCTACTTGTACAGCCCTGGAGTCTGTGATTCTGTTGGTACAGAGGGACTGTGATACTGTATCACACTGACTGACAACAATGGCTACCTGGCCTCACACCACGCCGCCAGGCACGACAAACTGGATTGTTTACGCTTCCTGGTCAAGCAGGGCTCCAACATAGAGGCCACTCAGGCTGATGGAAAATCTCCATCCCATGTGGTAGGTCAAGGTCATGTACTGACATTGTCACTATGGCTTCTGATTAGTACATTGTGTAATTGAGTATGAGGGAAGCAAGAGGATGATCTTTACAACAGCTAAATATCTTAATTATCTTTCTTTTAGAAGTCATTTGAACATGATGATTATATTGCTCAACATTCTAAAAAT
The DNA here is from genome assembly GCF_032062105.1 of Saccostrea cuccullata. Taxonomy (NCBI): domain Eukaryota; kingdom Metazoa; phylum Mollusca; class Bivalvia; order Ostreida; family Ostreidae; genus Saccostrea; species Saccostrea cuccullata. The sequence continues at coordinate 96,604 of NW_026933337.1, read as the reverse complement.
AATTTTTTTCAGGCAGCACTCCATGGAGCCATCAATGTGTTGCACTGGCTCTTTGAGAAAGGAGCAGATCCAAACAAACAAGATTGTGAGATTTCTTGATTTTACTTGTTTATTTTTTATCAATACTAAGAATATTTTTATAAAATACATGTAGTCTATTGATCGTGTCTTAAAGACTTTTGGACATTGAATTACTAGTTCTTGGAAGGGTAAATGACAGATGCGAGTTTCAGATGACTATGATAAAAGTGTAATTCTTTAATTGTTGACTATTTTCAGATTTTGGGAACACCCCTGGACATTACGCCTCTGAGGGAGGATTTCCTGAATGTCTCAGTTGTTATCTCTATCATGAAGGGGACATTGAAAATCAGAACATTAAGGGGGATACTCCACTAGACTCAGCCAAAAGGGCGGGCCATCCAATACTGATGCAGAAAGCATGTAGGTGATCAAACTTCTTAAGAACTAAAAAGAATTTGTTTTTTTTATGCTTAATATTGATTTGCAACAAGTTAATATTATGCATATCTTATGATTTTGTATAATAACATTTACATTTAAAAATAGAGTGTCACCACAAATTATTATAACTTTAATTTTGCTTCTTTAAGTTTTTTATGTTGAAAAAATATCCATGACCATGAACTTCTTTAATTTTTCTATTAATTTTTGCCTGTAGTAAACAATGAGGTGCCCTGTAAAACATGTTTCCAAAAACACAAGAAAGCGGAATGGGAGCGACTACATCCACCCGCTAATGTAGAGAGACAGATCACCACAGCTAAATCTGTAGCCTACAAAAATCCACTGCCTAAAACTGAGTATGTACTGACTCTATTATGTCTCCTACAAAAATCCACTGCCTAAAACTGAGTATGTACTGACTCTATTATGTCTCCTACAAAAATCCACTGCCTAAAACTGAATATGTACTGACTCTATTATGTCTCCTACAAAAATCCACTGCCTAAAACCAAGTATGTACTGACTCTATTATGTCTCCTACAAAAATCCACTGCCTAAAACCGAGTACAATGTATGTACTGAATCTATTATAGAAACTATAAATCTGTAGCCTACAAAAACCCATTGCCTAAAACTGAGTATGTAATAATTCTTATAGAAATTTATTAAAATATAGGCCTAAAAACGCATTCAACAAATAGCATTTTCCAGCACTAGTATTAAATACATACAATTCTTATAACTTTCCGATTAAATTCAAATATTTTTTAACTTCACAGGAAAGTACCAACACAGCTGGAAATTAATATGATGAAGAGAGAAAAGAGATTAGAGAAACTAATGCCAAAACCCACAGGCCCCAAGCGAAATGTCTCAGCTCAGTATTACGGACATTATCTTGATCCCAACGAAGTCTTTAAATTCAAGGCCTCAGAGGAAGCCATCAGATTCTGACCAGAAACAATTCAATAATTAACACTGATTTGTTTTGAGAAGTGTATATAATAGCATTTTTAGGTCACCAAAGTGACTCGTGTGACTTTATTGCTATCTGTTGCTGTTGCCATCTGTTGCTCTTTGTTGTCTGTAAAATTTTGAACATGTTTAGCTTCTTGCCAAAAATGATTAAACCGATTTTGAAGCATCTCTGGCTGAGGGGGAACTAGTAATCGCAAAATCCATGGTCCCAGTCTTTTAGAACATGTCAGAGACAGATTGAAAGCATACAGATTTTATATACTTCTTGACATCTACAGACTTTTTTGTTGTTAATCTGTAGCAAAAACAATGAAGTTCATGACCCCTAAATTCAAGGAAATTGGACAAGAAATAGCTACATGTACATGTTAGTTGTCCATATCTGGAAAGTACTCGACAAGGGGGGTGACACGTGGGGAGGGTTCACACATGGGGGCCAACTCAACATTTCAAGGGGCAAATTTATCATCTGATTAGAAATAGTGACTTGGGAATATTAATTCATGCTAAGCGTTCTTAGTCTTTTTAAATATTGATTGATTGGGCATTGTTTTAACTTAACTGGCTGTCCTATAATCCAAAGTTTGCACCAATATATCAAGTATGTGTGGAATTTCTGGACTTTGACGTAATTTCAAACTGGTCCTAACTCATACCACAGATCAGCTGTTTTCCTAAGTTTTTAATCTTGATATTTCATCCATCTTCAAATAGTGCAAAATTGAGAACGCTTAATTAAAAAGTTAATTTTTATCATATTGAATTGAAAGTTTATGTGAGTATCCTCTCTTGAGACGGATTCATTGTTTGATATTTGTTCTTTTACTCTTTGATATCATTTTACTGACGCAATTCATGGGCTATTGTTAAACGGCTGCTGTTTCAATTTTAAGAAAATGACACCAGTTTTTCAATTTGTCGAGTTCGTCAGTCTTTAATGATTATTACTGTGGATCAGCTTTCTTTTGGCAATTCATTCACTTATATATTTCTGTTTTTATTATTATATCCTTTGAAAGGAATATATGTTCAATGTCATGTAATTATTCGCATTGAAGAATTCAAAATATTAAATCGTAAAAAAAAAAATGCATATTAAAAGAATATCATTGTACGTTTCTTTATAAAGAGTAAACATTTTCCAAGGGAATTATTTTTCATCTTCATTTTTTTTTTTAAATAAGTTTCCATAGAGTGTTTACTTGTCAAAATATATATACAAAAATGCTTCGAGCAAATTATTTAAACACAACATGTAGTTTGTATAACAAGAATCACAAATATACAATCAAGCATAAATCTTTAGAGGCACTCGTAGATAGTACATGGTACATATATATATATAGATTTCCATTTTTAGAGCCTGCAGAATAATTGATTTACCCATTTCTTCGACTCTTATCTTCTACTTTCTTTTTTAGCAGAAATAACATTGAGATTGATGTTCATAAGATGGATTTAAGAGACTTATGAAAAACACATTCCGACACTTTGTCAACTGTATAATCATTTATGCAGATTTATTCTATAATATGGTTGAGAAACTGACCCTTTCCAAATAAACTTTTGTTGACTTCTTTTGGTTCTTCATGTCGTTCGTTGACTTCCTGGCCGAAAAAAGATATGAATCAACAATATGATATGTAACCATCATACCTCGCCATCAAAGGTCACTGAGTAAAATCTTCAGCTTAAGCGTGAAATCAATTAAGTTTCTGACACTGAAACAAATTAGGAATTCTTTAAATTAAGCTTTCTATTATCCCTTTCAAGTTTACTGTCTTTGAGTTATACGACTTTGATAGCTCATTGATTCCCATTTTATGCAATGTGTAGGTTAAAATAGCACTCAAAGGTTTACAAAATATGCATATGGACCTTGTTTATTTCTGTTGTTTTGTAGACACCTTGACTTTTGTGAGATTATTTCTTCTTAAAATGGCAAAGGTGAAACCCAGAAAAATGAAACATGGCGGATGAATAACCTCCGGTTTCTGACACCTTGTCAAATTTGATTGGTTTATAACCCAGCCTCCCACTAGAGGGGGCTATAGGGCATCCAAACATCGGGCACGTAATCCTGGGTGGTCATCACATGGGCGTGATAGGTGTCGCCACAGTCAGTTGATAATGGCGCTGGGCTAGGTTAGGTTATCGCGGTGTCGTACTAAAGCATCGTTTTTCCAGACATGCTGGGATCCTGAATCCATAAAGCTAATTCATAAAGCTATATTGTTACTTGGATGAGAAGATACAGTAGCAAGAACACGACATTAAGGTCAAACATCACTTACTTGTGTTACGAAGAAATGATACCAGGTTTAACACATGAAAGCTGTTCCTCTGAGTAAGACTTTTTTGAAATATGATGAAAATATAGGGCTCTGCTCCATATATTGAAGCTTTGGTCAGAAGACATTAGAATTCAAAAGTCTTGTGATGAAAAAATAGTGTCCTTAAATTGTTTGAAAGAAGATTTGATAAAATGTTTTATACAATGTCATATCATACTGTACTTTATATAACGATTTAATTTTTTACCCACATGATCGAGTAAAACAAGCTTGTAAGTGCAATGCTCTTGAATTGTAAGAACAATCAAGTAGAATCACTGTGACATATTTTGATACCCGGTTTTTTGTCCGAAAGGAAAATTCAAAGTTCAACACCCACCAAAATGAATGTTTTATCTACTATCTTGGGAATGTATGTGCTTCTTGTTTAAAGCAACATATACACAACAAAGTAATGCAATTTCTTTTTTTTTTTGTAATTCAAACTTCTCATGTAAGTGTGCGTATAAGGTATGCATAATAAACAACACTCGAGGCCTAAAGTTATTTAGTAAATGATATGCAAATAAAATTACAATATATTTTCCCTTTGATGTTTTTTTTCTGTTTTCGAAAAGAGACTAAGTGCTTCAAAAGTTCGTTTGTGGAAACTCCCTTGAAAATGTATGCAGAAACTGTCAAAATCTGAAGGTCTTTTTTTTCAAATTTTAATGTAAGCAAGCATAACAATGTTTATCAAACATAATTTGAGATCATGGCTATGAACGTCATGCATTATATAATCGTCAGACATTTTGTTTCGCAGCTCATAACTTTATAAGCTGTTGGCATACTAAAATCAGCATGTTTGCAATGAGAGTAACCGGCGTAGAATTTGCTCGCACCTTTCTTGCGTTTTCAAACATTCTTGTTGATATAAATGAACAATATGTGCATACTTGAATAAAGATTAAGAGTTAAAGTTAAAGAGAAGGGAAAATCGAGAATGGTGGCTTTTCTTACCTGTATACCCTCCCCCTTCCTTCCCACAAGATGACCAACCTCAAAAAATGATAATTTGAAATAAAATACATTTTATACAGAGTACATAGTACCATGCATTAAAATAGATGGGGGCAAATTCATCTTTCCTTTTAAGCAATTTCAATTAGCACTCGGTATTTGAATACACCGTAATATATAATGTTCTCATTGTTAATTGGCTAAGATTCATTGACTGTATGTTGTTTTACGTCCAATTCAAGAATTTTTCACGCGTACAGAGACGCCATCATGTACAGTGTACTATAGAAGATTGTGCTTCAAAGTTAGATCTTTTTCTGGTCGCTCAGGGCAAACGCCTACCGAGAAACAGGACCCGCAACTTTCACTTCAAAGTTGCTCCCTACTTTTTATTGCCTTAGGATCAGTCCCGGCCTGGATTTGAACCCGCGACCTCCCGATCCCGGATCAAGCAAAGATTGATAGAAAATGATACCATTATTGTGCATTATAGCAAAAATAAACATCGAATTGAAGACTCTTTTTTTATATAAATAATATCAATCAAAACCTATTCAGGCAGAGAAGAGATAGATGGTGAGTGGATTGTAATATCAACTACCTGTAGACTAGCATCACGGGGTAGACCAATGCATTAGTCTTTAAAAGTTCTATTGTTGATGAATTGCCGTGATAGATAAACCCTTGACCCTGAACAATCGAGTCAAATGTGTAAAATGTCAACCTTTAAACTTCCGAAGATATCTGTACAGATACATGTATACGGTACGGAAATTTTTAACACTGACAACACAAATGAATTATCTATTTGTGAGGAAGCATCCCAACAATTCTAAAAATGATTTGAGCATAATAGAAACAAAAAACAAACCGTGTTGATATTGTTTCTGCTCCGACGATGCTTTTGAGAGACAAGAAATACAGAGACTGTAGCAAGAATTCCACACAAAGCGAGCATGTTGCACTAAGTGGAAGGCAATTCATCAGGCATGAAAAATACATATATATGTCGGTTTTAAGGAGTTATTTTGTTTTCGTTTTTAATGTACAGATTTTTGAGAATTTTAATGAATCTAGTGCATAGTCGTACATGTATATCTCAAAGTCGCAAAATTGTGTGCACTTATGTCTGGAATCTTCAATGATGTTTTATAGGTTACGTTAAAATGGGGCAATATTTTCCAATAAATTATCTGAAAATCGATAAATCAATATTTAAAACATTAATTATTGGAGTTTATTTAGGAAAATTTATGATTTAGATTAAGAATTCATATCATGATATTCGATGACTCGGCGATTGTGAAAATGACAGGTCTACGTACCTTGATCAAATTGGCGACCGAATGCTTAAAAACTAAAAACACTAATAATATAAACTAACAAATACTAATTTGTAATATCGTGTCAGACTTTCGATCATTCTATATCAGAAGAATAAAGGCCAATTCCTGCAAATTGACCTCTGTTACGAAGCACATAAATAAGGCGAACTGAATGCAAAGAATGTTTTTTGTCTTATCAGTTTTGTCACAAAAATATTGTTTGATAATTTTAAATATGTTTCACAATACTGGTTTATATCTATAAAAGTCGACTGTCAATCAAATGTTCTCATAAATTTAACCATCGACAGACATTGATTTGTTTCTAAGTCAATTTTGTCTGAATATTGACTCTATTAGTCAAGGAGGTCGAGATCAAACGCATATTTTTGGATTTTTTGCATAAATTGGGGGGGGAAATGTAACAAACTTTTAGAGTACATTAGCATGGTAAAGTGTAAAATACATCAAGTGGTTTTCCATTATTAATCCATCTTATCAATTCAAATGGCAATTTTAATGGCTTTACGAATTCAGATTTTTTCACGAAAAATTATATTTTTGTGGAAACCGAGAAGACCTTTCCTCGGGTTGCCAGCAGATCATTCGCAGAATTTCCTTAAAATGTCCTGCTTATAACCATTGAACCCTTCTAGGAATTTATCTATTCAAACATGGGTATGCTGAAAACTTGCACTAGAGTCATGACGTTCAATCAATATCATATTTTGAAAGTAGTGTAAAGAGTCAAGGGCAAATAACTTCAAAATTGTGCATTTGTTTTAGTGAAGTGCGAAAACCTAATATATAATCTAATTTTTATAGATATATTGATTGATCGATTGTACATGTATGTTGTTTAACGTCCCTCTAGGATTTATCCCTCATATGGAGACGCCACTAGTTTCTGGTAGAGAAACTGTAAATTGTGTCCTAACTCGACACTTACGGTCTTTGAGCAGTGAGGGATCCTTTTCGTGCCAGCATCACCAGCATCGCTGCAACACAGGGCTTCTTTTATAATATGGTATCTTCTGAAAGACAGGTTTCCTCGCCCCACAGTAGGATTCGAACCCGCGACGTAAGGACCAAGTCGGATTAAAGCGATATATAAAAGTCAAGCTGAGATATGCAGAAGCACTACTTAGAATAATTATCATTTGCCTTTAGGTCTGTTCGTTATCTTCTCGCAATAAATTCAAAGTTTGTGAGGATATAATAGCGACGCGCTTTTGGGTGTGGGTGAATGAGTACGCTAACTTGATTCCGGGAAGGGTACGTGCGTGCGTAACAGTAGTTATGCAAAAAATATTTTGTACAGTTACATGAGAAAGGGGGGGGGGGGGGTCGAAGTGCTATTTTTTGAGGGATTAAGGTAGGGGTTGCTCTGATTACGCTCTGCTCTTGCTGTATTTTATTTTTTTAATTCTCATGTCTTTATATGCTCGCACATAGCTGCAACCATTCGATCTTAGAGAACTTGGAAATGAAAAGTATTCTGTTGCAAAGAGAGATTCTTAGGATGCATTGGTATTTTTATAAACTCAGATACACTTTGAGTTGTCTTGAATTAGCTGAAATTGCACGCACGACGACAGACTCTTACGTGAATTTGTAATGCGGATAAAGAATATGTCAAGGCTACGGTCTCAAGTAACGTTAAGTGTTTTAAAACACATTCTGCCTTCGAAATTATCGTCAAATTGAAGTGCAAACGACCACACACTAAACAAACGAGCATATTTATTCACAGAAAAGAAAATAAAAACTGACTTTGATAAAAATCTGCTATCTGCATTTCTCGTCTGAAGTGAGGGCGCATTACATGTATCGCTTACACGGAATGGCAGAGAATTGGATAGAAAAGCTGTCTTATCAGAAATCGTAATGACACGCCGGGATTATCCAAGATTAAGAAAAATCAACTCCAAGCAAGCCAAGAACTTGGAAATCTATTTATGTACTTGGGGAATTAAATAAGTACAATTAAAAGCCTTTGTCATATACAGACGTTAGCGTATATAGTATTCGGTGGTATATCAATTTACATTTAATTGACTTTTGATCTCCATTTTAACTTTTACAATAGACTGAATTTCATGTTACGCCTTCAAAACCAGCGTTTGAAATCAATTAACTTCTTTTAAATATACCTGATACCTTCATCAGAGGATAAGTCTGAAATCGGATGAGTTTGTTTTTAGAAAATAATAGGGATGTTAGATAATAACTTAATAAGGATTCTAAAGGTTTCAATTTCCGTGGATGATCCTAACCCAACAATTGTAATCTATACAACTGTGAAATAGTTTCCATTTACTTCTCACGAATTCTGATTTTTATTTTGTATGTTTTGAAATAAGACATACTCTATATTATCCAACATGCTTTGGTGCTAGAACCGAAGACCTGCAATTTGAACTAGGTCTGCTATAAGAATCCACAAGACCTCTTGATCTATCGGTATCTTGACTCAAATAGTGACAAAGCGAGAAAGCGACAACTCGAGAGATACATTCCATTTTTTCACCCCTAGTTCTTCGTTTTATTTCAGTTTCATATGCCAGTCTAGTTCTAGAATGGAACATGTTCAATTTTTAACCCCTAATTCTTTGTTTTATCTCAGTTTCATGTGCCAGCCACAGGTACTTGGGGTATGGACCCCCCTTTCTATTTTTTTTTTTTAATCTGGGTTTGAGTCACCTTTTTCCTATTTTTTCTATTCTAATATGCACTATATGTTATCAATAAAGTAGCTGTAACTCTTTTATCGCTATAAGCTGTTTTTAAATATGTCGTTTTCGACTGATACATAATAAGAGAGGCGAGGATGGGGCTGAACCAATGGTAAATTCTGTGTAGGGTCCTAATTAACAATATAAAATTATTCCTTTTAAAATACTCTAGGAGAAATTCTTTGGATTCCAATTTTGTTTTCATCGACGGGAAATACCAATATATATGCAGTGTAGTGTACGAAATTAAAAAGCTAAAATAAAACAAAGCATTTGCACATGAATTGTTTTTCGTATTTAAATAAAGTTTCAATAAAAATAACTAAACAAATAAATAAACAAAATTAATTCGCGAGGAAAGATACTTAAACTGCTATGCCTATCCATAGACCTAAAACGAACCCTTCGTTTTAGGTCTATGGCCTATCCGATGAAAAATGAAGATTGTATAGTGTAGATTTGGCATGTCGGTGTTGTATGTGTGTTTTTTGTTCATTAATATTGTATATTTCTCAATTTGTATTGTATTTATTCTAATTTCTCATTTGTAGTATATTATAATTCTGTTTGTGTTACCATGCATTTTTCTATTAGTCTAGCCCCCCCCCACCCTTTTCCATGGCAGTGAAAAGAAAGATAACTCTAATCATATGTCTATGCTCTAATCTTTTCATGGTAAACCATGCGACTCGCTCGCGTTTTTTTTTTTAAAGTATGGTCTTTTGAGACAGGCAAAATATGAAATAATCAAAGTGATTTATATTTAAATGATCAACTAGCAGGGCTAAGAGAGAACATAATATTTTTCAAATTCATTGAAAAGGAGGCAACATTATCCGGAATTACTTCTTCTACTGGATGCGTTTTTTCCACTACAATAATTTCACGACTTGCCGAAAATGAAACTGCTTGGATGTAAACAACTAAGTTTGTAAAGCTTCAAATCGTCAAAATATATCATAGATGGACGGGACAAGTGAAAGCAGGTTGTCGTTACGCAGTGCTAAGTCAGGTGGTTTGGACTATACATTATTTACTATTTTCTCTTTCTTTAGAATATGTGAAATCTGCGTGATCGTGCACCTGTAGGTGTACTGCATAACAACCAGACAACCACAATGAAATAGTAAAATTTCACGAAAATCGTAATCATATATAACAGATATTTCATGTAATAATTTAAGTCTAGGTAATCACAGTAGAATATTTGTTTCAAGTCAGTATGACTATATTTTGTTGATTTTTTATTGGTTTATTTATGTTTGGTAGGATAGCTAGGGCATATAGGCAAAAATAGACTTTATAGTCTACACTGTATAGACTTCAACAGATATTTTATTAGGGAGAAATTGAATAAGACAAAAATGATGACTGCACACTCTTAACAAAAGCAAAGCACATGTAAATCACTACCTTACAATCTTTATAGGTATGAAAGTCTTACCTGCAATTGATTTTATTTTATACGAAATAGGTAAAGAAAATGAAGAGTTGCCATCAGAAAAAGATGTGGACTCATTTGGAAAAACTCCTCTGCACATTGCCTGTACATATGGCCAGATCTCCATGGTAGAGAAATTATTAAAGGTACTAAAGAGTTATTATTGTAATATTTAATTGTGTTTAGTTTTATACAAATATTTTTAATTTTAAATATTATAGTGTCTAATTGAACATCTTTAAAATTAAATTTATCTAGTGGCATACTTTTTTATAGCGAAATCACAGCCCAATATCTAAGACAAAGACAGGGCGCACACCCCTACATGAGGTGTGTGTAGGGGGACACAAGGAATGCCTGCGACTGCTGCTACAGAATACCCCGGAGGTCAATATAAGAGACAGGGACGGTCAGACCCCCGCCCACGTGGCCGCCTTCAATGGGGAGCTGGGCTGCATCAAAATACTCCAGGATAAAGGTATCTGTAGTATTTTGTAAATAACCGTTGTCTCCTACAAACATCATGATATTTCAATGCTTAGGTGTGACTCAGAAATGAAACAGATTGATTATAAACCTTGAAGAAAAGTAAAAAGTATTAACAATATTGTGTCTGTAGGTGTTCATTTTTTTTTTTTTTTTTTGAAAGAGATGTTAAAATTGATAACTTGCTAATTCAAGTCCTTTTACACCAGCTGAATGTACTTTAAAATATCCGTTAGACTGTTACTGAGGTGATAAAGGGAAAAAATTAAGTAGACTGAAGACGTTACCATTTGTCTGGAATAACTTCCATTTCACAGGACTCAGTTATACATTTGTATCTGCATCTAATTATTATGTCATTTTAGGAGCAAATCTAATAGCTGAGGACCACAGAGGTAGACAGGTGGCCCATTTTGCAGCCATGAGAAACCATAAAAAGATTCTACAGTTTCTGTTTGACCAGGGAATAGACTTGGACTGTCGCTGTGAGATGGGGAAAACACCTGTACATTACGCTGCACAATATGGAGGTAAGTTTGAATCTCTGATCATGAAAGAAAAAAAAATATGATAGACTTTCAAGATTTTCCTGCATTTGCCATAGATTATTCAAAGTGAAGAAAAGCTGATTTACAGATACTCTTGATGTACTTTTTTCCACGGGGTCATAATTCCGCGGAATCTCAATTTCTGTTTAATCCATGGGTAGAAAATTACACGTATTTCTTAGACTGTCATTATTTGCCGAACATTTATATTAAGTACGCTTGGACAAATTTCTGCGGAAAATTTGTGACCGCATACATAGCGTAAATTAATACCAGGTAGAAAAAAGTACTTCTACAGTAACTATATAGTTATTATTCTTAAGGTTTTATACTGGATATAATAAGAGTAATGTTAACTGTATTGATACTTTGATTTTCTCTATATTACCCTCTCTACTTGTACAGCCCTGGAGTCTGTGATCCTGCTGGTACAGAGGGACTGTGACATCACACTGACTGACAATAATGGCTACCTGGCCTCCCATCACGCCGCCAGGCATGACAAACTGGATTGTTTACGCTTCCTGGTCAAGCAGGGCTCCAACATAGAGGCCACTCAGGCTGATGGAAAATCCCCATCACATGTGGTAGGTCAAGGTCGTGTATTGACATTGACCCCATCTAAGTCAACCAATCAGATACATTGTATAAAAGAATATCAAGGAAGTAAGAGGATTGTATTTAAAACAACTACTTATTCTTAATTATCTTTCTTTAAAAGCAAAAGCCAGTTGTACATGATACTTATTGCTCAACAATTTTTCTAAATATAATTTTTGCAGGCTGCACTCCATGGAGCCATCAATGTGTTACACTGGCTGTTTGAAAAAGGAGCAGATCCCAACAAACAAGATTGTGAGTATTCTTTGATTTATTTGCTTATTTTTATCAATGTTGAGAATATTTATATGAAACAATCAATTCTTCTTTAGATATTGAATTATTTGGAAAGTGAACAACAAATATAAGGTTCCAAAAAAATGATTTTTGTAACTTTTTTTTCAGATTTTGGGAACACCCCTGGACATTATGCCTCTGAGGGAGGATTTCCAGAATGTCTCAGTTGTTATCTCTATCATGAAGGGGACATTGAAAATCAGAACATTAAGGGGGATACTCCACTAGACTCAGCCAAAAGGGCGGGCCATCCAATACTGATGCAGAAAGCATGTAAGTGGTCAAACTTTAAGAGAATTTTTTTGAAATAATGCTTAACCCTGATTTGCAACAAGCTTTTATTATTCATTTCTTATAGTTTGTATAATAACATTTGCATAAAGAAAATAAAGGGTCATCACTAATTATTATAACCTTTATTTTGCTTCTTTGACTTTATGATGAAAAAATATCATAACCATAGACTTCTTGAATTTTTCTGTTGATTTTTGACTGTAGTGAACAATGAGGTACCCTGTAAAACATGTTTCCAAAAACACAAGAAAGCGGAGTGGGAGCGACTACATCCACCAGCTAATGTAGAGAGACAGATCACCACGGCTAAATCTGTAGCCTACAAAAATCCTCTGCCTAAAACTGAGTATGTATTGAATTTATTATAGAAACTATAAATCTGTAGCCTACAAAAATCCACTGCCTAAAACTGAGTACGTACTGACTCTGACATGTAGCCTAGAAAAATCCACTACCTAAAACTGAGTATGTATTGCCTCTATTATATAAGCTAAAAGTCTGTAGCCTACAAAAATCCACTGCCTAAAACAAAGTATGTACTGACTCTATCATGTAGCCTACAAAAATCCACTGCCTAAACGTAAGTATGTATTAATTGACTCTATTATGTCACCTACAAAAATGCTGCCTAAAACTAACTCTATTATAGAAACTTGTTAAAATATGGAATTAAAAATGCACACAAAAAAGATTCTTCACCTCCCTATTATATATATACTATTCTTATAACTTTTCCATTAAATTTAATTAAATATATATTTTTTTAATTCACAGGAAAGTTCCAACACAGCTGGAAATAAATATGATGAAGAGAGAAAAGAGATTAGAGAAACTAATGCCAAAACCCACAGGCCCCAAGCGAAATGTCTCGGCTCAGTATTATGGACATTATCTCGATCCCAACGAAGTCTTTAAATTCAAGGCCTCTGAGGAAGCCATCAGATTCTAACCAGAAACAATTCAATAATTTTTGTACAGATTTGCTTTGTGAAGTGCATGTAAGAGACCAGCATTTTCAAGTCACCAAAGTGACTTGTGTGACTTTATTGCTTTCTGTTTCTGTTGCCATCTGTTGCTGTATGTTGTCTGTAAAATTTTGAAAATGTTTAGGTTCTTCTCAAAAATGGCTCAACTGATTTTGGCTGAGGGAGAACTATAATTGCAAAATCCATATGTTCCTAGTCTTTTAGAACATGTGAGAGACAGATTGAAGGCATAAAAATTTCATATACTACTTGACATCTACAGACTTTTTTGTTGTTAATCTGTAGCAAACATAATGAAGTTCTTGGCCCCTGAGTTCAAGGAATGGGAATTAAGATAGTGCTACATGTTAGTTGTCCATCTCTGGAAAATATCTTTGAAAAGTTCGGTCATATATGAAAAAAAAACATTATACAGTTCAACTTTATAATTTTTCTGTGATATTAAGCAGGGGAACTGTTTGCTTGATGGAAGTACTAGTAAGTTATGCCCTTTGTCAAATTTTGAAATGTGCGCCAGGAAAGCTCAGGCCCTGTGTTTCTCTAAGCTTATCATATATTTAAAATGTATTACCATATTATAAGTGGAAATTTTAGCGAGACGCAAATTTAGCAATTTGTCCTTAAAAATTGGTATATTCTATTTTTAGCGCGATGTAATTTTAGAGATTTAAATTAAAAAGTTCACTAAAGAAGCTTTTACAAATAAAGTGAAATTTATTTTTAGCCATATTCAATTTTAGCGATTTCATCACCCTAATAATGGCTAATGGCTAATAATACCAAAATTAAATCCTCGCTAAAAATTCTGCTTATACGGTAGATCTGTACCAAAATCTTGTTTTCTCCTGAACAAACTGTGTAAATTGTGAAAATGAAAGTAAGGCCCCTCCAAATTTATGCCACACAAGTCAAGAATAATTCATATTTGGGTCAAGTTGGTCATAAGCTAGACAATATGACACTCATGTGACATTCAAGGTCTATATAGGCATATTGTTATGAGAATAATGGCATATTTATTTCATATACATGTACATTTGTATATATATTTGTCTGTGATTTTACTGAAGACTTCTCAAAAACCTATATTACCGTATTTACTGTCAGTAAATTTTACAGCCTTCTATATGTATTGAAAGTTTTCTGTGATATAAATGTTTGTAATAAAATTTCTATTGGGATTTCTGTGATTTGAAATTTTATTGGTTGTCACGAGTCTTGGGTTATATTAAATATAGCGCCTTTATATTAAAGATGAATATGAGGCGGAAGTGCTTAGAATTTAAATTACCAATCATTTTATGCCTGAATTATCATAAAATGCTTTCATATTATTTACAAATTTAAAATCAATGTCAATGCCAGATTGGATCGCTATATTCTTCTATGTTTATTTTAATCACCGAATTTGACAAACTTATTTTCAAGATTTTGTCATGTTTAATACTGAAAGTGAAGCTCACACACATTTTAAATTTTAGAAATGGCAGATATTAGTACTTGTAGTAGTACTTCTGCTTTGTTCATAATTGTACCATGAAATTTCATCATTTATAAAATGCCATATTGGATAAGGCCATCTTTAAAATAATGTTTGCTTCCCTTCTCCCGACTCAGATTAAAATTATTAGGCCCGTCTATGAAAATCTTTGTACCAGAAAATGTTAACATATTTGATGACGGGATAAGAGGAATAAAATGAAAAAAAAATTGTGTTCTGGAAGGTAAGAAAAGTTTAGAGTCTGACCAATTTATCCATGTAGTCGGCCGGGAGAGGGCAACGAAACAATTTTTAAAAGATGTCCTTATCAATGTATGTAAACGTTTTAGGATTTTTTGGTTAAAAAAATTTCCATATGTAAATTGTTAATTCATGTACAACGAATACTAGTAGTAATCAATCTCTCATATTCGATATACAAAACGAATCGTAAATGGGGTAAAAACATATACACCCTGGAAGTAACAGGGGTGGAAATTGGTGCCTAGGAGCAAAAAGGATTCCTTGCTTATATATATTTACATCCGCTGAATATTTTCTCCTTTATTTCTTAAGAAAACCCATTGCGTTAATCACTGCATGAACTACAGTCGGCATGTCGCCTGTACAGATTTCTTATTCAGTGACTCTTCCATCAATGAAACATATAAAGACTTTTGCATCATTAATACAATAATTAATCTTTTTAATCCTACTTTAAATGATTATTTAAACAGATAAAATTAAAACAATAAAATGTCTTTCTTTGTTTGTTATTACTGGAATTAACGGTCGCAGCTATTGCAAAAAAAATTTACATAACCCGCGTAAAAGTATTTTTTCTGCAACAGCTGCTTCCGTTAATTCCAGTAATAACAAACAAAGAAAGCATTTTATTGTTTAAGTAAACTCTAATTATGAAAGATATGTTATCAGCGGTACTCGTAATGTAACACTTCATAACACAATAACATTGAGACATATTACCTAGCAATAAGCAGAGGGAATCTTATCTCTGGTTTGAAAAATGACCTTTCCTGTGTGGGTTTTATTTCTGAGTATTCCTTGTCTGTGCTCAAAATCAGAGGACAAACGTTTGTTAGTAAATGATCAAACTGTGTTACAAGAAACGGTTCAGAAATTACAAACGGAATTACAGCAGTTAAAGTCGGAGGTGACTCAGCTGAAACAACAAGGGGCATCTGGTTAGTATATTCGAAATCAATTCTTAATCAAATATTTTCAGTACATGTACAGTATAATCATGAAACGCTTTGCATCAGAACGATATATATTGGAAAACGTCATTGAAAAAACGAGCCCAGATGCTAGAAAAATTAGGAATGTCATATCTTGTAAATTGTTTAAATATATTTGTGTAGTGTCCACTCCTTTGTCATCTTACACGCGATGGGGACGACATAGCTGTCCAGCGGGCTCTACGCTGATTTATCGAGGTAAGGATGCAATAGAACTATAATACACGTAGCTTGGGGATGCTCACTCCTCCTAGGCACCTGATCCCATCACTGGAATTTCCAGGGGCCCATATTTCATTCCTTTTTGCAGATTTATAGTGCTTATAGATTTTTTTTATCTATCACTGTCCCTTTTCATCCATTTGTTAGAATCTGGGCATTCATTTCCAATTTCTGAGAACTTTGATGTATAAAAGTTATGTTATTCATTTTTTTTTTGCTATTTTGATATCAATGATTTGATGATAATCGTTTTCAAAAAATACAGCAACCAATGCTTATTATTATAGGTTTTGCCGGTGGCCATCCATACAATGAGACAGGATCTGGTGTAAACTTTCTCTGCCTGCCGGATGATCCGTTGTGGGGCATACATCATGACTCAGTGAATTCTTACTCTGGCTGGATAATGGGGGTAGAATATGAAGGAGGGTACTTTTTTAACACCGATACACACGACTCGGATGTACCCTGTGCCGTCTGCCTGACCCCCCACTCTACCTCCCTCGTGATCCCCGCCAGGAACGTTTGCTACGATGACTGGCATCTGGAGTATTCCGGGTATCTGATGTCTAATGCTCACCGCCATCCAGGAGAATCGGAATATATCTGTGTTGATGCACATCCAGATGTTATTCCAAATAGTTCCAGCAACACCAATGGGGCTGTCCTATACATGGTAGAAACCGTCTGTCGATCCCTGCCTTGTCCCCCTTATGTGGCTGGTAGAGAATTGACTTGTGCTGTTTGTAGTAAATAAAAAAAATGTTGTTTTTACAAACATGACAAAACCTGTCAATCAGAAAAAAAACAACATAATTACCAGATGCTGTGTTTCACCAAAATGAATTGGAGCCTCGCTTTTTTTTTATTTGGCATATGCTCATTAGGTCAATTTGATACAAAAAAATCAGATGAAAATTATCTTTCGTATTAGGTTTCCTCTGCGACTCTCCATCCCTCTGTCTGTCTATCAGTCTGTTCCGATGGGTTTTCCGGATCAGGGTAGTACAATTCTCAGTCAAGCTTGGACTTCCAGTAAGGCGTGGTATTCTCGACGTTACCTTATTTGCGTCTGAAATTTACACAACCTTTCATTCACAGTTGAAATATACATTCCGGCGAATGTCATAAAGTGTATAAATGATCCAATGATAGTGTTTCGTATGACAAACAGGTGGACCTTAAGTCGTCTCATCATTTTTCAACAACAAATTAAAGTTGCTATTGTTATTAACTTCTTAACCAATGAGAATCTATTCGACGTTTGAGAGACGTATTGTCGAGAGTCACGCCCCTCTGAATATCCAAGGTTAACTGAGAATTGGAGAATTGTACTAATTCTATCTAGTTCCCTGGAACTAAAAATTCGGACAGAGATATATGGAAAACAAACAAGGCGGCTACAGAAATACATGTATGTTAATGCGATCCAATGCCTTAAACATGGTATCAGTTAATTTACAATTATATTTCCATTTCAATAAAGTTTGTTTTCTCTTTGATAACTCTTTGAAAGTTACTTGAATTGATTTTTTGATATTACCATTTCGATTTGTTTTCTCTCTGATAAGTTTATAACTCTTTGAAAGTGAATTCATTTGACTTCTTGATCATTTTTCTGGCATGTAAACAGAAGTTAATTATGTAACGTCGAGAATGCCACGCCTTACTGAAAGTCTAAACTAAACTGGAAATTGTCCTAAACATAGTTTTTCTAGTCTTTCTGAATTATCTCCCTTTTCAACGGTTTGAATAGACCTTAATTCCCTTGAATTCTTATTACCCAGGGACGCTTTATGCCATTGAGTTTAGTTGTAATTGACCAAGTACTGGACAGAGAGGCGAAATGTGATAAGTTCACAGAAAAGAATACTTAGACAACAACATATGATCAGAAAAGCTGAACCTTGATTCGGCTCAGGTAAGCTAATCAAAAATAAATTTATATCAGAAAGAAAAGGACACTTATGATTTTTTTCTTTTGAGGGAGTCGACATTTGTAAGTTGACAAGGGTAAAATAACAGATATTCACACCCCTTTGTAAAAAAGAAGCACAAGATTTGAATATTACGAAGTGATGCTGCTTATGCATTTTTTGAAACTTACACTTAAAAATACTTCATTGAAGTAAAAGGAATTAAAAAAAAAAAATAGTGTTAATTTCAATTTTATTCAATTATTGATGATTTATTTTTATCGTTTTCTTTTTTTTGGGGGGGGGTTAAATTGTGCTAAGTGTTAAGATATAAATTAACGCATCTAGTTAAATTAAAAATATAACTGATATATCGAATTTTAGAATAATTTCCTTGGATAAAAAAAAAAAACACAAAAAAAAGGCTCCAGGGGGAGTCGAACCCTCGACCTCCTGTTTACTAGACAGGCGCTCTAACCAACTGAGCTATGGAGCCACTTAACTACTGTATGGGACACAGATAAAATTGTAGAATTAATATCATGCAAAATAATCTATAAATCCGATTGCTTGAGGATATTAAACTACACATAGGTTATCTGGTAAAAGAAAATACTTCCTTTTTTTACAATTAATGAAACCTGAGGAATTTACCTGGAAGAGAATAAGAATGTCGCTTTTTCAAAAAAGAGAGAAAGAAGAGATATAAAGATTAGAATTAAACGATTTCTTTTTAAATGATCATTGACAATAAAGTAAATAAAACTAGCTGGTATTTCATATTTTTAGATATTTTTCCATGGATAAAATGAGAAAAACAAAAACTTAAATATTTTTTTAATCGGTAAGACACTATTATTAATATAGTGCTTAATTTCAACAACAAAGACCTGATTGAAAATCTATCGCAAACTTCATTCTTAAATTGATTTGTTGGGAACAGATGGTGATAAATACATGTGCCTGTACAAACAATTTCACTATGGAGAGCCTCAACAACACAAAATGAAGATATCTTTGATTAATTGAAGAAATGTTCATTTGTTAGTGTTTTATTCGCACAATACAATTAAAGATCTTTTCAAATGACGAATTCATATATTTAAAAATAATAAATTTATCTTTAATTCGAAAATAGAACGGGTATAAATGCAGAAGATGATATCACGGATTAATAATTTGCTCAATTGATGTGTATATACAGTCATGTAACAATTGAATTCTCTTTAATACGAATAATTTACATGTACATATCAGTAAACGCATAAATGTGTGCAAAAGTTAGTTATAATTTTAACTTTTGCACGCATTAATGCGTTAACTGATATATGCGCGCAATAATTGTATTCTTTTATTATCCCCCCCCCCCTCTAAAAAAGTGGGAGAGTGTATATAGATATATAGTGATCGGGATGTCCGTCCGTCTGTTATGCTTCCTTCCTTAATTGAACAAATGATCGTGCAGGCGTGGATCAATCACATGAATGAACACTTCTCGAATGAGAAAGATTATTGCCGTAGCAGTAATAGGCAATGGGTTGCAGTATACCATTTGGACTGGGATAAGATCATACGGATGTTTTTGTATACCAAGACAATGTCCATCCCAAATTCACAATGAATTGAATACAAACTGTTCTTAAAATACACATAAAAAATCATTTTATTTCCGTAAAAAATGCGATACAGACTCAAATAATGCAAATATGTATCGGTATATTTCTTAGAAAAAAAGTTACTGGTTATCACAGTTTTAAGATATTTTTAAGGTCGTATGTTACATGTCTAATCATACTAATTCCCTGCCAGTCAGATTAAGTATCACTTTTTGTAGAAATGATCCTTTGAGTTTTCGTATCTCTGACTTGTATCTTTTATTCTCTTCCGTATGATTAGGACCCCACTGTTCGTTTGGCTGCAGCGATTTTCTTAACTTCTGGAAATTTAAATATGAGAGTTAAAAAAAAAACAAAAGCATAATAATTATGTTGCCACAAAATAAACTAAAAACTAGCTAGCTCATTTGTCTTGTAATATTTTAATACTAAAACCAAAAAAAAAATCACATCCATGCATTTTAGAGGCACACAAATACTGATTCTGAGTGTTTTTAAAATTCCGATTTCAGCACGGGCACGTATCATTACGTATATATAGATCTAAGAGTAAATGAAGATACATGTACATACACCTATAGAAGTGCAAACTACCAAATGTTGCAATTAATGTACAATCACATAAGAAAATTAAAAACATGACCAACCTCCCAAAACGTGCTTCCAGATGCGAGTCTAATTTCTCTGTAGGCTAAGAGGGGGATAGGTAGAAGAGGGATCACAGCCACAAACCAGCCGAACCCCTGAGCCCAGTCGGGGTACTTATATGTACCGTACTCGGGAGGGACATACGAGTTAAGGGTCACTATCATGGTTATCTAATAATAAAAATGTGTAATCAATTTATTGAATTTTATTCCAAATTATGTACGGCTTTTATTAAGGATATAAATTGTGTGTTTGCTTTCTGTTTATGAATATAGTCAATATACACATACCAATAGAATCAGAGGAGTGATAAAACACCAAGAAATTCTGATAATTGTCGGAATTCCATGTCCAGTCATTAAAGCAACATCTCTCGAGAACATTTCAGCTCCTGTAAATCGGTAACATAATTTTAAACACATATCAAAATGACTTTGTATTAATAATACATTTTATCGATTGATAGATTTTCCATAAAAATATTTTTGAAGGCTACCAAAGCTTATAATTACCATAAATCCAACCAAATACTATGCATTCAAAAAATCCGAAGAGTGGCACTGCAATGGCTGCCGAATACCAGTCAATGAGCTGGAACACGTACATACCTCCCTATAAACAAGACACGCACAATTTATTATATAGCACCATCAATGTGTAAAATGCAATTAAAAAAAAATTATTCAAATAAAATCATAATCTCGATAAAAAGGTTGGACGTATTTGGTAACACAGTGACCCTTAAACCAACTTCCGCCTCTTGCCTAACTTCTGCATTTTACGTAATTGGAAAAAAAAATCGCATCACCAGTCTTGTAATTTTCTTTTTAACAATCGTATTTTATGCTCTTTTTTAAATCATCTTTTCATATTCAAAGTACAGTGGGAACACGTTTCCGTTATTACCTCAGTACACATGATTAATCCGACAAGGAAACACACCCCGGAGAAAATTGCAGTCAGTAGCGCTCGGCGTTTTCTCCAAATGCGGAAGGAATCGCACAGTGCTGTGTAAACAGGCTCAATAGTTCCGAACTACAATATCAAGCGGATAAGAATACTTCTAAGGTTAGTTAAAAGAAATGAATGAAGGTTCAAAAGAAGATTTAATTTGTGATATTATTGTAATTAGGAATATTTTAATTGCTTTACATAGGGGACTCGAGTCTGTATTTATGAGGAAAAATGCTGAACAAAATGTTTTCAAGGTTGTCTCTCTTTTATGAATTCTGAGGTCAATCATTACAGAGCGAATGGCTGTTTCTAGAAGACATATTTTTTTTACAAGTGATGGTATAATGTTTCAGCTTATGTGCTTATGAATTCAAACATTTCATTACCGTGCTATCCAGTCCTACAGTCAGTAGCATAATAAAGAAAACAACAGCCCAGAGATTGGAAAGAGGAAGCTTAGCCAGAGCTTCTGGGTAGGCTATGAAGCCCAATCCTGGTCCTGTGGATGAAACAAAGCCAAAAAATACACTAATTAAATTTTTAGCTGCAGAACTGTAGCTCTTCGAAAAAAAAATAAATTTAAAGACCAGATCTCCGGTCTATCAATATTTTTTTCGGAGAGCTACAGTTCTGCAGCTATTAAATTCTGAGCTTACGTGTTTTACGTATCGTTGTTATTGCGAAGGTTAATAACAAGTACAGTGTATAGTTAATATCCGAAATATCAACCTGATTTGACGACTTTCTCAATCGGGACACCGTTTTCATGTACCATGTATCCTAAGATTGAGAAAACAACGAATCCTCCAAATATACTGGTTCCCTCTCCCGCCAGTGCCAGAGCATAACAGTCTCTACAAGAAAGAAAAAGAAAAAAAGGGCTAAGAAAACGGAGTTTTCATTTGAAATACTTTTGTAATCTATTCATTTGGTTCTTACTTTTCCGAAAGCTCCCCCCTAAAAAAAATAAAAGCATTTTTCTTTCCCAAAAATTAATTCAATATTGAAATGACTAGACTTTTTAACGAAATGTATCAGCCAAAATGTTCTAAGAATCAAAACTTCATTTTTAAGTCTGATAAATTATAAGCTTATTAACAGTACCTGAGGCAGTTGTTATGGAATTTGTTGTAGCTAGCCATAGTTATCAGTGCTCCCCATACAATACCACTGGAGTAGAAAATCTGAATGGCCGCCTCTGCCCAAACCTAGTACAAGATACAAGGGCTATATTCATGAAACAGAAAGGTAGAATGTGACCATGGACAATGAATCGTTGACCTTGACCCATAATTATGCCAAATATGAAGACTTGTGTACTTTTACACATGAGCCCCCCCTCCCCGCAGGAATATTTCATAATATCAATGGAATACTATTTCGAACTTGCATTTGGATATAATTGGACATTTTCATCGCTATTATATTTTTTTTTGAAAGCATAACATGTCACTCTTTTTTGTCGAAAACAGAAAAATTGGACCTTTTTATTCATTTTAAAAAATCGCATTATATTTCAGGATTAACACGCGAATTGATGGAACTTACATCCCATACGGCTCAAGGACAGAATATGCGGTGGGTAAAAAATGAACACGTTTTTGTCGTAAATCCTTTGACCTCCGTATGAACAGGGCTCATGTTTATTTTTAAAGACACTACTTAAGTACATTGAGAATCATTTTTAGCCGGGCTTATTGCTCAAAGAGCAGTTGCCGGCTTATGTGATCCTGTTCAAGGCAGGATGTTGACCCATAGTCGCCATTTTAAAGTTACGTGCAAAAATATAGTTCTTACTCTCAACCGCTTTTGAGATAAAACAAACGCTAAATAAAGCAACAAAAATAAAACGAAGTTTTATCTATATAAAATAAACAATAGTAGTAATGACTTTGAAAACTTCATAAGTCAAAGAACATAGTTTATTAGCGTAAGGATTTTTGATAATCAGTGTTACCGTAGTTCTCTACACATACATGTACGAGGTAAAGCAGGAGAGGGAACCAGACTGGCCTGTTTGTTTACATTCAGCTGCGGTACCAGATTAATTCTGATTCTGACAAAATCGGACCGTGGTATTAGGATTGAAAAACTCACTGTCAGTGTCTTATCATTTATATTGATAGTTTTAAAATAATTTTTTCATCAGAATATAAACGTGATTCATGTAAGAAATCCATTCTACTCTGTAAATGAGCCCGGCTCTCTGTACTTCTGAATACTTTGATTTTTATACCGTATATTAATTGTGACCTTTGCCTTTTCAGCTCTTGGCTTCAAAACCTATTCCTAGACCGTCTGACCTCAAAGTGGTGTCCTCTCCTAGTCAGATGGTTTGAAATTATATTTTCATTGCAAAACATTGGAACAAATTGGAACCTTTAATGAAATACTATATTTTTTATGTAAATTGATACATTGAGAACTTTGCAAAACATGGAAGAACTCAAATGACAGAAATGGTGGATGATTAAACAGAAGAAAAAAAACCCAGAAATAGATCGTGTACCTTTCCATCCTTCAAACGCTCAAAATCTGGCGTAATGTAAAACAGAATTCCGTCAACGGACCCAGGCAATGTAAGGCCACGAATCAGTATAACAATCAAAAGAAGATATGGAAGAGTCGCGGTCACATAAACTACCTACAAAGAAAGAAATCTTTCACATAATAACAATCAGAAAATTATCTAGCCATATGCATTAAAGATATTGACCAAATCTTTGAATTTGTAACACTTTGGAACAAATAATAGAAGGTTATAAGAAAACGTAAAGTTCGTCGCTATGCGAACATGGGCAAATTGGGTAAGACACGTGCAGCCTGTAAAACAATTGTTACTGTGAAAGTAATTTCCTGTATTCCTACAAATATCAAACGTTGTACATTTCTCATGACCTGTTTGAGGTTATACACATTCTTTATTGTTCTCAGAACATTGCGCTTATATAACAATAATACTATAGTACATGTAACTGACAGTTTTTTTAACATTTTTTTTTCGAAGTTACTGTTTTAATATTTAATTTTTAAAAATATACATTGTATACGTGGTAAATAAAACTTCCAAGAGAAATAAGGGTTTTTGATGGTGTAAGTTTAAAAATAAACTCTTTTCATGGGGCTTTGTAACTAAATAGCTTTATTTTGGAGTTATTAATTAAATACATGAAGAGATGTTACCTTTCCGACCGTTTTTACACCTTTGACAATACATAAGTACACAAGCACCCAGGCCCCAAGAAAACACAAAGCTAAATGCCACTGGATCTTCCCTATTTCTTCCAGTCCTGATGACAAATGAAGAACACTTCCTCTGTTAAAAAGTTCAGTGATAATTAAAATGACCTCTCAATCAAATTTGAAAAATAAACACAAGACGAGATTCAGAATATAATATTTATAATTTTTCTTAAATTGTTAAAATTTGGTATGATAAATCTCAATGAATTTTAATTTTTACTACTCACTGCCAAAATTCCTCTTCCGGTGTTGCAATCAGAGCACTTTGATTTTTGTATATGACATGCTGACTCATGTTTTGGTACACATCAAACGTAGATAGGTTCCCGTGTTGTGAAGTAAAGTTATTAATGGTGTCATTTACCCTGGACCCCCGATGTCCAGTCAGTACACACAGGGGCGTGTTCCACTCCTGTCCACACAGAGTCCAGGGTAGAGGCGACTTGAAGGAGTTTATAAGGTAGTAAATTGTCCAACAAATAATAACGATATAATATGTGCACGAGATCGTAGATAGAATCGAGATTCCAACCCCCACTCCTGAAAAAGAAAAGGTATCTCAGTGAAACATATAACAGAAAACGTCCTTTATAACATTAAGACAGTATACTGGTGTAATAGTATTATTTAAATCTGGTTACGAAAAAAGTTGGACCCCAACCTCGATCACCACATAAAATTTTGGAATTCAGACAATTTCCCTTTTCAATGTCAAATTTTTGCCTGGTAAGTTGTCAAATATTCCCCACCTATTTTTTCCAAAAACTATACTACCTATCTGAAGAAAATCTCTTTTCAATTGAAGAAATAATTCAAAGATTTACGACACTTACCTCTGAAGAGGGGGCACACGTCCCAGACTTTGACTATCCCCTTGCCTGAGAACTGACCCATGGTCACTTCTAGCGTGAACAGAGGAAGGCCACAGAAAAAGAGGAAGAATAGGAATGGTAATAAAAAGGCCCCTGTCAACAGAAGTTCAAAAACATTAAATATCCCGTAAAATGCTGTAAAATTTTCATTTTTTATAAATATCTGTGTAGTGCTATAAAAATATCCATAAAAACACTGTAAAAATATCCCAACACAATATTGGTGCCACGCAATATTTTTTTTAAGTTGGTAATTCCAACTTTAATCTTGGTAATTCCAACTTTAGAGTTGATAATTCCAACTTCCAACTTTAATCTTGGCTTTTCCAACTTTAAAGTTGGTAATTCCAACTTTAATCTTGGCTTTTTCAACTTTAAAGTTGGAAATTCCAACTTTAACCTTGGCTTTTCCAACTTTAAAGTTGGTAATTCCAACTTTAATCTTGGTAATACAAACTTTAAAGTTGGTAATTCCAACTTTAATCTTGGCTTTTCCAATTTTAAAGTTGGTAATTCCTACTTTGATTTGAGATCTCCCTCCCCTTTTTTTTTTTAGTTTTTCCCTTTTATTTTAAACCATTACAAACTTTATTAATGTTAATGTAATACACTGGAATAGACTGGTTATCAATAAATTTTCGCAACTTAGATTGGAGGGGGGGGGGGATGTTGCAGAAGATAGACCCTTTAAGAAGGGCGGACGGTTCCATAGGGAGTTATGGTATAAAACTTGAATTATGCTTAATAAAGTTAATATAATTATACAAGTACATTGAAATAAATCGGTGAATACTTTTTATCTGTGTCAGTTTATTTTTACCCTGACCTGCTATGACCTTACACATAACTTCCAACTTTTAATTAGAAATCCGTATGTTTCTTCTGGTCCTATATATTAAATAATAAAATGCTTTCTTTGGTTGATAGTACGGGAATTAATGTCGCAGCTGTTTCAGGAAAAAAGTACATAACCCTCGTATAAATATAAATAGACTTTCAGTCAACTCCGTGACAGGATTTCAACCTAACACATTAAGAGATCGGACATTTATTAAGCTTTAAAAAACATAATATTTTCAGTATCACTATCAACAACCAACTACCAATATTATATGTCTGCATCTTATTGTATTATTGATGAGGGGGTCGGCACGCCCCCATGCACCTCCTCCGGCTCCTACGGCCATGCACAATAAAATGATTCCTTCTAAAATCATCATTTCATAATAAAATTGTATATTTCCATTTCAATTACATGTATAAAACGGTAACACGATTAGCTGCAAAGTATCTCAGACAATATAATACATAAAACCGAAAAAAGTTGGAAAAGCCAAGTTGGAATTACCAACTTTAAAGTTGGAATTACCAAGATTAAAGTTGGAATTTCCAAGATTAAAGTTGGAATTACCAAGATTAAAGTTGGAATTTCCAACTTTAAAGTTGGAATACCGACTTTTAAAAAAAATATTGCGTGGCACTAATACGCTTCCGTACATATCTATTCATAAACGTTATTTTTGTTAAATACTACTTGCCAGAAAAATGGACACTGTTAATGCATTTTCAACTCACCGCCGCCATTTCTCATACAGAGATAAGGAAAACGCCAAATATTTCCCAGACCCACACAGAAACCCAGCATAGAGAGAATGGATTCCGCCTTCTTGTCCCATTTTTCTCTCTCCTCGGACTCCTGGGTTTGATTATCATCACTAATTGTAAATTTATCATTAAGGTCCATCTTGTCTTGTTGATTGTGTTGATGCAACAATGCTGTATCTTGTTCTAGATTTTTTTTAAAAAGTAGAAACTAGAATGAATTAAAATTATCCAAACATTTCATTAGAAACCGTATAAGACGAGGAAGATTTGGTCAACTACTAGGCATTTGTTAGCTAAGATATAAAAAATGGCATTAATATCATCTAAGGTCATCTGAAATATACCTTAATCCATAATGTAACGTCACGAATTAACGTTGTTTTTAAAAAGGTAAAATGCAAAATTACTGTAAATTGAAAATATTTTTTAATGAAAGATACTGTATTATTTGAAATTATTGATTCCGTATTTAAAAAAAACAACAACAACAACAAAAAAAAAAAACCCATCACCTACCCTTTTAACCGAATTTTAAGTTATACCATCCCGGAAAAAATACAATAATGTAGTAGACGTCGGACCTGTCTAAAAAATGTGTACAGGCCTCACAATATTCAAAAACAGGTTCCCATTAATGTATTCAAAGGCAGAGAATAAGAACAATTTGCAATTTTAAATGCACCCATCAAGCCATCCTCTTAATATATATATAATTTAACATAACTGATTATCCCGTGTGTGTGATGTTTTTTCTTTTTTTGTGTTTTGTTTGTTTGTTTGTTTGTTTTTTGAGTTATTGATAACAAAAACAAGATTTTCCCGGATGTTAACGATAATTAACAAAAAGTACATGTACTTGTATCTGACAATGCTGTAGCTCTACTGGTTTATACTAATAGTTAAAGAGGAGAAAAATACTAGGTACTTTGACTTAAACATTAGTATCTTTGGTAACACCGATTAACAGAATTATGATGTTTGGAATCAGGGGGAAACAGATGGAGGGGTAGATTTTGGAAAGATTTCCTATACGAGTTAATTCTAGTATAAACCTACCAACACCGCGTTCGCTTTGATCAAAACCATCATACAGGACTACGAGGGCTGTTCAATAAATAATGTCCTAAACTGTATGACATACAAAACAGACATCATAATTATGACATTAAACTTGACTTTCTCTCATTATTGAATCTTTAATGAATTTATAACAGTTTATGTGACCACTTTTCATCACATAGTTTCATCGTAAGAAGCTGGGAAACAAGGGCTATTCGGGACACTGCATTATAAATGAATGGTAAAGAATCAGTAAAATAGAGTGAAAAAAAGCTTCATTAAAGCTGTCGTAAAACTTGTTTAAAATCCAAAAGAAATATTTACTGAAATATGTGACATTTACAGTAACCAATGCCTGTTTTATAGACAAATGAGCAAGTGGATTTCAAAGATAAAAAATTATATAATGGGCATCAAAAATGGGTACCGCCTTTGCCAACAAAAATTGTAACAACGTATGTAAATTTCAACAAATAATATTTGATGATATATGATTGACTTTAAGACACATAGCAAATTTGATAGACATCATATCGGGAGTAGTTTACACTGTTTTTAAGAAACGGTTGACGGTAAAAAAAAGCTTGGTACTCAAAGGTCACCCTATATTTTGAAAAATGAGTGAAAACGGCAGCGTGTACGAAAGTCTTAACAATTATTTTAAAATATCAGTAATTGTAGTTATCCACGTTTGTTTTATATTCAAACAGATATTGGAACATAAATCTATTGCTTAAAACCCTCAAGACAAAATTTACCATAAGATTTACTCGATAAAAACGGCGAAGGTCTGACAAGAGCAAAGGTATGCAAGGGCACAAAGACAGATTTATATGCAATTTTCTTAAATATTAGTGTATTGTTGTTCAAATTCGTATACGGGGAGATATGGCACGCCGATTGGTTCAAAAATATTTTCTGCACGACCTTAAACAAAAATTACACGAGCAAGTCAAAACTTACACAAAGTGGGAAAAATACACACAAAGTTATTGAAATTTACACAAACTATACAAAAACTACACAATCAAAAAAATATTAACACGATCTAATGAGAAAATTACACAAACGTAAAAACGAAAACTGCACAAGTGAGAATACAACATCGACACAATATACAGCGCATCCTCACTGCGCACATTTCATTAATATTCATTAGAGAACAGCTCAGTGTGGCTTGAAATGTTATAAAAAGAGGATGAGTAATGTGTTTACAATATTTATTCAATCTTTTAAAAAAGATTGTCTTTCAAAATTACGCTAGACTCTCAAGAATATGCACATTGTGTTTTATACATTTAAAAATTGACAGGTACACAATATGCATATAAATTAGTTCACCCCTCTATTAAAAACATTCTACACAGTCAGGTATAGAAACGTAAAAAGGGGGGTGCATATATATTATCAGTTACGTGTTTAATTGTTAGATTTTTTATGTCATTCCTCTAAATAGCAATAAAAACAATGATAATATCATAGTAAAGGTAGATAAATAAAAACAGCGTGAGGTAATATACAGGAGAGTTAACAACAAATGAAACTCTTTTCCTCCACCACCCACTGTGTGTACTTTCGTAATAATTAAGGTTGTGGATGCGTGACCTTTTCATATCGAGAGATTCCTGGCTCCCTGCTGGTGCTGGAATGAAAGACACCTGTACGCTAATCGTTTATAGTTATTCGACACATCAATAATACCTTTTGTTTGAAGGTTACTAGCAATTCATTCAGAGATTTTTAAGCAATGTTGCTGCCATCTGGGTTGTGGAATTTGCCCGATACATTTTTAGAAGTAAACAGAAAAAAAAAAACGAGCAAATAATTGCGCAACTTTAATTTTAATATTAAACGAATACATCATTTTTTTTTAAAAATAACTCGTAGTAAAATTATACAGTGTTTTACTTATGTGAATTTCTGTTTTTCTACTGTAGATTATTTTGAATAGGTAAGATGCATATAAAGGAGTTAAACAATTTAAAATTATATTATGCTGATACACATTTAGTATCGCTTTTTAAAGTGAGGAGGGGGGGGGGGCAAATTATACCTAAACATTCTAATTAACAAGCAGAAAAAAGGTAAAGCGTCCAATCTCGAAAATCCTATTTCGTTGAGGTAGTTATCGAGGCACCTTCAATTCCAATCCAGCAAGAAAAAAGGGGGCTTTTCAGTTGAAATTTTACAATGGAAGTAGATTCTGTTTGCACAAAAATAACAACAATAACTACAAAAAAAAATGAAGGGGGTGGGGGGGGGGGCAGGTCCCTTCTGATGCTACGTGCCGGAAATATATTTTTAAGAATTTAAGGGTACATGTACGATATCCTGGGATTTGCCTGCGCTCGACCTAACAACAGTTAAAAATGGGGGTTGGGGTCAACCAGCATGTAAAGGAAAATTTACTATAGCAAAATCTATACTCGAAAATGAGGGGGGGGGGGTCTACAGGCCTGATTGACGATTAATTTCGTTTCATAATAATACAAGTACATGTGTATAATCCTGTTCTTTTTTTCCACAGGCCTTTGGATCGCTTAAAAAAAATTGTGTGTGTAAAAAAAAATATATTTTTTTTTCAACACCTCAATTTTTTTTCTAAGCGATCTAAAGGCCTGTGTTTTTTTCATAATGGCCATTTACATGTATTTCATGGGTAAAAAAAAAAAGTAATCTTACAAGAAACTTAGTGTTTGGAAAATAATTTCAAAAATCATGAAGTCAAATTTGAAATGTAACAGAATTTGTTGTCTTGGAAAATAGTTGCCACACATCGAGCTCCATGCATAATGAACATAAATTATTAGCATTTTTCAAGAGTGATAAAACACGTTCTATTTAATTGCTGTATCCATTCTAATTTTTTTATTGCTTCCTATTTGTAACATTGTAAGCATAGATGTACTTAGTAAATCACAATGTTTTAAAAGTTACAAAACACAAAAGCGCATGTACATAAAGCTCATAGAGTATATATATTCTCCTTTCATCTGGTCCTTTTTATTAAATTGAAAACATTTATCATGTAATCGTCATTACGAATGAGGGTAACGCTTACAATAAATGTTTTGTTTTTATTAAGTAGCTTATAACTGAAAATATGAGATTTCATGGAAGGAATTCATAACAAAGTATGCTGAAGATTTCCAACCAAAACTGACATCCTGATATTTTATAAGTATGAATACATGTGTTATTAGAATAAAATATTTTTTATGTTTGACGTTAGATCTAAATACATGCTGTGTACATCTAAGGTAATACCAAGTTTTTTTAAGTTAAAAAATATATATCGAATAAAATGAATAAAGGTATATATAATTTCCTATTCCGAGTGGTAATAAGGGCGAAACGATTACACGTGTAAACGGCAACGTTTCGATTATATGCTCTAAACGTTTACAGTTTGAGTAAACGTTTACACGAAGGTCATTATCAATGTCTATCAGAAATAAAGTTTAACACAAACAAATTGTTTTATTTCATAATTTACAAAAGAAACACCGTCTTTGACCATTTGATCACATTCTAAACCGGAAACAAATTGAATGAAAATATCTAAAACCCGATACGGGCTAACATAATTAATTCCGATTTCCGAGTTGCTAATACTAGCGATGTTTTACGACACTTGAAATATTATTTTGATTAAATAAATATAATACATTTTTCACAAGTCTTTGAAAAGTTTCGATATCGTCAGCAGGTTCTTGTTTTATTTTTTTCGAGATTAAAAGAAAAGACCCATCTTTACAATTATTTTTTCTACGTCCGGTAGCCAAACAAACCAAGCAGTTGGGTGACGAGGTAGAAAGTGAATGAGTTTAATGCGCCTCAAATTCTTACGTTTAAATCATAATGGCCAACAATAAATTTGTAATAACAACTCTTACTTATATTAAAGTGAAAGAATTGATTATTAAATTCGAGTTTCATGAGTAAGTAGCCATAAAAATCTAGTATAGAATATCTCCCGTTTAAACGGTACCGTTTCGTTTACTGCTATCCGTTTAAACGTTTACAAAATTCAGTAAACGTTTCACCCTAGTTACCACGAAAATAAAATAGGTACAAATGAAGAGTACCAAAATTAATTCTACAGCTTAATGATTATAATCAGCAATAATTCTGCCAATATCATGAATAATCAACTTTATTAATCGTTTGATTATGCAAGTGTTAATTTTATATTTATACAAGTAATTTCCGTTAAAATTGTATCAATAAATTAGAATTTTTCAAAAGCTATAGAGAGTTTATTTAAATAAAAAAAAATAAGAAAAAAATAATTCTAACAATTTTTTTTTGGAAAATCAAGATTCTATTCAGCCGCACTGTTTATCGTTTGGTACTTTTAGTTCGGAGTCGAGAGCATCATGTGCAATGTTGTTGTTTTTTACCTCGCATTATACGATTCCTTCTTGTCACAATTTTTGTCATCAAATAATACTACCATATATTAGTTAGGATCTCGGTCAACATGGTCAATACAAGAAAAACATAATATTTTGAAAAACTTTGAAGTATTCTCACATATATAGAACACATGAAAACACTTCATTTGTTTGGTTGACATTAGCTAGAAATCGGATCGAGGTTTAGCAAAGAAATAAAAAAGCAAAGTAAAGCACATGCCACGGTCAACGCCATTTAATTTCCATTCTCGATTACATCCAGCTAAGTACATGTGAAGTATACATGATTGAAGAGATAAAGAGTACAGAAAACCAAGAACACGATGAATATTCTATGTGCATAATAATGATATGCGCAGCTGTATGCGCAGTAAAATTGTTTGTGTAATTTTTAGTTTCCTCTGCTCGTGCAATTTTAGATTTTTTGTTTGTGCATATTATACCACTAAATCGTGTAAAAAATTTCGGATTCGTGTATTTTTCGTTATGTTTGTGTTAAAATCTTTCAAACTATGTGCAATTTTTACCTATACGTGCATTTTTATTTTACTCGTGTATATTTTTCATCTAGCTCGTGTATAAAATCTTGATCGTTGTGCAGAAAATAATTTTGAACCAATCGGCGTGCCATAGGGAGACAGTTTAATTTCTGAAGGAGTCTAGAAAGCAATTTTTTTGCAAAAAAATCGAAAGGTTTATTAGAGGAAGGACCCAGAAACAGGAATCCACTACATTGAATTTCTTCATGACAGCGTCCAAACCCGCATGCCCTGAAGAGTAAAGAGGTTTTCGGGATAAACAGAAAGTTAATGTTTTTTTCACATTGACAATAATCGCCAGATCTTTGACCCGTTGACTTGTTTCTATTTCCAAACTTGAAAAAAAACACCTTTCAGAAGGAAGAAACAAGTCCAGGATATCATTGGATCTGCCATTTTCCAGTATTCTAAGGGTCATACCCAAAAATGAGTTCTAAAAACAATCAGAAATTGGATAAAAAATGTTACGGACGTGTGTTTTAATTAAAAGAGATTAATAAGTAAAATCACGAAGACTAAATCATTGAAAAGCGTCTTTTGCTTCTTTTTGAGCACCGAGGACATTATTCATTGAACAGCCCTCGTATGACAATAGCAAATTATACAAAATTTCATTGGAATCGGGCTATAAATGAAGGAGAAGTGGCATTTTCACAGTTTATTCATATCGTTAAAAAGCTGATTATTAAACTTGTATACAGAATTACCAAAAATTGATGAATATAACTGTATTTCTTAAATTGCAGTACTTTAATATAACATAAGTACTGTACCTACCGAAAATATTCTCTTTCAAATTACAGATTGTAGTTATGAAATTATAGTGCCCCTATTTACAATCATTAGCACGACTTATAATAACTGAATTTGGGTGTCCAGACAAATTTCTTTGTAATGTCTTTCACAATTAATCGTAACTGATGATGGTCATGGGATAAATATACATGTACAGTTAAAGTAAGGGAATTAGCGAGATTCCAGTTCCCCGTGGCCAGGACTATCCCCCGAGGTCAAATCTTGAAGGACTGGAATCTTACTAATCCCCACAACGATATACTTTAATAAACTGTATACTAAGGGTCTAATTTTACAAATGAAAAAAAAAATCAGTACAGGTAGTATTTTTAAAAAAAAATAATAACAGAACGTAATCTAAATACTTTATGTTTTCGTATGCATACATTTCCTATGTTTTCGTACATATATTTCCTATATACTATTCTACTATTGTAAATTTAATCCCTTAAAGAAGTTCTTGGTAAATGTAAATATAAATTGAGCATGTTTCAACTAAAGCGTTTGATTTTGGGAGAATACTCTACAAGACAAAAAATGGCGTAGTTCAAAAGTCATTGAACCTAGACCAAAATGCTACGCCCGCAAAGAAAGCCCTGCCAAGTAATACAATCAGCTGTACACGATGTTGCTAATTATTTATTACACGTTTATCTCATGTATCTATATGACATTCCTGAAAACCTAAAGAGAATGGGTGATTCTCCTTCATGCTTAGGAATGGGGTCATACAGTGGGCTAGTTTTCTTCCTACTGTGTAAAAGAATCGAGGTCAACTGCGAAAATATGTATAGTATTGATCATTTACCAATGTTTTGGAAGGAGAAAAAATATTTTTGTATAATTATATTTCTTTTATTATTTATATATCTAAAAAAAATTAACGAGTACTAGACGAATTACTTTGTTGATCCCTAATCATCTTACATGTATCTCTCTTTTTCTTTTTTTCCGGGGGGGGGGGGGGCATAACTTCATTTTTTTTTAAACTTTAAAATCTAATGGATCTTTTAAATGTGACCCCCTAATTACCCTACATGTATCT
Organism: Saccostrea cuccullata; assembly: GCF_032062105.1. Classification (NCBI taxonomy): domain Eukaryota; kingdom Metazoa; phylum Mollusca; class Bivalvia; order Ostreida; family Ostreidae; genus Saccostrea; species Saccostrea cuccullata. The sequence goes on along the minus strand of NW_026933337.1, from coordinate 61,479 downwards.
CTTTTTCTTTTTTAGGGGGTGGGGGAGGGGCATAACTTCTTCCTTTTATTTTATCAAACTTTAAAATCTAACGAATCTTTTAAATGTGATCCCTAATTATCCTACATGTATCTCGCTTTTTCTTTTGTTTAGGGGGGTTTTATTTCATCATATTTTAAAATCTAATGTATCTTTTACCATGGTGTATTATTCTCAGGCTACAATTAAGGCCATTGCAGTCGGACCTTTTGTTATACAGTATTTGGTGTCATGTTATGCCGTGTCACGCCCTGGATCGAAGTAACAGCAGGGTGAAAGACCTACCACACAGAACTTGGATCGATGTCTTCAGAAACAAAGACCTTAGTAAGCAGAGCGGGATGTGGCTGAAGAGGAATGGGTTCGCATCCTGGTCTAGTGGGTCGCATTTTCTCCTTTCCGCTTACAAGTCATTTTCATTTATTTTGTTAACAAAAACATTTTAAATTTCACATTTTACATTTCAGAATTTTAAAATAAAGTTAAATTTTGATTCTGATGCACCGAGATCAAAAGCAATTCTTTCAATCCACTAATTTTTTTAACGTTTGCAGATATTTTCTTTTATTAGCTTTGTTGTTAGGCTACCATTAACGTCTTGTTTCAGTAAAATACCAAAAATGAAATGAAAATATTCAATACGTTCTCGCCATTTTGTGACGAGATATCTCAATGTAATGTATCTTTTTTTTTTTTCAAGGCCAGTAAGATAGTTTTCGTTTAGTCTCTGTGGCAGTGATAGGTTTACGAAATAGTCTACTTGACTTGGAAATTTGAATTAATGATTCATATGTACACGATCACTGCATGCAGTTTACGAAAATATGTATTGCGTATTTTTATAAACTTCGGTAAAGTTAATAGGTACGCGAACTCCTGTGAACAAATCTAAAGAAAATTCGTCCTGTATGCTTTCAGATACATTTATATTCACTATAAATGAAGTTTGTACACGTCATGTTGAATACAGTTTGCGATCGATTATCCTGTACATGCACATCTTAGAATACGCAAATTGTACGTGATAATTTCCCACACGCTTAGTTTTGTCATGTCCAATTACAATCCGCTCTTCTGCTCACATATCACTTCATATCAGCACGTATAACCCAATAAATACGGCAATATTTATCTACGGAAAGCAAGTGTATTCATAACACCACGTGTTCAGTCAGTTATATCTAGGTTACTAGTACACGTACTCTCTGTTTAGTTTTATTTATCAATAAAGAATCTTTTTTACCTACTGTAAATCAGTAAAAAAAAAATCATCCACTAAAGGCTTCCTCATGATACATAGATGAAGATATAAAAACTTGAATATTTGATACGTATACATGCACTATAATGAGTTCCTGACATATTTTACTCTCAGATTCTTTATCCCAACATTTTGCTTTCAACTGATATTTAATAATCTCCTTGTAAGGACATCACTAAAAAATTGTTTGGTTGTCCTCTCTCGATAAAAATGGCCCGACTCAGAACTTTTTTAACTTCCAGGAAACAATTAATTTTATATGTAGTCTGGATTTTTTTTTTTAAATTTAGCATTGAAATTGAAATTTTCTGAGAAAAAAAATTTCACCTACCTACCAACCTAAATTTTTTATCTCGATTTGGGACAGGACAAACAAAAAATATTTTAAACCTGGTCTAATAAGTTTTCTTTGACGAATCTTTTATATTCTATAAGTCCGACAAACGTTTTGCTGTAAATCACATTTTTCATATTCATTATTTTGTTTATAAGCACCTTTAATAAAGTTTCCACATAAATAAAGTAAAAAAAAAAATCCACCTACCTCTATTAACAAACGTTTTCCATGCACCCTTAGTTGTACACTAACTAGCAGTCGGATTGGTTAACCTAGAAATACCCCCCTCAATTACTGCGAGGAAACACGGGGTCAGATGCCTGCATCTAATGAAAGTCCTTATTGACAAACACAATGAATGGAATTGACTTTAGTGCTTGTAAGAAGAATATCTTTACAGAGAATACTACTAAGAAGATATAAAACTGGCTTTGAAGTCAATATGAATACGTGCCAATGTCTTTGAATTTGAAGCCACTTCGTGCCAGCAATGTTTTTGTAGAATGAAAAATTTTAATTAAAGATGTGAACAGTGTCTCATCAGCCACGTAGAATCGTTTTTGAACGTGGGGGGCAGCCAGAGAAAAATTTTTTCTACTTACTTGAAAAAGTTTACAAGCAAAAAAAAAAAAAAACTCGAAAAGGAAAATTCTCCAAATTTTTTCAAAATTTCCCTTAAATCACTTTCCTGGGGTATAAAGTGGGGAGGGTAACCAACCTTCTCTCATTTCCAATTTTTTGGGGATATCCCCCCCCCCCCCCCCCGTTGCTACGTGCCTGCTCATTGAAACAAGATGTGTTTGTGAAACACTGATGCCCCCGTATGGTAACAAAGCGAATATTTAACTTTTCTTTAATGCAAAATAAATTATGTTGGTACCCAAGGTAAGGCCTTCTCTCAAGAAATACGATTGTGAAATACGAAAGTCCTAGCACCATATGTTCAAAAGCTATGGCCAAGGATAAGTTTTGGAAAGGTAGGTCAAACTCCAGGGTCAGGGTCAAAGGTTCAAAGTTGTTGATTTCTAAAGAAGGGTCTTGTCACAAGGATAATGTTTATGAAGTTTGAACGCCATAGTTCTAACCGTTCAACAGTTATGATCAAGGTTTGTTTTTTAAAAGTAGGTCAAACTCCAAGGTCAAGGTGAAAGGGTCAAAGTTCTTGGTATTCAGTGAAAGGTCTTGTCATATGGATTAAATATGTGAAGTGTGAAAGCCCTAGGCCTAACTCTTCAAAAGTTGTTTGTTTTTAAAAAGTAGGTCAAACTCCATAGTCAATGTCAAAAAGGTCAAAGATGTTGGTATCCCATGAAAGGTCTTCTCACAAGGAATACATATGTGAAGTATGAAAGCCCTAGCCCTTACTGTTCAAAAGTTATGGCCAAAGTTCAAGTTTTTTTTAAGAACATTAATCGTCAAGGTCAAAAGGTAAAAGAGGTTGGAATCCAATGGAAGGTCTTGTCACAAAAAATACAAATGTGAAATATGAAAGTCTTAGTATCTACTATTAAAAAAAAGTTATGGCGAAAGTTAAAGTTTGGAATTTTTGTGTAAAATTGTTGTCAAACTCCAAGGTCAAAAGGTCAAATTTGGTGGTGCCCAAAGAAAGGGCACAAGGAATACACGTGTGAAATATGAAAGTCATACATGGAGCTCTACTAAATCAAAAGTTATAAGCAAGGTTAGAGTTTTTGCTGACAAACAGACAAAACACAGATAGACAGACAGATGGACGCGATAAAAACTATATAACCTCGAATCTTCGATTACGGGGGCATAAGACGGACAAGATTTGTCACATTATTTTTACGGATATATTTAAGAAATAAGGTATCGTTTTTTTCAGTTTTATTGGGATGTAAAACGGGTTGGTCACGTGATCAAAGATTTGATCATGTGCCAACCCGTTTTACATCCCAGTAAAACTCAAAAAATGATACCTTATTACTTATATTTACATTTGTGACTTATTCATACTTTAAATTTGCCTGATTGTGACTTTTAACGTGTGAAATGCATTATTTTTCAAACCCAACGGCATGTATGTAATCCAAACGTGTCTATGACACCTGTATTTATACAGGCTTGCTTTCAGTAGTGCTATATAAAGGAAAACATTTTGCAAATGTAAATATAACTGTGTAAATACAGGTAAAGAGGTCATTGTCATGGATAAACACGTTATCGACGCGCGTTCAGTGGATTACATACATGCCGTTGGGTTTGAAAAATAATGCATTTCACACGTTAAAATTCACAATAAGGCAAATATAAAGTATGAAAAGTCACAAATGTAAATATAAGTAATAAGGTATCATTTTTTTGAGTTTATATTCTGGGATGTAAAACAAGCCCTTCGGGCTTTATGGGATTTGATCACGTGACCAACCCGTTTTACATCCCAATAAAACTCAAAAAACGATACCTTATTTCTTAAATAAATACGCTTGCTTTCAGTAGTGCTGTATAAAGGAAAACATTTGCAAATGTAAATATCGATAAATAAATTTTGGAAAAAAAGTTTCCAAGTGTGACAAGGTACAACAGAGAAGTAATTTCAACAACGTTATCATAGGAGTTTAAATATTTCAAAATATAAACGGGGATGGGGGTCTTTTGTTTACTTTTATATTCTGATAGCTTAAACAAGGTGTATGGCACGCCAAATTCACAAAAATGAGATAAACCTAGTTTCACAATTGATAAACTAGGTTTATCGACTGTAAACTATAGTTTACAAACCGTAAACTATAGTTAACGATTCGTTAAGTATAGTTTACGATTCGTTAAGTATAGTTTTCATCTGTAAAACTATATTTAACGGTCGTTAACTATAGTTTACGAATGCTAATCTAAGTTTATCTGTCTGAATAAAGCGTTAACAATAGATTTTGTTGATAAACATAGATTCACGTTTGTAAACTATAGTTTACAATCGTAAACTATAGTTAAGAGTTGTTAATCATAGTTTCACAAATCGTGAAACTATATTTATCAGATCGTTAACAGTTAACGGTTTGTAAACTATAGTTTACAAATCGTGAAACTGTATTTATCAGATAATCTAGGTTTTGCAATCGCAAATGATTGTTTTCGGTGTTAAGTATAGTTTACGGTTGTGAAACATAGATTATCGCGTTAACTATGGTTTACAGATTTGAAATATAGATTAACGTATAGTTAACTATAGTTTACAGTCCGTAAACTATAGTTTACAACCGATAAACCTAGTTTATCGATTGAGAAACTATGATTATCTCATTTTTGTGAATTTGGCGTGCCATAAAGTTGAGTATGCTTAAATAATAATTCTATAAATTGGTAACATCAGTAAAAGAAGATTTTCATACATGATCTATATAATTATTTTCCTTGTTCTGCCTAATTTAAATTATACCATTTTTTGTTTAACGACATTTATTCATTACCTCAACGGAAATTGAAAATCTTATATAGTCAGGCAAAGGATTAATAGTTAGAAATTTTGGTTCAACAATATTTTCTTCCTCAAGATGTTTTTGGAATTGATTTTATAAAAGACTTTGAATTTGATTGTACAGACATGCTGAACAAAATTTGAATCAAAACACAAAATAATTTGAAACATGGATCATAGTGCCTCTCTTTCTCTCCGAATAAATCTGTTTTTTTTCTTTTCTTTTCTTTTTGAAAATGATGTGTACGCACTTGCGTACTTGCGTATATATGGTATAGGCAGCTACGCGCCTGATATTGTTAAAATTATTAAAAAAAAAATTAAAATGGAACATTTTTAAAATACATGTATGTACCAAAATTACTACGACAATATAATAAATTTCACAATACTGTACATCTATATACCTGTATATACTAATTTTTAATTTTTATTCCAATAGTTTCCACGACTGATTTTGACCAAATCGACTGTGCAGAAGAACATCATGGCGAAACGACTCCCATACAGAGTTGTCGCTCTTTCCTCATTCATGATGCGTAGTGAGAGAGTCACTGTATGAAATTATTTTATTAAAATCAATGATATATGACCTGCTAAACTCTATGCTTTTGTCAAAAAGATAAAATAAAGTTATAAACCCCAAGCTTACAATGAAATATGTTATCTAATAAAATGTTTTATCTGGGAATACCATGTAGCCTCGCTATCGATCGACGAGCATGTCACGAGAGTGACGTCATTCGTTTTGCTATGGAGTGAGAAAATCCCACAGGAAAATTGAGGTTGTTCGATAAATTTTGATGTGTTTTCTCTTTGTACGACTAAGTATGCAATGTTAGCATATTATAGAATGTATTTCCTTCAATTTCCTTTCGGTTTCTAATCGAAAAATACGAAATGCAAGAAGGACGCTAGGAGATCTCGGAGGACACTTTCGGGATGCCACGTAGAAAATCGCTTGGTGTTGAAACATTGATAGACCGTATGTATGCAGTTAATTAATGAATATTTGGATCATGATATGCTTTTATTTATGTTGCTTATTGTAAACTTTATTGGTGTATATTATTTCTAAATTCAAAACATTTTATTGGGGAAACACCTTCGGTTATCAGGGGTTCCCCAGGCATGTCACGTGATGTGCAGAATTTCACAGGATTTTCCATTTCATTATTTACTGAACATTCTATATGTATTCTATGCTTCTGTGTGTTTCTGAGTAGAACACATAGATTTTATTAGTATTTATTATTCATTTCAATATTCATCTATAGATTAACCCAGTATCAACAGAGAATTAAACATTTTATTTTTATGTCTGGTTTAGACTGAAGCTTATTTTAGTATTTTTACTGAATTTAATAAGCAGTTAAAATTAAGAAGCAATAGAAGTTATGTGTACAAGTACTTTTAAAATTTACATACCCTGTCTAGATATAGCTAGTATATTTGAAAACAAATTGTTTAATATAAAGAAATATATTCTATAATTTGATTCAAGAATTAATTAGACCTAATTTTGAATAAATTATAATCACTTCTCATAAGGTTTAACATTTCCATAGGCATAAATATTCATTAAATGTTGTATATGTCTCTGATATTTTATAATTGTGGTGATTTTTAATGTGCAGATGGTGAGACAGAAGGGGGACAACCAACAGAAAGTCTATCAGTGGGAGAAAAGGGAGACAATTTAGCAGATCAGGAGAGTAATGAAAAAGGTATTGATGCCAAAATGTATCAGATAGATTGTTCATTGTTAATTTTATAAAAAATACCATGTGCTCCATGCTATTTATATATACTAAATGCATTGGAGGAATTATGCCTGTTAGGTAGTCTAAAGATTTTCTTAGTAAATAAAAACCTTATAACTTTTAAGTTCTTGCTTGAATTTATTGGCCAACAAAATCTCGAGACTGAGTGGCATATTCTCCAACTATTCCGATGACAAGGGAATTATTTAATTAAGGAATCACTGTCTAGGTAGTAGAGTATGCCAGGGCATCAAGGATATATGACTGGAAACGTGGGATAATTTGCATAAAGGGTAAAATCCCGTTATGCATAAATTATCCCACGGTTCCAACTATCGTTGATGTCCCTGGTATACTCTACTAACTAGACAGTGATTCCTTACATTTCTATTTCATTATGAAATAAAATTGTATTTGAGAAACCGAAATATGTAGATATACTAAAGTTTTAAATTACACAGGGCCTCCCATGTCAATTTTAATAGTCCGGCCCTGCATGCTGATGTCAAACACAAAGACAGACGCATGAGATTTACATGAATATTAGGCCTCCTTAGCATCAGATTCTAAGACAGATGCATGGTCAAAATTTACATGCATAGAATTAGGCCTACTTAGCTCCTGATCTAGATTGCTTGGAGAAATTTATACATTCAGGTAGAAATATCGAGAAATCAACTCCATTAACTTTCAAAGAGTTATCACAGAGAAAGCAAATAGAAATGGAAATATATACAGAATGATGTACATGTATGCACAGAAAATACAAAACATACTAATTCCAAAGTCTATCATCAGTTGAACTGTTATTGATTACTTTTAAAAATGGCTGTAATCAGCTTGTAATTGATTACATTTAAAATCCAAATTTAATCGATTACTAATTTACTTTTGAAAGTAATCGACCCCATCCCTGATCAGTTCTTTTAAAACAATAATTATCATGTTTATATTTGACTTGCCTGTTTCATTCTAATCATTAATCTTTTAATTTCTAGATGAAGATGAGGAAGAAGATGATGATGGGACACCCGAGACCAAAAAACTCAAACTTCACTCTGAAGACCAGGGCGATGATACAGGTATGTATTTCCTTAGAGCTAGGGTACAGTTCCTGTTATCATGCTAAAGATCTAGACCAAGTGGTTAGTAAAAAAATTGTGCATGTAAAGAATTTTTTTTTCTTGACATTTTTTTTGTATCCCTGTGATCTAGACCAAATGGTGAATAAATGAAATTCTTGACATGTCTATTTAATCCTTTTTTCTGACAATCTATCTATTAGCATTTTGTTAATAGAACAAGAATTCATGTACTCTTCAGTTCAGTACACATGAACAAACTTCATATTCACATCATAGCTGGTGCAGACAGGAAGCTTCAGTTGTTTTTTGAAAATTTATAATAAAAATCTGTTTGAAAAGAAAAATAATTATTGCATAAATTTTTGCTGAGGATCCTGGATGTGAGAAGAGTTTGTATCAAAACACTGTTATTATGAAATGTGTAATGATAGATGTTGGATCAAATATGCTTTTTAGCACATCATAGCTGATCACATTTTGTGTCGTCCGTCTGTATGTCTAGCTGTCTGTCCGTCTGTAAACTTTTCACATTTTCGACTTCTTCTCAAGAACCACTGGTCCAATTTTGACCAAACCTGGTACAAAGCATCATTGGGTGATGGGAAATATAAATTATTAAAATAAAGGGTCAATTCCCCTCACAAGGGGAGATAATCAAGAAAAGACAAAAAATAGGGTGGGGTCATTAAAAAATTCTTCTCAAGAACCACTGGGCCAGAAAAGTTGAAACTTACATTGAAGCATCCTGGGGTAGGGTAGATTCTAAATTATTCAATTCATGACCCCCGGGGGCAGGGCGGGGCCACAATAGGGAATCAAAGTTTTACATAGAAATACTTCTCAAGTACCACAGTGCCAGAAAAGCTGAAACTTATGTGGAAGCATCCTAGGGAAGTGTAGATTCTGAATTGTTCAAATCATGACCCTGGGGGGTTGGGCAGGGACATAATAGGGAATCAAAGTTTTACATAGAAATATATAGGAAAATTCTTTGAAAATCTTCTTCTCAAAAACCACAGGGCCAGAAAAGCTTAAACTCTTGTGGAAGCAATCTTGGGTAGTGTAGATTCTTAATTGTTCAAATCATGACCCCCAGGGGTAGGGAGGGACCACAATAGAGAATCAAAGTTTTACATAGAAATATATAGGAAAAATCTTTGAAAATCTTCTTCTCAAACAGGGCCAGAAAAGCTGCTCATCTAGGGAAGTGCAAATTCTAAATTGTTCAAAACATGACCCTGGGGGTAGGATGGGACCACAATAGGAATCCAAGTTTTACATAGAAGTATATAGGAAAAATCTTTACAGTAACAATCTTCTTCTCAATAACCACTTTGCCAGAAAAGCTGAAACTTATGTGGAAGCATCCTGGGATAATGTAGATTTTAATTATGACCCGTGGGGTAGGATGGGGTCACAGTAGGTATTACAAAGGGGAAATCTGGTAAAGAACAGCATGGTCAAAGCTTCTCAGGTGAGCGATGTTGCCCATGGGCCTCTTGTATAATAGCAAACTATGGCATTCTTATTTACCATCAGAAAAATGATTTCAAGATAACTTATAAAATGCTGTCTGTTTCAGTATTTGAACAGACACAGGAGGAATTGTCCAGTGACACAGCATCCCCTGTACCAGGGAGTGGCAAGGGGGATAACTTCTCTACTGCTGGTACCAAAGTAAGTCAGGAACAGGCATTGAGCAGCAGCAGTAGAATTCATGAACTGGAATTTTTATTTATTTTTTTAAACATTTTATCCAAATTACAGCCTAAGCAAGGGAATTTAACGTACATTTATTTATTAAGCATATAACATTTTTTTTTGGTCACACTTGACACATGTTCAGTTTTCCAAATGAATTAATTGAGAAAGACAAAGTCAGATTCCAGAAGTTTACAGTTAATGTGGAAATAAATGAAATTCTTTCATTTGTCTTATTTAGGTTTAATACATAAAAATTATGTCAGCAAGAAAGTAAGAAACATGTTGTTAAATGTACATTGAGGTCTGCATTTTACTGCACAATGTTGTAAAATATTTGATTTAGTTTTGCAGACCTCTTTCACGTGTATATTTTTTGTATTGTAGATAGTGGAAACCCCACCAGTGGTTCCTGCAGTAGAGACAATCTCACAGTTGGAGAAGCGTAACTTGTCACTGGAGGCTTTATGTGAGGTTGGATCATCTGAACTTCAGAACATTCAGCGACAAGGATCCCCCGGCACACCCCAGACACACGAATCAGCATCAACCCCACCCCCCTCCACCAGTTCACAGGAAAGTAACTCCGAAGCAGGCTCCTCAAAGATCAAGGTGGTAAACCCAGAGGATATCCGAAAGCGTAAGCACCCTGCCAAACCTGGTAAACACATTTGCTCTTTCTGTGGAAGGGGATGTGCTAAACCCAGCGTGCTTCAGAAACATCTCCGAGCTCACACAGGGGAACGGCCATTCCCTTGTCTGGATTGTGGATTCGCTTTCAAAACCAAAAGTAACTTGTACAAGCACTGCAAGTCAAGGTCACATGCACTAAAAGCCAAACTTGGCAGAAAAAGTCTACCAAAGTGGCCTAGTCAAGAGGAAATGGAGGCAGAAGATATAGATGAATCAGAGGAGGATGAAGAAGGACTGAATGAAAGCCAGTCTAGCACAGACACAGCAGAGAGAGATGAAAGTTCCCTGACTCCAAATGAAGCGGAACAGATTTCTTTGCTGAATGACATGTCAAAGTTTCTAAAGAAAGCTGACTCGGATCCAACTGAATCTCATACTGTACAGAGAGAGGATAGCTTTGAAAACCGTGAACAAGCTCCTGTGCATGTTTTACAGGAGGTAGCAAAGTATCTGGAGAAACCTAAGGCAGAGCGACCAAGGATAGAGGTTCCATCCTGGAAAAGCGATGCCAGACCTAGATTTGAAACGAGAATGCGGAATTTGAATTTAGACTTTGAACCTGCAAAAAACACTGGACCAGTCGGAAAAAGACCAGGAGTTGTGGATGAACAGAAATTAAATTCAGCACAAAGTCAGTTTATAACTATTGCTCCCAAGAAAGATCTGCTGTCTGTTAAAGGATCAGAGAGCACGGATCAACTCACCACAGTTCACAGAATGGGAAGTGGAGGGTCAGTAACAGTTCACAGACTCCTTCTGCCATTGGCTTTCCAAAATGTTGAGGCTTCCACTGCACCATCCATCAATACATCCATAAGCAACATAGAAGCAGAAAAGATGATCGCCATTGATAATGGAGCGGGGGCTGTGGAAGTGATCAGATTACCTCATCCTAACACTGACCCAGGAATGGCTAACAAGGTACTGAGAGAGCTGGAGGAGTTAAGTGACAGAGTCCAGCAGTCCAGTGCCTCAGACGTCCAGCTGGTCCCAGCAGTTATGGAACTCCAGGACGGAACGTGTCAAGTGTCGGTCAAGGCCATCCCCGCCCGTGAGGCCCATGGACCCCTGGTCAGGTCGTTCTCACAGCCGGCCGGTGACCTACAGACAAAGAGCCAGAGTGAATCAAAGGTAGATATGGAGAAAGTCAAAGAGAGAATTCAGAATCTGATATCCAGCAATGCGGCTATTGTGAAAAGTCCCTTGTTTGAATATAAGCGATTGTATAGACAGAGTAGTGAATCTAAGGGTACCATTACGAAGCCTAGTACAGTGCTACTTCAGAAGTTTGAAAACAACAGCATTGAGAATTCTGTTTCCTCAACAGAGACTGGTGTTACAACAAGAACTGTGTCAAAGGCAGAGAGTTTAGATAAAGTGGTTTCAACATCTGTTCCCTCATTAGTTAACAATGAAATGAGAAGAACATCTTCAGAGGGTAAATCAGAAGCTAGTGCTACCAGACGTCTTGTTAGACAGTCTGCCCTCTCCTCAAGTGTAGATTTAGATTCAAAGACTCAGGTCAGCCTAGGAAATCAGTTACCAGTGCTGACGATTTCTAATGAAGTCCTGAAGCAGATAGCTGAAGCCAATAAATCTGGGACTCCAAAACCGGATTCCAAGGGGGCAATCAGAACTCAAGAAATTGCTTCCAAAACAGTGACTGCCTTAGACAAAGAAATTACCATCAAGCTACAGTTGGAGAACCCTGCTCCACCTAAAACCGTGAAGCAAGAAAACGAAGCAGCTGACGGCCAGTCTAAAGCAATTAAGGATAAAATTCGGGAAGTTATTAAGGCTCGTGATATTCCACCTGTCCAAAAGTCTAAGTCAGAAACACAAATCAACATCTGTGAGAAAGAGGAACTTGGAAATACTACTCCAATAACATTAACAGAGTCCTCAAAATCTTCCACTTTGAAAAAAGAGCAGTTCATATGCAGTTTCTGCAAGACTGCATTCTACAAGAAAGAGACATTAGATTTACATATGGCTTACTATTGTAAATTTATAAAAGCTCATGATTCCATAGACAGATCCAAGGTACTGCAAATTTTTCAAAAACAGGAGAGTGAAAAGAAACCAGTAGAAGGTTTAGTAAAAAGACAAATATCTCTGCCTGTTATACAGTTCCCTAAACAGTCGTCTGCTCCGGCAACCACTAAGACCAGTATAATCATCAGGTCTGAGGGTGTGGGTGTAATTAAATCTCCAGACACTGGAATATCAAAACAGCTCAGTATCCCAGCTCAGTTTTCTAGAGGTGTCTTGAATGTTCCAGCTAATGGAAGCCTTCCCTCTTCAGTGGAAAATCTTAATAAAAAGGGAAGACCCAGACTTAATGAAAGACAACCAAGAAATTCTGTGCCATCTGCTCAGACACCCCAGAGTCCAATACCAATCAGCATTTATCCTTTAAGTCAACTGCCTGGTATTTTGCCTACACAGTCAGTGCCACAGCTACAGATAGCACTAGGTGGAGGCCCACAGGTAAAAACAGTCCAGACAGTTCCTCAGGTGTCAGTTATAACGAGTCAGAAGAGCATCTCATCCCTTACAAAGGCCCCACCACCTGTGTCATATTCAGTGATGACCTTAAGTTCAGCATCAACACCCAAGGTTGCAGATGCTCAGCCAGTAGCCATTCAGAATGTGATGTCTGTGAAAAGTTTAAACCCCACTGAAAGCAGGAAAGGACAGCAAGAAGTCATTGTTAAAAAACAACCATCATCTTCTGCTACAGCCAGTGATCTTCACAGTATGATTCAGGTACAGATAGTGGGACCAGTGGGAAGTGATTTATACTGGAAAGAATTGCCAGGAAAGACAGCCATGGTGCATCCTGCTGGGAGAGTAAAAGTTGGTGAACCTTTACAACCAAACATTAATGTTGCTCAAAAACAATTGGATACTAAACTCAAAGACAAACATTTGATTCATTCATCATCAGACTCATCAGAGCATTCCTCGCCTCATGTTCTAAATGAAGATCTCAAAGAAAAACTGAAAGGAAAATTACTCATGAAAAGATCACTTAGTTTAGACCCCAAAGTATTGCAGTCATCAATATCCCCAATGTTGTTTAGAGAAGATCCTGAAGGTCCAGCAAGCAAGAAGATCAAACTGGTTTCCATCCAGACACCACTGAAGCATGAGGACTTGATTCCATCCACACAGTCGGCTTCATCGGATGTGATCCTTGAGCCGGATAGTAAAGCCTGGAGAATCAAGACTCTCTCCATACCAGTGGTGAGGGCTCAGCCCATGTATCACTTGTCTCAAATGGTCAGCCATCTCATGTTCAGAGAGAAAAGTAGTCAGTCAAGCGAGACCTCAGACTTTCCACCTGAACAGAATTTAGCAATGATGGACAGCAACAAATGCATCTCAGCTACTGCTAGTGGCTCACAAGTTCCAGAGAAAAGTCCTACTGTGTCAGTCCCACTGATATTGTATGGTCATAACTACCCCTCTCTCAGGATGTCAACACAAGTGTCATTCTGTTGTATTTCTAGGCCCCAGCCTATGTATGTTCCATTCAGATCCACCAAAAAGATTTCCATGTATTCAAACTGGAAGGTATCAGGTCACAATACAAATCCCATAGGGCTCACTCCAAAGATGCTGTTGTCTCTGTACAAATCTGATACTAACAAAGACCCAGGTTATGTAATGTCATCAAATCAGGCTTCCAAAGGTGGGATGTTAACACACAGTAGTTACTGGACCTACAAAGAGAAGAAGGCCATGCCTATTGAAAAGAAACTGGAAATAAAGAAAGAAACAGATACAACCAAACCCATATCAAGCACCAAGATCTCTACCCCAAAGAAAGTGACAGGGGGCGTGAAATCCTTGGATCCCTATGTATATGTCAGAGGAAGAGGCAGAGGGAAGTATATTTGCAATGAGTGTGGAATTCGCTGTAAGAAACCCAGCATGTTGAAGAAGCACATACGATCCCACACCAATCTTCGGCCATACGTCTGCTGTCACTGCCACTTCTCCTTCAAAACAAAGGCAACCTGACCAAGCACATGAAGTCCAAGTCTCACCACAAGAGGTGTATAGAGCTGGGGATACTGCCTGTGCCGACCCAGGTGGACGAGTGTCAGATTGATCAGGAGATGCTGAAGGCTCAGTGTGACCTGTCCAGGAAGGCGCGAATCGTGCTGAAGGACGGAGCCTCTATGTCGCTAGACCTAGACGAGATCGACTCAGAGAGTGATGATGAAGAGGAGGAAGAATCTATGGTCAGTGTAGTTTATTGGCATAATCCCGTGTAAAAACTTCCAAAGATGTTAAATAAAATTTCATTTTTCTGTGGAAAAATTGCTTTAGGATTAAAAAAAATAGTTTTAAAAAAGCATATGAGTAGCCATATTCTGAACACATGACACAGAGTGGTAATTTTTATCTGTTTTCCACCAGTGTGATTTACAATCCTGTATACGTTGAAAATTGTGAAACAGTTATGGTATTTGAATTCACATTTATTTAATAATACATGTAATTTCTGATTTTGGCCTTTTAATGCAGGACCAAGATAGCATGGACATCAGTGACAGTCAGCAGGAAGCCCCAGAGGTTGTCACGGAGATGGAGGTCACTACGGAGGACAGGGTCACCTCAGAGAAAGAGGTCATACAGGAAGTCAATAGGTATATACAGTTATACACGCTTATAGACAAGTGTGAAAAAAATTGTTGTCAAAATTCAATCTCCAACTTAACAAAGTTGAGATTTTTAAAAAATCCATATACAGATGCACTTTGGTATCTCTTACACTGATATCTTGAGTACAATTGCTATATATCAAAATGATCTGAAAGTTCAAGTCTGTTTTTCCTTTTGGTATTTTACCCTTAATATATGGAATACTCAGTTATCTTGAAGTTTCTTCTTGGTCTCATTGAGTTTGTGATAACGAGGTTTGTGTGTAGCCCACCTTCAGCCTGATCCATGTATCAGATGTACTCTCTCATTTAATGTTATTTGATGCTAACTTTCAGTCCTGGCTCCAGTTTAGGGAGCTTAGAAAGAGGCCTCCTTGGATCCACCCCTGTGATTTGTTCTCTAGTACAGCCACACCAGAGTATACCACAGTCACTGAGAAACCCTGGCCAACCAATAGTAGCCATTGTACATCAGAAGGAGGAGGGGACATCAGAACATCCAGCCAGTACCGGTCAGCAGGTCATCCATATTGTGGAGGACACCAGCAGTGAACCAGCAAGGTAAATATGAGGAAATAACTTGAAATTTTTTTTTTAGCCTTGTGAATTCTTATTTATTATGAGGGTACATGTAGATATGGTTGAAGAAGATACATATTTGCATTTTGCTGGAACAACCTTCATAAATTTTAAGATTTACCAAGTGATGCCTTAGACTTTAATGTGTAGCACAATAATTTTAGTGCTTTTGTAATCTGATACTTTATAACGTTAAAAAGAAGATCAACAAAAAGGAGTCATTATTCCGCTTTCATTGTAATGTGAATATTGTTGGTCCCTGAGTGATTCCTCATTTCCTGGCGTCTTTCAGATATTATTTCTATGTGTTGTTCCATTTACTAAACAATTCAATGTAGATTTATAACTTCTTGTTTCTTTTCAGTCTGGGAACAATATATGGGTTTCCTGCAGGAGTGTCATCTGTTGAAGGTAATGTGTGAAATTTATATTTACACTATTTACACTCATTAAGTCCAGAATAGACATTAGTTCCAACTTAGATTTAACCATAAATTGTACATCAGGATATTTTAGCCCTTTCACACTTTCATTATTTCTTCCTGTTTTAAATTGATCAGTTTTTTTTTAAAGGAGATGATACTATGAACTTTAAATTTGCCCCATTTTATATACTTTATACTGTCTTGAGGGTGAAAGGGGCAAAAACAAAAGGGGAGAGAAATTTCCTTGTACAGTCATAACAGTGTTTGTGTAAAGTTGTGTTTTCTAAGAAAAGTTAATAAGTACCGTATAAGTAGAATTTAGTAAGGATTTAATTTTGGCATTATTAGCAAGGGTGCTGACATTGCTAAAATTGAATATCGCTAAAAACTAATTGCGTATTATTTGTAATAGCTTCTTCAGTTAGCATTTTAAAATCACTTAAATTACCTCTCGCTAAAAATAAAACACCACATTTTAGGTAGAAATCGCTAAATTTGCATCTCGCTAAAATTTCCACTTATACAGTAATTCTTATTAACTTTTTTCACACATCTTCCTTAAAATTTTTTATATTATTTATCAAAAAAGTAAAACTTTTTTCATTAATTGCAGAAAGCCCATCATCCAGTGTAGTGGAAATCACAGAGGTGTACATTTCAGAAGGAGGTAAAATATGGTGTTTATTTGTAATGTCCGTGTACTGCCGGTGCTGTTAATATATTATGCAGCACCAACAGTGATAAAAAAATCTAGCTATAAGTAGCACAGTGATTACACTTACTACATGTGTAGATATAGCATCTGTAGAAAGTATTTGTTTATGTAAATCATTTATTAGCATTAAAATATTTGAAAAATATAGCACTATTCATTCATCCCGTTCATGTTTATCAAAATACTGTAAACCAACTACTATCCGCGTGCAAGAAGTTTAGTGACCAACTTTAACTCACGAATATTAATAGCCGTGAACAATTAATTTGGCATTTTTGTAGAGAATGTTTCTTAGATGTGGAAATTAATTGTCGAATACAAATCGTGAATAAGAGATGACATGAATAATAGTTGGTATAGAGTACATTGTCTATGGGATAAATAGATAAGGCAAAAACTTTCTCTTTTCTAATTTTTAAAAAAAAATTTGCAAACACACTAAGGGTGGTTTTGTTTGAAAATAACGTGTACTGCATAGATGATTATACAAAATTTAAAGTTTACATTCGTAAAATTACTCTGATTTCAGATCCAAAGTTAGGCTTCTTACTAGAGGAACTACGTAAGCATGAAGCAGTGTTAAAAGAAGGAAATCAGGACTCGGTACCTCCTGAGGATTCTTGTGAGGTAATGTATAGAAAAACCGGATCTAATCTGTATCACATGAGGTGTACTAGGAACACATTTTATACATGTAATATTTTGATTAGTTAGTCACTTGAAAATAAAAATTCTATATGTTTATTAGCTTGATTGCAATCAGAGTTAATTCTGCCAGTGACATTTGGCAAATGGATTTGAACCATTTTTGCACACACTTAATGTACGAGGGCCATTCAAAAATTACGCGGACTGTGCTATTATTTACTCTTACAGACGTCATATACATGTAGTTATGAAATTTTACAGAAATATGTATTTTAAAGATTCCAATTAATTTTGGGCAAAATTTCCGTATTTAAAAAAAAATTCTACTAAAATTATAGGTATGATGATATCGCTGATGGAGAGGTACGGAGCACGACAAAAAATTTGAAGCAAAAGCATGTGGAATCCAAAATTTAACTCATTAATTTTCAATAATTTGCGATATTTTTTGACAATTTTCTCAAATGTATCTTTGAATTGTTCTATTATTATGCATTTAAATTTCTGACGTGATATTTAAAGTACTAACAGAAATATAGTGATTTTTCTCTGATGCGACTGTGAAAATGACATCTCCTGAATTGACGGCGCACCACACTTTTGTTAAATTATGTGTAATGCTCGAGATATCGCCAACATAGATCCAAAATATACATAATAAAACATGTAGTAAACTAGGGTATTCGTGACATTCGTCCACAAATAGCAAATTGAAATTTTAGACCGTTAGACCTCTGTTAAAAAGGCTATAAGGGAGAACAAGAAAAAGAGTATCGACGAAAACTTTATCCGGACTGTAAAGAACGTGATTGAGAGTCACCAATATCACATTATATCTGATAAATACCTGCAGTGTTTAGTTTTAAGATAAAAAGAATATTCTTTACTTATTTAATAGATTTTAAGCTTGACAAGTAATGGTGTTTGGATGTTGAGTAGATAACGTAACTCAAACTGTACAGGTACTCTTGGGAAAATGTTGAGAAAATGAAAGCTCAATAACATTTTTAACTCACCTGAGCCGAAGGCTCAAGTGAGCTTTTCTGATCACATTTTGTCCGTCGTCTGTCCGTCCGTCTGTCTAGCTGTCTGTCTGTCTGTCCGTCTGTAAACTTTTCACATTTTCGACTTCTTCTCAAGAACCACTGGGCCAATTTTGACCAAACTTGGTACAAAGCATCCTTGGGTGAAGGGGAATTTAAATTGTTAAAATGAAGGGCCAAATCCCCTCACAAGGGGAGATAATCAAGAAAATTCAAAAATAGGGTGGGGTCATTAAAAAATCTTCTTCTCAAGAACCACTGGGCCAGAAGAGCTGAAACTTATGTGGAAGCATCCTGGGGTAGTGTAGATTCTAAATTGTACAAATCATGACCCCCGGGGGTAGGGCGGGGCCACAATGGGGAATCAAAGTTTTACATAGAAATATATAGGAAAATTCTTTGAAAATCTTCTTCTCAAGAACCACTGGGCCAGAAAAGCTGAAATTTATGTGCACATCGAAACATCCTGGGGTATTGTAGATTTCAAAATGTCTAAATCATGATCAGTGGGGTAGGGTTAGGTCGCAATATGTATTAAAAGGGGGAAATCTGGTAAAGAACAGAATGGTCAAAGCTTCTCAGGTGAGCGATGTGGCCCATGGGCCTCTTGTTTATAATGACTGTGACGTCGAAGATTTTGCTGCTCCGTGACTTAATGATATGTCCAGATAAATCACTCAAAATTCATACCAATTTACAACATTTTGAAATGTAAGTAAGGATTCTTTTATATTATGTGTGACATTTTGCCCGATTATGTCGTCAAATATTTTTTCTGTGCAACAAGTCCGCGTAATTTTTGAACGGCCCTTGTAACAGAATAATTTGTTTATTACGGATTGGAAATCTAGCTGCTGCAAAATTTCTGGTAATTTTAAAGGGTACATATATTATGATGCATATTTTTCCAAGTGCACAAAATTTTTCTTAACTTCTTAGAAGTAGGCTAACGGTATATCTTTTTTTCCAGTACAACAAAAAACGTTATATTAATTGTCTCATTTACTGATAGTTGAGTAAAACCAGTGGTGCCCCATTGCACTTTTAGTGTTATGGGGAAAGTTATTTCCTCAGGAAATTATGGTCTGTTCTGTAATTGCAATGTCATTTTTAGCTCTACTGGTCAGAGACCAGAAGAGCTTATGCGATAGTAATGCGTCCGGCGTCCGTCCGTCTGTCTGTAAACAATTTTTCAAAACGCTACTCCTCCTACAATTTTAGTCTGATTTCAGTATTACTTGGCACACAAGTAGACTACACTAAGATACATAGAATAGTGCATCGGTTTTTAATTTCTATGAACGGTGTTGCCATAGTGACTAAAAATAGAATTTTCTGTGAAATTCCTGAAAAACGCTACTCCTTCTACAGTTTTGGTCTGATTTCAATATAACTTGGCACACAAGTAGACTACACTAAGATACAAAGAATAGTGCATCGGTTTTTGATTTCGATGAACGGTGTTGCCATGGTTACTAAAAAAAGAACTTTCTGTGAAATTCCTGAAAAATGCTACTCTTTCTACAGTTTTGGTCTGATTTCAATATAACATGGCACACAAGTAGACTACACTAAGATACATAGAATAGTGCATCGGTTTTTGATTTTGATGAACGGTGTTGCCTTGGTTATTAAGAATAGAATTTTCTGTGAAATTCTTTTAAAACGCTACTCCTTCTACAGTTTTGGTCTGATTACAATATAACTTGGCACACATGTAGACTACACTAAGATACATAGAATAGTGCATCGGTTTTTGATTTCGATGAACGGTGTTGCCTTGGTTATTAAGAATAGAATTTTCTGTGAAATTCTTTTAAAACGCTACTCCTTCTATAGTTTTAGTTTGATTTCAAAATAATGGCACACAAGTAGACTACACAAAGATACATAAAATAGTGCAATGGTTTTTGGTAAGTACAAACCAGTAGAGCTACAGTCTCGACAGAGACTTCTGGTTTCCATTTGGAAATGGTACCTGTAGCTTATCTGACTAAAACATTTTTCTTTTTTTAAATGAAAGACTTGTTAAACTAGATGGGCAACACTTTAAGGGATGTGTTTTAATCCATTGATGTGCATTTATTGTGATATTTTCCGTCTCTTTCAGAAGAAGCCAATTGAAAATGGAACAACTTCTGAGAAAAACAATATTAAGAAACCTTATAAAAATATTGACATGACTGAAAGAACAAATCTTGATTCTGAAGTTTGTGATGCAGAAAAACCTGTGGAATCCATGAATCCAGAGATTACAACTAATGCTAAAGAGATTAATATCACTAAAACACCAGGATCAGGTGTTAGCAGAGAGGAAAAGAAGAACAAAGTGGAGTCACCTAAACAACTGGAATTTTCTATTCCACTGGGTGGTTTCATGCCCCCATTGGCTTATTTCAAACAACCCAAACAGACCACGAATTCTGGCCCAATCATTGGTCAGCTCATCAGGCAACGGCCCATGACGTTACAGTTGAGTAGCACGGTCAAGACCCCCACTGGTCAGCCCACTCCCCTGAGTCAGGCCACTCCTGTTTTTGCTCCATTCCAATTTCAACATCCATTCATGGAAAAACATGACTCCCAGGAAGTTTTCACTGTGCATAGCACTGAAAGTGGTGTGAAAACAGAAGACTCCTTTGCGCAAAGCAAGATCTCTTCAATTCAAGATGGAGAGGAGAAATTAAAAGTTTTGAACATTGATGATCAAAATGAGGATAACTACCCCAGTTACATAATCATTGAGAATTCAGATGAAGACAGTGTGATACATGTGACTTCTGCAGAGGGGGCAAATGAACAAGTGTTGTATCAGTGTCAGTTTTGTGATGGGTTATTAGAACCCGAACACATTCTGGATCATCTCAAAACCCACAAAATGGAACATCTCTTCAGCTGTGAAACATGTGGGGTGGACTTTCCTTCCAGGGAGAAATTAGAGAACCATAGCCATGAGAAATGTGAAAGTGTGAAGAGTTACTCGGTGAAGTGTGACTTGTGTCTGTTGACCTTTGACTCCAGGGAGGAATTGTCAGAACACTTTAAAACAAAGACGCATATAGATAAACTAGAAGGACTGGGAGTGGTCCCCAAAGGGACCTTCTCAAACCTTGAAAGAAATATTGAATCTTTAACAACTTCAGACCACAGTGAGTTCATTCAACTTCTCAAAAACAAGATTGAAAACCACAGGAAGGCTTCTTCACCAGTGGAAATGACAGTGGATGTCAAGGAAATGACCTCAGAAAGGTCACAGAGTCCTGCACAGTTTCAGGGACCGTCTCAATATGAGAAAAGTCGAGCAGCCTCCAATGATAAGGTGACAGTAGAGATTAAGCATGAGAGCAGTGACTTCTGTCAGATTAGAAGCTCCAGCCCGGGGGACTACCCCCCAGAGCGGGGGACGTCCCCTAACATGCCACATCTCTGTGAGATATGTAGAAGGGGATTCATCAATCTAGACCATCTCAAGGTGAGGATTTACTGTGTGCAAGATTTGAATAGAAAATGATAAATAAAAAATTTTTTTTTACAAGGCATTGGAAGTTTTACAGTTATTCTCAAATATGCAAGTATAAGATAAGATAAGATAATTTTATTTTCCAATTTTGGGCCCAGAAGGCATAAAGGTTTTTTTACAATGACAAGATAGAAAGATCTGAAAGCAACGTCACATACACAAACATAAATACACACACATGTATACATGTATTTATCTGATATAATCCATACAAGTAACTGTAGATGTAAGGACCTTAATTCTTAATGTGTTTAGATTGAAGTTTGCTAAAATATCACTCTGAGTGTTGTGTGTTAAACCACATGAAATATGACAATGGCCATACAATGAAAACCTTAAGAATTCCCAGTATGACTTTATGTACACTGAAGTTAATGGAATAATTTCCTTTTCTTAATTGTAGGCCCACCTTGTCAGCCATGCGGAGATCAGACCCTATGTGTGTGAATACTGTGATGCTGGATTTACCAACAGTCAGTCCCTCAAGACGCACCTATTGTCCCATGCACAGGTAGACACTGATAATCTCATATAAAGTAGTTCATCTGTATAATGCATCTAATTACATCATACTAAAACAAGTTTCACATATTCAAACATTCATATAACCTACAGTGTAAACTCTCTGGGATTTAAACTCATTTAAAAAAAAAAATTCTTTTAAAAGATATAGTTGTAATTTTAGTTTTAGGCATTGAAAAGTCTGTTGAGAATAGCCATCTAGAATCTTGGAACTTAACACATTTTAAGTGTTGTTAAATATGAATTACAGGTATTACATACTACATCATGTATTTACTGCCAGAATGGTATCCAGTTTAATCAACAGTATGACCATGCAAAGTTTCCCGACTGTTTAATTAGCATTAATCCTTGACTTGATATTTTTCAGGAGCGACCCTATGTGTGTGGTTATTGTGGTCAAACATTCCCTATATCCTCGGACCTGAAAAAGCACACAGAAGTTTTTCACAAGACATCTATCTCTTTCTCCAGAGAAATGACAACAGAGGCGGAATCTACTGACATTAAAAGCAGTATGCCAACCAGCAGTAGTGTAGTTTCAATTTCATTGACTACAAGCCAAGCTGGGGATCAATCTAGGTCACCCAAAGCCAAGGGAAATAACTCTTAAACAGACTAAATTACCCGGAGAGAAGGATTTTGGGGTATTGTACATGTTGGAAAATAGCTTGTTTATGTCTTTCAAGAAGGAATCTAGAAGATTGTAGTTATAAATTAATTTTGGTATTGCATCCCAAGTGTATACGGTTGCAATATTATTTTAGTTCAACAGTAAAACCAAGCTTAGGGCAAAACATTTCTGTTCTTATATAAAATTAAACAAAAATTGTGCATTCAACATTTTATGCGCAGTTTTTAAGAATGTGCCATATATGTGATGAATATTTTAAAAAAATCTAAAGTGCTTATTTTGTTAGTTACCTGGGACACTCAGGTGACCTATTGCTATTTGTTTTTGTCACTTCAGTTTGAAATGATTCAATAGTTCATGTGCGATTATTTGGAAACTTTTAAACGTGTGTTTTAGGTTCTTTTCTGAAACTAGTCAACATTTTTAATCAAGAAATAAGTTTGTGCATTTAAAATTATAGAGAAAAAAGCATATGTTAAAGCTCCCTCTAGTTGAATCTGTAAATTTTTTTGCAATTTTTTTAGGGGGGGGGGGTTGAAAAATGCATAAATGCATTACCTAACTTAAATTGTTCTTACCAGATATTCAGCAATTTTTGCATTTTCATATTCATCATTGGGCTTTTTGCTTACTAGGTGTCATTTGTGTTAGAAATAAAGGTGAAGATAGTATGTGAAAATAAGATATAGGTATATGTAACACTATTTGCTTGATACTCAGGTGACTGTCAAGGCTCATAGGCATCTTGTTTATTTATTACAAAAAATCAATAATATGGTGTCAAAAGTTGGTAGTACAACATGTACAGATGAAAGTAAGAAAAAACTAATTTTTTTGTATTTTGCAGAAATCCTATTGTTATAAATTATGTTATATTTGTATAAATGGTTGATTTTAACATTTTTTAGCTCACCTCAACGAAGTTGGGGGAGCTTATGTAATACCCTCGGCGTCGGTGTCGGTGTCGGCGTTGGCGTCCCAGGTTAAGTTTTTTGGAGCAGTTTTCTTTTTAAGTACTTCTATGTCCTATATTGATTAGACATGCATGGAAGATGGTTCTAGTGTGTTTCATTGTACCAGTCAAAGTTTCAGATGCTGCAATTTCAGCAAAGAAATGACCAGGTTAATGTTTTTGGAGCAGGTTAACATTTTTGGTGCAGTTTTTGGTGTGGGTTTCATTTCCAAGTAACTATAAGCCCTATGTTGACCAAACTTGCATGGATGGTACATCTAAGGATGCATACTACCGGGCTTGCTTCGGATGCTGAATCTGACCTACATTTTCCGGTTGAGTGAACAGGTTAAAGTTTTTGGTGTAGGTTTCATTTCCAAGTAACTATAAGCCCTTTGTTGACCAAACTTGCATGGATGATACATCTAAGGATGCATACTACCAGGCTTGCTTCGGATGCTGAATCTGACCTACATTTTCCGGTTGAGTGAACAGGTTAAAGTTTTTGGTGCAGGTTTTATTTCCAAGTAACTATAAGCCCTATGTTGACCAAACTTGCATGGATGATACATCTAAGGATGCATACTACCAGGCTTGCTTCGGATGCTGAATCTGACCTACATTTTCCGGTTGAGTGAACAGGTTGAAGTTTTTGGTGTAGGTTTCATTTCCAAGTAACTATAAGCCCTATGTTGACCAAACTTGCATGGATGATACATCTAAGGATGCATACTACCAGGCTTGCTTCGGATGCTGAATCTGACCTACATTTTCTGGTTGAGTGAATGGGTTAAAGTTTTTCATGAGTGATTCATTTCCAAGTAACTATGAGTTCTTTAATGACCAAACTTGCACGGATGATACATCTTAGGATGCACACTAATGGACTTGCTTCGGATGCTGAATTCGACGTACATTTTTCAGATAATAGACCAGGTAAAAGTTATGGGTGCAGGTCTATTACCAAAAAACTATAAGGCTTATATAACATTGTATAAACCAAACTTGCACAAATGTTGCATCAAGAGATGAAAAATCTCAAATTTGCTTCAGATGCTGGATTTTGATTACATTTTCATGAAGAAGAACTAGTTTAAATTTTTTATGTAGGTCTATTTCAAAGTATCAGATTAAAATTGCTTAAATATTTTCATTTTTGGAATGTGCACTTTTTGTTGGTTAATTGTGTGACTTTGCCTTACTTAAAGACAACATTCGTTGAGGTGAGCTCTGTAATCTCTGATTACCTATGTTTTTTTTTTGGATCTTATATTTCATAAATATAAGGATTATGTTTTATTATTACATGTAACATTTCCATGCTTTGCCATGTATATTACTGCCAGGAAAGGTGTTTTTTGATTCCCCTCCAACATCACCCGCCCCCACCTCCAACCCCAAACCAGTCAGTCCATCCCATTCTATGTTTTACTCTCTCTCAAAGAAACCATTTAAAGTAATTGCGTGATTTACTTCAAACTGATTGTTGATACCGTTGATACTGTTTATAGCATCCCAACACTGAACAGCGTCCAGAATTTTACCATTTTAATCATCATACATCTTTTTTTTTTTCTAATTCAAAATTTATTTTAGATTCCTTGAATTCATTCAAATAACTTCACAAACAGATATAAGCAGCCAGAGATTACTGACACTAATTTCTCCTTTGACCTTAAAGTAACACAATGTAATTTATAGTTTAGTTTTAAAAAATCAACCTTTCATAGAAAACTGCCACTCAGCTATTTCTAATTATTTTTTTTAAGATTAACTTTTTTTTTTACATTACCCAAGAAACAACAGGTCTTCATTTTTCATATAATATTGTATTATTTATATATACCATGGCATAAAATTACATGTACAATGTACAATAGTTTATACAGTATATGGCATCATTGCTTTATTGCATATTTGTTCTTTTTCTTTAAGAATGTAAATGATTCAGTCAGTGTTGTATTTTACATCTTAAGATATTGTTTTGTTATTATGAAATATTATTAAAGTGATGATAAATACATGAGAATGTTGTCTATTATTTGTGATTAGTGCTCCAGGAATTTGTTGATCAATTACTTTTGTACTCTCTGCATGAAGTCCTTCTAGGTTAAAAGAAAAAGTTGTCCCGTCTTTCATTGCTGACTTGTAAAAGTACATTTTTAGTTTTTAATTGGATTTCACCATCTATAAGGTACTTCAAGCAGATAGGGTGCAGAATTTCTAAGTATGAAATATACAGAAACACAGGCACCTGACGTTACTTATTTTTCTTTAAATAAAAAAAATATACCCTTACCTAATTAGGTAAGGGTATATTTTATTATTTAAAGAAAAATAAGTAACGTCAGGTGCCTGTGTACAGAAAGTATATACAATCAAGTATGACGGAGATCAAACATGGTTATTGCCCTTTAGTGAAAATGGAGAAGCTTTAAGTTTTTTAATTAATGATATAAACTGTTTTGGAAACTTATTCTAAATATTAATCAATTGCCACTGTAATGAAATTCAAAAGTGTTTATTTGTTTTGACAGATTTAAAGTTTGAACATAATGTTTGCATTAGCAGCTGTGTAAATGAAAAGGTGTGCAAAATATTTTAATTTTGAAATGTCATTAACATTGAATACATTTGCTGATGTGTGTAGGTGATAGTTTGCATTGATTGAGTTGCCACTGAATTATCTTGACGTAATTTTACTTTGTACAGTAAGCTTTGACCCCTTTAGCTTCACACCATAGAAAAAATAATCCTTAGACTGTCCCTTGTGGCAGGACTGTTTATTGTCCCCTGCTGAAAGTGGGGATATTAGTTTTGGTCTCTCTGTCCGTCTTTCTAGCTGTCTGTCTGTCTGTCAGTTCTGTCTGCCTGTAACTCTTTAATTTCCACGCGATATCTCTGAAACCGGGTGGAAATACACAACAAAACACATTCCATCTGGTTAAATACGTGGGTTTATTGTGATGGTGCAATCTTGCCCATTATAGATGTATGGTAAAGATAGATGACCCTGTAATTACGTATTAAAATTATAAATACAAGAACAATAACTCTGCATGCAAATTTTCACAAGCAAAGCAGTTTTAACATAAAATAAAACCAAAATTTCCAATGTAAACTATTATCCTTTTTAACAACAATGTTTGTCATAAACTCATTATTAATAAGCTTAGAATATTTGTAGTTTCTGATGAACACAAACTAGGTAAATTTCAAATAACAGATAACCTCATGCAAAACTCTCAAATTACATGAATTGAACAAATAAAGAAAAATGAGTTTAAATACTTTCAAAAATTGCTTATGATTCATCAATATTTAAAAATGATGCTGTGTTCATTTTTATATCAACACACAGTTAACCTTACCTCCCATGAGGTGCAAAGGTCTGCTACAGTATATATACAAAACTCAGCTGTCTCAATAATATGGTACGTGTTCTAAATGTAAGAAAATGATATACTGCTCAATGTAGGGAATTATTTAGAAAAATGAATACTTTAGGAATTTGTTTACTTCAAAACTTTATAACTTAAAAACACTCATTTTCTCCATTCTAATTTTAGCAAATTATTTAGAAATAAAATAAACTCTATTTAATGCTGTTATATTTACATAATTTATTTACAGCTTTCACACAAATCTCACACAAGACATTCACTCCCTAGCATACTCAGTCTAACATTCAAACATTCACACAAAGTAGATAAAGTAGGGAAAATAAAGAAATGTGAAAACCTAAACTAAACACTAACCTGGTAATGGAATAATCTCAGTCCATACTTATTTCAAACTAGGAATATCAAGTACTGATCAAACCAAAACTTTTAAAAATGTCTCAGAACATACACACCCATCAGAACGCTTGGGCATGAAAAACAAGAAAAGAATTCCCTCCTAAAATCACCTGACCAATCCAGAATGACCACTATCTAACCAGATCTATAAATAACTACAAATCTACAGGTAAACCCAAAAGATAACTAAATACTTTACCTGTAAGACTTCATAAATGATAAAATAACAAAACACATATTTTAATTTATAGTTTGAATGAAATAAATCTTTATTTAAATATTTCAATTTAAACTCTGAAAATGATCATAAAATCAAAGAAAATACCTGAAAAATAAATTCATTAAAAACATGTAAAATTTCACTCTATTACATACTCCCCCGCGTTGGAAAATGACGTCTCAGCATTTCACATCTCATCTGTTTCTGAAAACAAGATATTCATTTACTTAGATGATAAAATCTCAAGAATAGTTCTGCCAGCTTCTTCCTGCAAATTAGAAAACAAAGAAGAATTAGAAACTAAAGAAGTAATGCATGAAACTTTCTTTTCCCAATCTTCTTTTTGAGTAGGCTTTACATGCACTGCAGATTTATTCAGAATCACGGCCAGGAACACGTTAAGTTCCAAGACAGTACCGTTGTCAGAAACCTTTAAAGTTAAGCATTGAAATCGGCTCGTTGTCATGAAAATACAGGTAAGGTTATGACAAAAACTGTCCGGTGTCATTACTTGAGAAGACAGGTCGTGGGTAGTTTTTCAATTTTTAAGTTAAATAATTTCCACCAATGTCTGAAATTGCAATGGGGAACAGGACTGACACCCCTTTTGGTGTTGTATGAATTTCAGCCGTTAACATGAAGTAATATAAGAGGAGTTTGCGTTGGCAATCACATGCCCATGTGTAAAGTCATGATCGTCAGCCTGAAAATTTAATATTGCTTACGTGAAATTTATCAATTTGGTCCTTTTATTTTGAAATATGAAGAAAAACTTCATTTTACATTTGTTAGGCAACTGACAGCCTATTCTTGAGAGCGGGCTTTAAGAAATCGCAATTTATAAGCAAAACGTCCGTTGTCGGTACATGTTAAGTTTTTCTAGTCCGTTGTCTGTTTCTTAACATATGAGATTATCAATAAAACAGTCTGACTTAAGCCATTCCCTACTATTTCACTTTGTTAGAAGTGAAATAGTAAGGGCTGATCAGTAAATACGCATGTAACAAAAATGATCTAATGTATATGCACTCTTCAGAAAGAGAAAGCATATTGCAGAAAATGTTGAATCTTTTGGGGGGTCGTCTTAGGAATAGTGTATATATACACCAACGTGCTAACCATTCTATAATGTTTTTTAGTCAATTCTTTCTCATAGTTTACTAGAGTGCAATCGTATTGCAAACAATTCCTGAAATATTATCAGTAAAACAAAAATAAAATGTTGGATCTACACCTACTTCAAAATACAGAAGTTTTTAATACGTATTAAATTATTGACAAACAAGTTGCTGAAACAAGAATATCAAAAGTCTTGTCAGCAAATACAATTTATTATGGAGTCAAATGCTGACTGACTTTTTTCATAGTAATTGTTTGGCCATTTTTTACACATCGATGGATTTTTCCCGGTATATTTCCCGTTCAAGACAAGGAGCACACAGTGGGTGTAAAAGGTAGACAGAGGAAGCTCACTCCTATAAGAATTTTCTGTATAGGCAAAGAAATTAATTCAAAATGAAGAGAAATATGAACCAATGACTGGAATCTTTTACGTTGAGATATAGCTCTTAAATTAACGTTTGCATAATATTTAATATTATAATATAATCTCTGAATATTTGATCAAAGATTAATATAATATATAATAATAGAATAATATAATACAATATTTGAATACATATCGTTCTTCTGCCTACCGCAAAGTTAATTTTCAAAAGTTAACATATTCGAAGGATTTTTATACCCCCCGCAAACGAAGTTTGGGGGGTATATAGGAATCACCTTGTCCGTCTGTCTGTCTGTCCTTCTGTCCGTCTGTCTGTCTGTCCGTCTGTCCGTCTGTCTGTCTGTCCGTCTGTCCGTCTGTCCGTCTGTCTGTGCAATCGTGTCCGGTCCATATTTTTCTTACAGAGGGACATTAGAATCTACTACTCCACACTAAGATTGCCCATGACCCAAGGGTGTGTCATGACCTTGACCCAAGGTCATTTGGGGAAGTTCAAGGTCACTGGAAGAAAAATTTCATAATTCGTGTCCGGTCCATATTTTTCTTATCGATAAACTTGGTAGGTTCTCATTTCACACAAAGATTGCCCATGACCCAAGGGTGTGTCATGATCTAAACCCAAGGTCATTTGGGGAAGTTCAAGGTCACTGGAAGAAAAATTTCAAAATTCATGTTTGGTACATATTTTTTATGGATAAACTTGGTAGGTTATCATTTCACACCAAGATTACCCATGATGCAAGGGTGTCTCGTGACCTTGACCCAAGGTCATTTGGGGAAGTTCAAGGTCACTGTGAAAAATTTCATAATTTTTGTTTGATACATATCTTTATTATGGAAAAACGTACCTCTGAAAAACCCAGCGGGGGGTATTTTGTCCCGTTTGGACAGTTCTAGTTTAAATGTTTATTTTTAGCTCTACTGGTCAGAAACCAGAAAAGCTTATGCGATAGTAATGCGTCCGTCCGTCTGTCTGTCTGTCTGTCCGTCTGTCTGTAAACAATTTTTCAAAACGCTACTCCTCCTACAATTTTAATCTGATTTCAATATTACTTGGCACACAAGTAGACTACACTAAGATACATAGAATAGTGCATCCGTTCTTAATTTTGATGAACGGTGTTGCCATGGTTGATAAAAATAGAATTTTCTGTGAAATTCCTTTAAAACGCTACTCCTTCTACAGTTTTGGTCTGATTTCAAAATAACTTGGCACACAGGTAGATTACACTAAAATACAAAGAATAGTGCATCGGTTTTTAATTTCGATCAACGGTGTAGCCCTGGTTACTAAGAATAGAATTTTCTGTGAAATTCCTTTAAAACACTACTCCTTCTACAGTTTTGGTCTGATTTCAATATAACTTGGCACACAAGTAGACTACACTAAGATACATAAAATAGTGCATCCGTTTTTAATTTCGATGAACGGTGTTGCCCTGGTTACTAAAAATAGAATTTTATGTGAAATTCTTTCAAAACGCTACTCCTTCTACAGTTTTGGTCTGATTTCAATATAACTTGGCACACAAGTAGACTACACTAAGATGCATAGAATAGTGCATGGGTTTTTGATTTCAATCAACGGTGTTGCCCTGGTTATTCAAAATAGAATTTTCTGTGAAATTTCTTTAAAACACTACTCCTTCTATGGTTTTGCTCTGATTTCAATATAACTCAGCACACAAGTAGACTACACTAAGATACATAGAATAGTGCATCGGTTTTTGATTTCGATGAACGGTGTTACCATGGTTACTAAAAATAGAATTTTCTGTGAAATTCCTTTAAAACGCTACTCCTTCTACAGTTTTAGTTTGATTCAAAATAAGTTGGCCAACAAGTATACTACACAAAGAAACATAAAATAGTGCAATGGTTTTTGATAAGTACAAACCAGTAGAGCTACAGTCTCGACAGAGACTTCTGGTTCTAGATAATTATATAAATTTTCATAAAACATTACTTATTTGGGAAAACAAAGAGAGATTACTATAGAAATTTGGTAAAACTTTTGTTTTTCAGAATAGAAATCAACGAAAAACGGAAAATACTTTTACACCCCCCCCCCCCCCCCCGTGAAACAAAAAATCTTTTTAACAGGTAATATGGACGGTTTTTTTTTTTTTAAAAAATTCAAACCAAAGATTTTTGTGTTTCAAAGGGTGGGGGGGGGGGGGTTATGTTTAAACGAGGGTTGATCCAATAGTAATGTCACTACTTCCATAAATTTGCTACTGTTCGACGTAAATCAACAAAATTATACATGATTGAAGCTATATTTATTACAAATCAGTCCTGAAAAATTCAAATCAAAATGATTCATACTTTTTAAAATATGGAATTATATACAAAGTGTAATTACGGTAGTCGCCGCACCTAACTAACGTCATATGACGGATACGCACCGTCATACACTTGAACGCTTCCCCTTCGTTTCATTAATAAATATTTGAGATTTACGAACACAATCAAATATATTTGTCTTTTTATAAGAATTATTGGCACCTATTATACACTCTCACTACATATAATTTAGTCCTCTGTCAAAATTCTTTTAATAGTACCATAAGACAAACTCAAAGTTTCTTATATCGCTGTAACTGTCTAACAGTTTCTCTTTTTGGACAACATTAGACACCATTGAACGTTTCCGACCGACCTCCCTTTTTCGGTATTTCTGTCCTTTGCTGATCATCCAGCTAGTGACCCATGACTCGCTAAAAATTGCTGAAACCATCTGTAAACAAGTCTCTCTTCTTTAATTTATGTCTGATTAATCATCGTAACTGTTTCTACGGGCGATTTCCCCATTTTGTAGCAAAAATGCAAAACAGCTCGTTTCAGCGGTTATCCTCCATTTCGACATTTCCTTTATTCAATACAGCAGATTAAAACAGCAATGCTTATGATCAAAAAGCAATGACGTAATTTTATTTTCAACTTAAGACTAGAAAATGTCGAAAAATTTTGTCTTTTAAAATATTGGGTGATTAGAAGCTTTTTAAGTTGCTTTTTAATGTGTTTGTCTTTTCTCATTTTAACAATTTACACTTAAAACGTGACGTTAATTGAGTTGTGACGCGGCGACACCCTTATGTTTAATATTTTAAACGTCTATAAAATTGATTTAATTAAACATTATTCAATGAAAATTTCTATTTTGATCTAATTTATTTTTATGCATCTTTTGGTATATTATATTTGATAAAATGACGCCAAATATTAAAGATATTGACACAGTGACATTACTTTTGGATCAACCCTCGTACTTTATAGACAAAAATTAACAAAATACAATATAATCAAAGATATGTTTATATAGACACAAAACGAAAAAAAAAATAAATAAACAAACAAACAATAATATCACAGATAATTTAATTTATGCCGCTATGAGAAATCTATTAAATCTTACACCGTTGAATAGTTACATGGTTACGGATTTTTTAATCGAAAAAAAAAAATCTTTGTTTTTGTTGCGCCATTTCTGTTATCCTGTGCTAGTGCGATGGGAAAAAACCTCCACCCACCCTTTTCATGGGTTCATTTTTGTATTATTTTCATTCTGGTCAAAATTTTGTATTTTTCATATACTAGTAACTTGTCATATGGGATTGGTGCAAAGGATTAACTCATTTATGTTATATTTTATGCATATTTACATGTAATCTGATATTTTTTTTCTGTTTACTGTATATAATTTTCTAGTCAGTCTCAGGGGGGATCACACTTGTACCTTTCATGCACCTATGTTCATTTTTTTTTATCTTGTTTTGTTTAATATCAGGTGATCAACCTTAATGATTTGTTATACATTTTACTTTATGTCATTCAAGTAAATGACATAATCAACAAAACTGCATATTTGTATTTGTTTTTTTTTTTACTGCACTACCAGGCTGATATTTCTCATAGGAAGCATACATGCATATTTTTCACAAATTTTTATTGATATATTTATTTTTTTTTTTTATAATTTCTTTGCCGAAAACATAAGAAAAGGTACGAGGAACATTTAATCATATCCAAGACTATTTAGTTTAGTTTATGTATAAAGCCCTGGCACTTAGAAATGATTTAATCATGTAAAGGTGTGTCATTTGCTGATTTGTTACTTTTATATTGTTGATATGACTATACTTATTATATTACAGTTAGACATGTGTAAGAGTGATGATTTATTAATTAATTTTTAATTAATTAATAAATATCAAATTATTTTGTATTCTATTTGTATATATTTTTCATTTCAGCTTATTAGATAAGTGTATGGTCATTCAGGTGTAACAGACAGTGCTACCCTGTTATTTGCCTTTAGGGTTATAATTAAGGTCCTGGCCATAAGTTCTATAAGTCATTTGTTTCTATTGGGTTTTAGTTTTGTGTTCTTGTGTTTTATTGGTTTGTCAAATTCCCTCCAAAGTGTTCTAGGTCTTTCTGGTCATTCTTTGTCCAGATTGTTGATAGAGAGGTTCCATTTTGTTGTGACAGAATTTGACTAATTGACTATTGACTTAGACTCTCTTCATCTTCTGGTAAGTTAATATTTATTTACTAACTTTAACATATCTTTAATACATGTATATAGTTCATTAAATGTGAAATCTATAATTCTTGCAATATTAATTTCCATAGCATTTTTGCACAGTAAGAGAGATTTTGGAAGTCAGATTTTTACTTAGTTATTAGCAGTAAAGCTAGGGTATTTTATGATCCAGATAATATGTACATAATTATGTGTTTTATGATCAGAGAATTATGTAAGGTTTATGATAATTTATAGTTATCATCTGGACTCCCAGCCATATACTGTAGTTGTGTGATAAACCATATGGGAGCTTGCCTATTCCCTCAGAATGGTATGCTATTGTTTTTATGATTTATTGTTTATAAGAAAAAGGTACATAATGTCTATGAAGATATTATAGCTTTAATAGTAATATATATTTTGTTGTAAAGTATTTTAATTATATGCACAAAGTGTAAATTCTAACGGAGTATTATATTATATGTCAAGATAAGTAAGAGTTACCTCCCTTTATGCAGCATTGTGTATAATATTGAATTGTGCATTAATGATTTTATGATTTTACTCAATATTGTCATTATTTATTTCAGGGCAATAATGAATATATTTATATCTACAACCATTAATAAACAGTGTGTCGAACCCTGACAGGTGTTTTCGTTATTACGATTCCTTAACCCTGTTACACATGTACGTTGAATTAATCTCATGTCATTCTCCATATGAACTGTAGACTGTTAATACGAGTTTGTATGTATATATGTGCATGTTCCATAAGGATTTACAAGGACTGACCGGCCATTTTCGATTATTTCCTCTGTTTATATATTGTATTTTAAATGCTATAAGACGTAAGTCTTTTGCAATAAAGAAATTGAATTGAATATTTCAAAATATGGCGATCTTTCAATGGAGAGTATCGTCTAAACCCCCCCTCCCCCGGCCCCTTTTTCAAGAGCTGGAAATAGGGTTAATTCACTATTTAGCGCTGGTATTAAAACAATTCATCAATTACCATTGAACTGTTCTTTGCATTTAAACGATTTTGTGGCCAAATTGCCATTAATATTGAATAAAATGAGTGCAAAACGTAGGCGGGAATCGAGAGTTAGCGTGCACATTTCTTCCTTCACGTGAAAAGGGAGAAGCCCTTATGTATGACAAACATTATATGAAATATAGGAAATGCCATACGTTTAGTTCCTTACGACTAATCAGTTCACCCATTTATTGAAGACATGCTTGAAATTTATCAAAGCATAAAAAAAACTAAAATCGACCTCCTTCATAGTGTATATACGTACAGTAGAGTAGCGACAACGGACCGATGACAACGGACTGAATTTTCGTATCTTGGTATGACAACGGACATTAATTATAATAAATCAAAATTTTCAGTTTGAAGTTGTTCAATTTTTTTCTGTAAAGGCTTATAACATGTCTTCATACTGACTGCATCAATTGGTATATATATAATATTCTACTTACAAAAAATATAACATCCCAAAAGGAAAATGAATGAAATCCACGTTTGATTTCACCAAGGTTTAATATCGCCAACGCAAACTCCTCTTTTATTACTTCATTTTAACGGCTGAAATTCATACAACACCAAAAGGGGTGTCAGTCCTGTTCCCCATTGCAATTTCAGACATTGGTGGAAATTATTTAACTTAAAAAATGAAAAACTGCTCAAGACCTGTCTTCTCAAGTAATGACACCGGATAGTTTTTGTCATAACCTCACCTGTAAATTCATGACAACGAGCCATTTTCAGTGCTTAACTTTAAAGGTTTCTGACAACGGTACTGTCTTGGAACTTAACGTGTTCCTGGCCGTGAGAATGAACTCTCCTGCTTGATATCGAACAGGTAGTTTCTTTTGTCTTGTCGATCTTCTCAGAGGAACTTCTATTTCCTGAGATGGTGCTGCCTCTGGAATTTGCTCCTGAGCAATCTCTCCTTCTCCACTAGCGCTAGTTGTCACAATATTTGGTAAATTAGTCTCCTGAACCACATCAGATTCCTCAGCAATCACTGGACTGCTGTCCTCAGGCTCTTCTTGACTAATTTCTACTCTCCATTCAGTCTCATCCTCAGAATCACTATCATTGGTTTGATCATGAATGGTAATAGTTTGTTCCTCATCAACTCTTTGTACTGCAGGCTTAGTCTTAACCTTTCTTGGAGCTGGTTTTGGTGCTGCTGGTGCATCATTTAGGAAACCGACTGGAAGTAAGAGATTACGGTGCAGTGTTCGAGTCCGGCCTTCACCATTTTCCCTCTTGACTGTGAAAACAGGAATGTCTCCATTTGGTTGACCAATAACTGTGTACGGTTCCTGCTCCCATCTGTCAGAAAGCTTGTGTTTACCATCAAAAGCTACTATTTTGACCAGAACTCGATCTCCTACCTTCACTGTTCCGCCTCTTACCTTTGTGTTGTAGGTATCCCTCTGCTTAGTCCGTGCTTTCTCAGATGCTGCTGCTGCTAACTCATATGCCTGTTGTATTCTGCATCGCAGGTCAGCTACATACTGAGTCGTTGGTTCCTTCTCATTCTCTCTAAGGCCAAAAGTCATGTCCACTGGCAATCTAGGATTTCTACCAAACATTAGTAGATAAGGTGTCTCCAGAAGCCTTTCAGTTTTTGTTGTGAAATTTTACACAACTCCTTAATGACTAAGGAAGGTTCCTTTTGATTTTTAGGTCAAAAGGTCAAGGTCATAAATTCAAATATACCAAACATTTGTTTTACCATAACTCCTTTTGGCGTAAGGAAGACCCCTATTTATTTTTAGGTTAAAAGGTAAAGGTCAAGGTCATAAAATCATACATTCTGTGTGTGAAGTTTTCATTTCCGGCCGATGTCTTAAGAAGCTTTTGAGTTTTTGTAATTAAATTTTATACCATAGCTCATATGGCCCACCTGCTTTACTTAAACTGCCCCCTATAGACCCCCCCCCCCCCATTAGATCCGCGCATGCTCTATTTTTTCCTTTAATTTTATTTTATTTAAGTGCTAGTGTTGCAGTCGTAATATAATAGCAACTTATCTGTTCTATCATTGAGATAAGGCGTATCAGTTAGAGATGGTACATATGCATGTTACATGTATGTGTAAGCAAAAAAATCATTGCACGCTATTCTAATCTTATGAATGTGGTTTGACAAAAGCATCAATTTATTTTACAAACTAGATTTCTGATGTTGGTCTTGCATGCCTGACAATGGTTGTTTTCAGATTATATTCGATTTTATGTTAAAGATCAAGTAAATGAAAGGAGAAATAATACAGATTTTTTAAACCTTGCTTCTGAATACATTATTGTTCCCTTCATTACCCGATTAACATCAGAAAGAGTTGGGGGCTAACGTAAGAAATTCACTACAGAACAATAAGTTTCTTTTCAGTACTGAAATATTTAATTAAACAACTTGTCTTTGTGAAACATTGATGCCCCGGTATGGTAGCTCTCCAAGGGAAGTCAAAATCCATGATCAAGGGGTCAAAAATGGTTATGCTGCTACCCAAAGAAACTGAATAAACCATTTAAATATAGATAACATAAATCGTTCAGTACAGACTAAAGTTTATTGTATCCAAAGAAAGACCTTGTTACGAGAAATAAAACTACTGAAATATAAAATACGTAGTACTAACCGTTCAAAAATTATGGCAGTGGTTAAAGTTTTTCAGTAGAAAAATGGATAAAATTTCAAGGTCAAGGACGAAAGGTCAAAACAATTTGAATGAAA
The DNA here is from genome assembly GCF_032062105.1 of Saccostrea cuccullata. NCBI lineage: Eukaryota > Metazoa > Mollusca > Bivalvia > Ostreida > Ostreidae > Saccostrea > Saccostrea cuccullata. Next base: position 23,656 of record NW_026933337.1, on the reverse strand, counting down.
GGAAATGTGAAATATGAAAGTCATAGCACTAATTGCTGAAAAGATATGGCAAGTGTGAATTAAAGCTTATTATAAAGTGGGCCAACCTCTAAGGTCGTGCACGACGTAAACAAAAACTAGAGGTACTGTGAGCAGTAAGTTCAATGAATGATAACACCCCCCCTCCCATGTGGTTATAATGGCAAATACCATGTCTTGCTCTGAGAGGCCCGAAATAAGCGTCAGATCAAAAAGTAAAATAGGGGGTGCACAATGACCTGTGACGCAGTGGGGTTATACTAGTACTCGTCGTGTTAAAAATCTATGTACAAATAAAAGATTAGTGAAAGGTATTCGATTACTATAAAATTATTTACGAAATAGAAATCAGTGATGTCATCCATTTGAATAAGTGAAATTAAATATCTCCTTTTTAAATTTGAAGATATTAAATGGCAAAGAAAACCCCCAAATTGCTTTATTGATATGTAGTTACCCATTTCAGACCTCTTTATTCACGCAACAATATCATATTCGGTCCTAGTCAGGCACGTAGTATCATTTTTGAAAGTGTGGGGGAGGGCGGCAGAAAAAATATTGTCAACTTATCTAAAACAAAATTCCTCAGTTTAAAAAATAATCTATTAATATATATAAATTTACATGGAAGATCTGACTACAGCGCATCAAAATGTGAAAGAGACCACTTTTTAAATGTTTGAGTGTGTGTGTGTGGATGGGGGCGGGGGTGGGAGCAAGGCTGACACTGTGACGAGGTCATTTTTTATGAAAAAAAATTATGACTGCATATTAGACTTAAACTAAAGCATGGTTCTAAAATACAATGGTGCTATTTTTGTACATGTCTAAGTAAGAAACAATTTAATAGTCAATATTGTCTTTTTCATAAATTAATTTTCAGTCTGAAGTTGAAAATGCCTACATGACATACTCTAATAAATTTGTCATGTAATCATTTTTAACTTTAGATTGAAAATAAATAAAAGACAGTATGTATATCATGATTTTAGAAAAATAAGCTAAGCAAGCTTACATTGTAAATACTATTTATCAAGTTAGTTTGTAAATACTATTTATCAAGTTTCTAAGTTAGAAATAAAATTACACTTTTTAAAATTTAAGTAAAGAAAAGATCCTTGTTCGTTCCTCTTAGAAGCTCTGACGCAAATATTTTTTTTATTGTGTACATTTAAATAACATCAAATCAGCACTTTTTCTTTCTCCGGATAATAAAAGTTATGTGTTCTCGTGTCAATCAACAATAAAGTTCAGTCAATAAATTAATCTTAAAAACACTTTAAAATTTCTTTTGTATAAACTTAAGAAGAAATAAATATAACTCTTGTGGTACTTAAAATCAAGGAGGCTGATTCCTTAATCATATTCGATTGTCACCTTGTATTTGTGACCGAATCAATCTACGTCACTGAAATCAGCATGGTGTGACGTTTCTGGGATATAAATATCGTCGGTAGATGTGTGACTGCTACATATACTATGGAACTGATGAGGGTAGTGTTCGGGGTGTTGATTTCCTGTGGTGTAGCCCTAGCGGCCTGTCCGGACGATGCTACAGATTTAATTTCATGGACGGCCACTTATGTAAGTAGATCAGTATTATCATCAACGTTGGTTTTATTTATTGTCAAAATCTGCTGCAGATGCGTTTTGTAAAGTCAATCTTAATTAATTTACTTTTAAAGCAAAGTTCTTTTAAACAAGTTAAAGCTTTGCCTCAATGTTGAACACAATCAGGTCTGCCATCTTAAGTACCCCCCCCCCCCCCTTTTTCGTGTGATTCTTGAAAAAAAATCTTTTACTAATTTAAGTTCATGCCTTAAAATATATTTTGTAAAAGTTTATTCTAAATAGGCGAAATTTTAAATTTTTTAAAACCAGAAATGGAAAAAGGTATATTTATTGTCACCAATTATTTTTTTCTTTTTGAAAAATAAATAAATTAATAAAGGCCAATCTCTTGGAACTAAAGTCTGTTTGATGGGTGATTTTAATTCTCATACTGGAGATTTACCTGATTTTATTAACATTGATGCACAGATTTGTGAGTCTTTGTTTTTGAACCCTGATATATTGAATATTGATACTTGTAGCAATGTAGAAATTATAACAAGATGTAATATGGATAAGTCTGTCAATAATTATGGTAAACGTTTAGTTAACTTGCGTAAAAGTTTAGACATGCTTATAGTAAATGGTAGAGTGGGTAAGGACGGAGGATTGGGTCATACCACTTGCAAAGATACAACAATTGTTGACTATTGTATAGCTTCAACTACTATTTTTAAAAAAATTATTGAATTTGAAGTACTACCTTTTGATCCTATGATAAGTGATGTTCACAGTGTATTGCATTTTGTGTATTCTTGTAAGGAGAAACAAAAGATTCGTTCCCTAATCACAGAGAATGATGATATATGCATTAAATCTAAGTGGATAAAAGAGAATACTACTGATTTTGTGCATCATCTGAATGATGAAGAAATTTATATTTCAAACCATAGAATTGAAACCTTGGATTTTAATGCAATTAACCAGGAGATAGTTGATGATATAATTAATGATTGTAATACAATAATTAAAGTTGCTGCTTCGTCAAGTGGTATGGTCAAACCCTACAAACTTAATCATCATGAACATAAGAAATCTAAATCTAATAAACCTTGGTTTAATGCTGATTGTAATGTAAAGCGCAAAAATTATCACAAATCTAAGAAATATCACTGGCGTATGAAAACTACAGAGTCTAGAAATAATTTACTACGATGTAGTAAAGAATACAAAAAAATTGTCAATAAATGTTACAATGAATACAAGAAAAAAATTATTTGCAAAGTAAGAAACTTGCAAAACAATGACCCTAAGTCATTGTGGACTTTGATTAACAAATCAGTTGGGGTCTTTGGCTTAAATAAAAACTTGAAACTTGAGACTTTGAACTTTCACCACTGATGCATTTTTTCAGTGATTTTGATATTTTCTGTTATGTTGCAAATTGACCGCTTCTCGACTGACACAAATGATACGCCATTCGCCTCACTGATTATAATTAGAAGGCAAATATAATTTTTCGGGAGGTATTTAAAAAATTGAAGGTTACAGGTCAGTATTAATGCATTGATCAAAACGTGATATACACAAAATAAATGAATTCTTATAAATGTATCTGAAGTAAGACGGAACGCCTGTTCAATAAGGATTTTGGATTCGTCTGGTAAAAATTATGATATTGTATAATTGATATTATATAAATACATGAATACAGTCTTATTAGTGCGCAGAGAAAAGTGAAGGTCAAAAGATTAATATTGTTACATAAAACGCATTAAAATTAAATGTACTTCGGAAATGAAAGCAATTTTATTTATTGTCGTCATTCAGCATGATGTATATCAATTTTTTAATCAGTTAAAAACCAAGAAAAGCTTAACGTTCTTATGCTTGATCAACTTATAAAAAGTAAAGTCTATTGATAGAATCCTTTCGTGAGATTTTATGAGGTTTTTGATTTTTAAATCTTCACGTACACTTTTTCTTCTTAACAGTAATTAAATTCATGTAAACATCCATCTAGAGTTTAGCAATTAGTGTTAAATAACCTCAATTAAAAAGAACATAATGGAAAATTCTTTACATCTGAGAACTTATATAATGTTACATGTAATGCACGAACACGTGAGCCGAGATTTAATTAAGTCAGGAGTACTCTAAATAATAGTAGAATGTGCCCGAAATCGATGTGTTCCCCCTTAAGCGCCCTTTTCTGGCTTGGATTTACCTAGAAAAACCTTATTTCACCCGTGTATTTAAAAAGAATAAGTAAAAAGTGATTGTTTAAGATTTTTCTGAATAAATACCCGTACTTGGTGATTATTTCCAAATAATTTCCAGGTTTAGTTTCACCACACATTTTTAGATTTATGAATCAATTGAAAATCTCATCTTCAATCAGGCAACGAAAATCTGTACAATAAACGTATCTTCAAAAAATGAAATTCTGAAAAAAAATAAGGTCAATGTTACGAAAATATATTGGTCTCATTTTCGTATGTTAAAAAATAATTTTTCGCGTAACGCGAAATTATATGCATATAGAAATGTTTTTCAGGAACCTTGATCTTCACTTACAGATAAGAACATGAACGCGTTACACCGATGAGTCTATCTGATGAGCAAATGCATTAAAATCTCTATTTACTTACAAAAAAAAAAAAAAAAAAAAAAAAAAAAAAAAAAAAAAAAAAAAAAAAGAACATGAACGCTGACAGGAATCTTTTAATAAAGTATCATTTCCTCAGAAGATGTCCTGGAGAAATGATGCGAGAATAGGATGGATTTTTCATCAGAATGTGTTTTATTTCAAAACCCTAACAATTAATAAAATGCATTTTACTATATTGTACATGTTTTTCAGTTGTTAAATTCACGAAATTCTTTTTACTGGTTTTATTTTAGGAAAATCTCACTCGACACTTTTCTCAATCTGTTTTTTTATCAGTAACATTCACTACAACTGTACCACTAGTAAATTAAGCAATCCATCATTTTGGACTAAAAATTGTACCCTGTAGAAACAAAGACTATAAGTGTGTGAACAATGTATCATTTCATGAGTTAACGTGCCATATGATACTTTTAAAGTAATAAATATAAATGGATGTTGTTTATAACAAATTTATTGAGGAGGAGGGGTCTACTTTTCTTAATTTTTCGCCAATATTTATATAGGCAAGGGGTTGTTGAAAAGTTCGTGGACTAGGGCCATCAGTGAAAACTATTAAGGAATACAGCAAAGAGTTTTTACACTTTGAATTAATTGTCAATGTTTTGGTAAGCAATGGAATGACCTTGTAGCGCAACCTCAAAATATGACGTCGTATCTCTACAGTGAATCTAATGGAGACGAATGAAAATTTGCCATCTTCTAATTTTGACCCATCATGTGGTGGGACACAATTGACAAATTTACCTTTTTTATCTGAGATCTTATTCTGAACAATTTTATTTCAAATTCTCTTTAGAGTGTATAAAAGATGTCTGAAAGGGTTGATTTTTCTCCCCAATTCATTTTCATGCAGTTAAGAAAACTTAAAATTATAGCTTGAGAGGGTCCAAGATCAAAATAGCATTTTGTTTTTCATTGAAATGAATGAACTATATTACAAAATCAAAAGAAAGTTAAGACTTGTGCAAATGTCTTGGTTAAACAGCAAAAGTTCAGCGAAAGTTACGCGTTTATTTGCGAAAGTTTCGCGTTATAACGCGAAAGTTACGCGTTTATTCGCAAAAGTTTCGCGTTATAACGCGAAAAAATTATTTTTTTTAACCTACGAAAATGAGCTCGATCATTGGGCTTTCGTACAATGTACTCTGTTTTGTAAAAAATAAAAACAGCAGCAAAAAAAAAAAAAAAAAAACAAACAAACAAACAAAAAAAAAACCAAACAAACAAAAAAAACAAAAACAAAACCCTAAGAAGTTAGAAACAACCAATTTTTTTTTTCAGGTGTTGACTTGTCAAAAACGCTTCTGTTTCTGAAACATATATAGCATGCATGACTACAATAGAATTTATTGTTTAAGGGAGCAACCCCTGGGCCCAGTGCTAATATAACCTTGACCCAACCAATGCTCTTGGACACTTCTGTTGAACTTTTCGGACTGACCATCGCTTCTGGAGGTCGTTTGGTATGGAGCCGACAAGGAAATTATCGCCTTCGGACACATTTTATCAGAATTCAAAATGGAGGCGAACTTCACATTGGAAGTCAATTCTGTAGATTCAATAAGAAGGCACATATCACGCTTTTAGGTAATATTTCATGACTGGAAAAATCAGTTTAAAAGAAAGCAATTTGTTTTTTTACAGCCTCTCTCTCTCTCTCTCTCTCTCTCTCTCTCTCTGTTACCTCTAGTACGGACAAGTTAATATTTTGAAGGGAAAAGTCTATCATCCATCAATACACATTTATGAAAACCAAGTAATGGTAAAACAAGACCAAAGCTCTGAATCTTGACATGCAATTTTTCTTCCTTATTATTTGACTATAAGGTGAACCAGAAGAGAAGTTGAACATTCCTGGCTTTGGGGAGAAGTTTATCGGCGTGGAAGCTGGCGGTGTTCTGAATCTGTACGGGAAAGAGAAATTGTCGTGGACAAAGCTGACCAAACACGTTAAAAAATTTGACAAAACAAGAGCCGAGATTTTCAACCACAGGGTGAGGATAGATGTAAAATTAGAATTTTATCCCCCCACGTTTTCCTAAAAATTATCCCCTCAGTCCTGAGAATTTCTGTTTTTTTTTAAATCAATTATGTAGGATAAGAAAAAAAAAACTATTTGCAAATTACACAGGATGAAACCCTGTCATTCAGTTAACTGACTAAAACAGTCTACTGAAAAGTGACTGAATGGCTAAACTCCACCATTCAGTGACCTTTCAGTGATCATTCAGTTAATTGATGACGTAAGTTTTCCTGTGTACGTAATGCATGAACTAATTTTCAAAAAAGGACAATTTAATAAACCTATTTTTGTTTCAATGTAGGAGGAGCCCAATCTCTTTAGAAATCAGGGTCTCTATGTATACCACTTCAAGGAGGAATATCCGTCAAACTTTGACATTGAAAACGACCGTGGATTTATTAAAGTCGATAGTATTTATAGAAAAATAGCATTCGGTGACCAGAATAAAATTAACACAGCCATGCAGGACCTCGTAAACTTCATCAACAGTAAGACTTTTTTAGATCTATATTAAATTATAAAATATATTAATGAATTTTGCCGCAAAAAAAATTATTCTCCATGCACGCCTCATGCCTCAATACACACAGCTGTGAAAATTTTAGGTTCATAAATAATCATAAACCTTCTGCTCATGTATGTGAATTGCATCTTTAATTAATTCTTACGATTTTCCAAAGGAAATGTTAAGTAAAAATACAAAAAATCATTAGCATACTTTTAGCTTGCGGGGCAAAATTAAGTAATTGCAAGGCATACTTTTACATCTTTCTAATTTATATGGAAATTTGATATTTCTTTTCAAAAATAACTATTTCAAAAAATATATCTATTCTTTATCAGCACATATTACATGCATACCGCTCGGCGGTCAATATTTTACACATTTAACAGGCACGTAGCAACAGGGGGGAGGGGGGCTGCCCCCCACTTTTTTCCCAACACTACTTTTACTATTGTAAATGTTCATTGAAAGGCTGGTTGGCCCCCTCACTGTTTACCACAGTAAAGTAATGGGAAGGAAATGTAGTAATGCATGTAGAAGAAAAATTGGTATGGAAAGGAATTGGCATTGAATTTTTTTCCCTCTACACCCCCCACCCCTACCCACGAAATATGATTTTCGAGTTTGGACAATTGCCTTTTTTTACTTGTCAACTTTTTCAGGTAAGTAAAAAAAATCTCTGGCTGCCCCCCCCCTTTTTCAAAATTGATGCTACATGTACGTGCCTGCATTAGAATCATACATGTATAAAACATACACGTACACAAATCTGTGAAGAGGGCACAAACGCGGAACCTTGAAAAATTTAAACACAATAAATGACTTTTACCAGATATTCCTGATGGCGACATATATGCCCTTGCTACACAGAGGCACTTTCTGCGCGATTTTAAGGATTACACTATGCTATATGATGCTATCGATGGACTTGGAACAAACTCTCTCAGGACAGTGGAAGCTGACGATGCCTATGTCGCTGTAGGCAAGAAAGGTATGATATATGGCTAACTTTAAACATTAATAGTAAATTTCTCTTTACTAACTACGATTCGAATTATATGTACATACATGACTGTTGAAATATGTATATAACTGTGTTCATGTATGTAATTTGACTAATTTCATTTAAAAAAAATATAACAAACTTTTATTATAAAGTCCGCGTTTTCGTGAATGTTGCAGAATAACCTCCGAGGTCGAGAAATGTTGTTTGAAAGATAAAAGCCGAGGCGTTAGCCGAGGCTTTTATACTTCTAACAACATTTCGAGACCGAGGAGGTTATTCTGCATCATTCACAACAACAAGGACTTTATTTCTATTCTACCATGTATACTACAATCGCTAAATTATGGATAATCGTTTCCTCTATAGAGAAACGAATTAGGTCACCATGTCTCGATTACGCTGTTCCATTCAACACCAGAGGTAAAATTTGTTTGCTTACCTGTGTATAGAATGCAGACGATTTGAGCTTTCGATACATTAAAAATAGCCTTTTTGAATTACAAATTTGTTCGTAATATGTATTGATCAGTTAAAATGAATACTGTAAATGTATTATATTTGGCGTGTACGATATTTGGCGGAAATAGAATTTTCTACAAGTTGGCGTATATTTGATTTAGCGCTTTTTGAATGTGCGTAACATAAACCTTTATACACAAAGCATTTAGGGAGGTACTTGATTTAGCGGAGGCTGCTTTCCGCGAAAGGCGCTAAAAAGAATACACAGCCAAATGTAATACGTTTACAGTATACAATAACAAAATCATGTTCGTTTTACTGCTAAAATCACGTTGTTTAATGTGTAGGGAGGTCCGTGGAATAGCCCCGCTTAGCTATAAAAACCGACATTCATCAGCAACTTGATGCAATTTACAGTGGACGACACATCGATGCGGTCTAAACAAGTATTTCATTCTACAGCCAAACATGCATTTGAATTGTTTAGATTTGATACGTGTTTCTGATCTGATAATTTTTTGATGACGTTCGTGATTTATTGGAGAATACTGTCCGCCGGTTTCCTTTGATCTTTATAATAATCGTGGTAGAATACAATATAAATTGAATGTTCACAGAAAATGCAGATGTAAGACCTATCTTTCTATTACGAAATAGTTTTAAAAAATGCAGACCATCTTTCTGAAATATCGCTACAAAACCATGCATTTTTTTCAAAACATTCTAGTAATTTGTTCATGATTTCAAATTTATGAATATAAGTTTTAATGCCAATGCGTATTTTAAATCTGCAAACCTCGGATGATAGGTGACAGGAAGTCCTATTCTGAGGACCTGGAGTCGGAGTTTGGTCCGGACGGTTCCGTCGAGGCCCTGGTCGTGTATTATAACGAGGCCCGCGAGAGGGAGCTGATCGTCAGTTCTGTCAACTACCCAGACCCTTACAGAGGAAGGACACAGTTCCTGGTCGTCAACACTCTACTGGTCAGACCCATTATCTCAGTCGTAGATGATACTTGGTCTTGGAAAACGGGTAAGTCGCTGATTCCTCTTTTGAAAAATTTGTGACGTTATTTTCTATTACTCTTATATTGTCGGCTATTATACTCACATTACTTTATCTAAAAGAGGCAATTAAAAAAAATACATTTTACAGTTGTCTTAAAATAATCTATGTTATATTTGCTTGATCTTTGAAATTGTCTTCGCAATATTCTCAGGTCAGCTTCTCCAAAAATATTTTTATATACCCCAAGGTAATTATGCGAATTCCATTAAAAAGCGATGACTTTTTAAAGAAGTTTTCCCAAAAGTATTAGATATTAGCTGTGTGTAATGGTTTTGTACATATATCTTTCAATACCTTGCGCATTCATTATATTTATTCCGTATGCATGCAAGGAAATACGTGTTTGTTTACAGGTGATAGGATATTTATAACTTCTACTGACTATGACTGGAAACAAGTGGAGGAATTCACTGTCGTCCCCTGTAACAGTCCCCTGTGTTCCTCTACCACCGTCAGACTCGACCGTAAGTCATATACATATACAGTGAAACCTCTCTAATCCGACATGCGCTCCGGAATTGACAGTGTTTCGGATTGCACAGGTGTCGAATTAGACAGTATGATAAAACCATAAAACAGTAGGTTTTAAAAAAAATCGTAAGCTACATTTTTTTCAACCTCAAACGATCTTTATGAGCGGGTAACCCTTTAGGTTCCCTCACGTAACCTACAAGTACCCCCACCACACCTAAAAGAAGCAAAACTGACATACGATTTTTTTATATAGATCCTGCCCAGTATGACCATTATGGAGAAATCTATAAAAGGGTAGATATGAGAGCGGAGGTGGGACTAATGACCAGAAACATTCTTATTGATGCTGTAGTCTCAGAGGGGAATAATAATGGTGGACACATCAAGGTGAATTTTGCTCAAATTTTCTCAAGAAGATTCATACTAGTAGTTTTTGAGACCACGAAATAATGCGATTTTTTACAGATCTGATTTTAATTTCTGTCATTTCATATCCTTTTAGTTCTTGTACGGATTTAAGGACGTACAAGTGCAAGGAACAGAAATCACGAATATGGGTCATCCGCTGATTTTAGGTCAGTTAAAATATAAACATTACGTTTCGATACAGTCAGATGATATCATATAAACCTCACTGGTGATTTCTTTGCTGTTTTCCGATGTCTTCTTTTGTCATTTGTAGGCAGGTACCCCCTGCATTACCACATGTGTGAAGACCTAGCCAATAGGACATTATACGCCAGGAACTCTGTCATTCGCAAAAATTCCATTCACCACACCCAGTTCCGATGTGTGACAATCCACGGGACACATAGCGCCAGGGTAATACATAATGTACCTTTGTACAGTGTATATTAAATTAGTATATACATTCGAAAATAAATAAACTTTGATGATTTTTTAAAAATTTTTTACGATGTTAACACAAAAATGATACCATAGCAAGCAAAAACATTATTTATTGCAAATTTATATTATATTATTATAACATATCTTCTCAAAGGTTTAAAAACGAAGCATTTACTGCATTTAATTGATTGTCTTTTTCAGCTTCTCGATAATGTTTGCTATGATACCGTGGGTCATGGATTTTTCATGGAGGACGGTGGAGAGAAACATACTTACTTCCGGGGCAATCTTGGTTTGGGGCAACAAGATTTTGTGGGGACACCGGTGCTGGGACAGACAGGAGCCATTCCGACCGACCAGTGTGTATTTTGATTATGAGTCCTTTAATGGATCAGATACCGAGTGATTACTAGTAATTGCAAACAGTTGCAGATTTGACTTGAACTTGGTTGTTCAGCCGTCTTCCAACTCTTCAAAATGGCTGCCAGTCCCTTTTTTCACATTTTCTTAAATTTATTTACAATTTTTTTTATACATTTCTCATTTCTTTCTTTCTCTCACGTATTTTAACTTATTTACCATTTAAGGGGGAAGGGACCCGCCACTTTTTGGATCACCAATCCCATTACTACAGTTATAAACAACGTGGCAGCAGGTAGCCAGGTAACTTTAAATAATACGTCATGTAGATCAAAGACTAGATGCAATACGATGATTTATTTAATGCACCTGATGATTACAATTTTCACCAAGCCAAAAGGCGAGGGGAATGTGGCTAAATAATCGTATTGACCTCGAGCTCAAAACCAGCAATATTTGTTTCATTAATGATTCAATGATAAAATGACCTAAACGCATTAAGCAATGCAGGCCATCATACTTATTTACGTTTACAAGAAGTTCTAGCCACATTAACATTGATTCTATATGTTTTGGGATATTACGAGTAATTCAAGAAATATTTTTAAAAATCATTTTATTTTAAATTTGCATTTATGATTAATATGTATATTTACCGCATATCCAGAATTAATTCACTTTTCACTTCAGGGTGTTGGAATGTGGTTTGTCTACCCCGATATACCAACTGGACCATCAAGAACTAAGAATTTCATGCAAGAAATGGAAGCTCGACGAACCAAAATAAAGCTACTTAAAAATAATGTTTTCCATTCAAATGCAAACGTACGTTTCTATTTGGTATTATCTCAATGTTAGATCTAACATTGTTTAATCAAAATGTCCTTGGATATTATATACAGTAATTTTAATCAGGATTTTGCCTCATTTTATTATACCCCACGCAACTAGTTGCGTGAGGTATAATGTTTTTGACCCGTCCGTCAGAGTGTCAATCAGTCAGTCAGTCAGTCAGTCAGTCCTGTTTTTATTTGTCAGCGCAACTCCTCATAAACTACTGCACAGAATTTCGTCAAACTTTGCAGGTATTTAGGACACAATGTGTAGATGTGCATATTACCAGGAAATTCCGATTCCATTATTTTTTCCGGGAATTTCCGCACTTTTTAAGTTAGGCATTTGGCCATACCTTGAATATAGAGATGAACAGTTTGTCAGCGCAACTCCTCATAAACCGCTGCACAGAATTTCGTCAAACTTTGCAGATAATTTTTACACAATATGTAGATGTGCATATTACCATTCCGATTCCTTAATTTTTTCCGGCCACTAAAAACTTAGGTTTTTGGCCATACCTTTTATATAGAGATGAACAGTTTGTCATCGCAACTCCTCATAAACCGCTGCACAGAATTTCGTCATACTTTGCAGATATTAAGGACACAATATGTACTCGTAGATGTGCATATTACCAGGAAATTCCGATTCCTTTATTTTTTCCGGGAATTTCCGCACTAAAAACTTAGGTTTTTGGCCATATCTTTTATATAGAGATGAACAGTTTGTCAGCGCAACTCCTCATAAACCGCTGCACAGAATTTCGTATTTATACACAATGTGTGCAGATATTTTCAACTTAGATTTTCGGCCATACCTTGAATATAGAGATGAACATTTTGTCAGTGCAACTCCTCATAAACCGCTGCACAGATTTTCGTCAAACTTTGCATATTATTACCAGGAAATTCCGATTCCTTAATTTTTCTGGGAATTTTTGCACTTTTCAAATTAGATTTTTGGCCATACCTTGAATATACAGATGAACATGTTGTCAGCGCGACCCCTCATAAGCCGCTGCACAGAATTTCGTCAGACTTTGCAGATATTTAGGACACAATGTATAGATGTGCATTTTACCAGGAAATTCTGAATCCTTTATTTTTCTGGGAATTTCGGCACTTTACAACTTAGATTTTTGGGGATATCTTGAATATAGTGATTAACAGTTTGTCATCGCAACTCCTCATAAACCGCTGCACAGAATTCCATCAAACTTTGCAGATATTTAGGACACAATTTGTAGATGTGCATATTACCAGGAAATTCCGATTCTTTCATTTTTTTCGGGATTTTCAGCACTGAGTTTTGGGGGAGCGTGGGGTATGTGAGCTAGCTCACTTTTTCTTTCATATTTTCAGTCAAGGTTTTGATGGTTTCAAACTTACTATCTTTTATTTTTTTCATCGTATTGGTTTTAAAGTAATTTAGAATGTTACAAGTTAAAAGAATAAAAGTTCATCATAGAGGCGTCTTTTGACGCATTGTAGATCTAACGTCTGTTACAGTGTAGATGCGTCTTGTTAGTATCAGTAATGTACATTTAGCGTTTGTTACAATATAAACGTATTTTGTGACGCATGTACATCGTTTGTTACAATGTAGACGCGTCTTGTGACGCATGTACATTTAACGTCTCTTACACTACAGAGCGGGCTATTTATTGATAACATCGAATTCGATAATCTGACGGTTAGTGGTTACAACATGTACAACCCACTAGAGAATCCAAAGGACCTCTCCTCCAAACCTGTCCCGGCAGTGATCGAAAGAATTACTGGTAAAAAATATATATTTTACTTGCATATACTGCTATCATTCATGTCTTAACAACAGCATTCAATATGATAAAAAACGGTAGCAACTGTTACTTAGAACCATTTCAAGGTTAGTTTGATCAGTAAGGCGAGGTATTCTCGACGTTACATAAATAGCTTTTGAAATTTACACAGCTTTCCTTCACTTTGAAATATACCTGGGAAAGAAATTCGGACAAATGCCAATTAGTGTATAGAATAACCAATAACGTTGTTTCGTCCAGCAAAGAGGTGGAGCTTAAGTCGTCTCGTCGTATTCGTCATCAATTTAAAGTTCCTGATGTTACAAATTTCTTAACCAATGAGAATCTATTTGTCAGTTGACAGAAGCTAATTACGTAGCACCGAGAACGCCACACCTTACTGAAAGTCCAAACTAATCTGGAAATGGTTCTAGCCATGCGCTCGGCTCTTTGAAGTGAAAGTTGCAGAATACTTTTACACATTTTCTTGTCATATCTTTCCTGACAAACAAAATAACTTTTACTTTTATGATTTCAATTAATAAGATATATACGTGTATCCTCCAGCATACAAGAATAGGGTACAGAACGCATGGGTTCGAGGGACACCGATGATTGTCAGGGATTCATCGTAAGAACATTTCATATTCTTGATTCGTTTTCTAAACTTTAAACAAATGCTTAATATCAAATGTAATTGAATATTCACATACATATCGCAATAATTACATTTTCAAAGTAGGTTTTTAAAAAAGCCATTTTTTTCATATTTCAGGTTTGCGGACAGCTTATTGGGGGCAATTGTCATCAAGTAAAGGAATATATTTGATTTTTTTCCCCTTTTTTCCAAAATAAAGTATTAGTTCCTAAAAAGAAATAACACAATATGTAAGATTTGTCCAAAAGAAAAAAAAACAACAGACAAAAAAAAACAAAAAAAACAAGGAATTAAATAAAAAATTAAAAATAAAATGAAGTGCATAATGTTTGTTTTGTAGGGAGAGTGATATATGGGTGGAGTTCAGTAACAATATCGTGCTGGGGTACACTGATAATCTGGGGAACCCCAAGTCGGGGGAGACCAGATCCTTCCCTAACGAGCCGTAAGTATGCTTTAATTAGATGTAGCGAAGACTCTACGATTTTTTTTTGGGGGCGGGGGGAGTGTTTTTCTTTTCTCTTATTCCAGATATTTAATTTCTTAATGAACAATATATATTAAATACGAACAGATATATTTTTATTTGATGTTACGGATTCTGATTGGTCGGCATTGTACAGCGTCTTTTCTTCCCTAACAACCCCAACATAACAATACCAGTAATTATACTTTACAACACCGTTCCAAACTGGTCCATATTCAGACATTTAGATGTGATACACATCTTTTCCTTAGTTAATTTTTGTACATGTAACAGCAAAGCCACTAAATTTGATTAAAATCTAATGGATGAATTTTAATTTGATAGAAGCACATCATTCAACAATGGGCAGGCAGTATTTTTTTCGAGGGTGTCTCATATAAACTTTGCAATAAAAAAACCCTGATCAAACGTAAAAAAAAATGTTGCAGAGAGGAGTTGGATGTAGAATGGGTATGCAACTCTTTCTTTTTGCAGCAAATGTTTTTTTTTCGGGGATGGGGGTGAGGGACAAGGGATTACTACGTGCCGTTCAAACAGATGCAGTCGTTAGTGATGTATGATTTGCGATACACTAATAATTGTTTGATTTTATACAAATATTATTCATTCTCGTGTTGATCAATATTGTCTATTTGTGTCGATTCCAGGTCGAAGGATGTTACAGGGTTCCAGTTTGAAAAAGGGCCTGTATTTGTGACGAACACTTGGTTTGATGATTTCATTTCCACCTCCACATATCAGGCAACAGCTCTGACCAACAAGCTTTGTTTCATAAACATGAATGCACAAAATCAAGTTGAAAACTTGTCATTCGGATACAACGATGTGAGCCTTCTCTCTTTACTCAATATACTATTGTGTATATTTCTGAAATATATTGCTTAAAGAACTATTTCGTATGTGAAAAAATTCAAGAAAAAGAAAAACGCAAGAAGACCATTGCTGCTAGTAATTTTTTATGTACATATAACTCCCTTTGGTTTCACTTTATTCTCGCACATAAAGAATGTGAATTTTTTTAAATACCCCCCTTTTCACAACTTCAAGGGGTCCTTTCGCTTGTGATCGTGGGACCCTTGACACGTTGTGAGGGTGGGTTTTTTACTTATTGTAGGGACCCAATAACAGGATCAAATTTCGCCAACTCGACACATGTGAAACTTCAGAGGACATAGATGCCATGTTCTCCGTGAAAGACGTTGGTAACGGTTTGACCGAAAGTACCGGACCAAATGACGTCACATTGGTTGTAAATATTCCTTTCCACGTCACGAGTCAATGTAAAGTCAGGGAGTCTTGGAATATGGCTTACTGCCCTTATAATTTTGGAGAGGTTAGTTTTATCTCATCATAAAATCATGGCGATGCAATAAAATATTGGTATTAACTTAATGATTATGTTGCTTGGTTTTTTTTAAAATTAATATCTTATAATCTACAACACAGGATTATCATTATCATGAGACGCAAACCAAAAATCTGAAGTGTATACATCATTCAAACTGTGATCACTTTAAAATCCTATTATACGGCAGTGAATTTTTCGGTGAACTATTTTAGATACAGGCTATTTATCGAACTAAAGAGTTACTGAGCGTTTACCGAGTGGATGGCAACTCTCCACAGAAGAGAGACTTGTTCAAGAAAAAATTTCTCGCCATTCTCGGCCCAAATGGCAACAACTTCCTTTATTTGATGGTGTTCAAAAATGGCATGCCAGCTGTCGTTCATTTTGGAGGAGAATCTGTTACAAAGTATATGAATTTTACTAAGTTTATGTTTCTGTGATTTTTATCCATAGCCTAAGGGTTATTTTTACGGAAATGAAGAATTTTCAAAATTATTGGGGTGTTAAGAAAGTCCATTCCATAATAAAATATTGTCAAAAATTTCAAAGTAGTGTTTAACTAAAGAGATGAATTTTCAAGTCTGACAAAATCGCAAAAATTTGCTTTAGATTTATAGCAAATCATTTCAAGCAGGAAGTTATAGGATTTTTCTTCCATATATGAAAATATATGTGACATTTTTAAAGCACTCTAATGATAGAAATGCTGGTCATTTTGAGTGAAAATAAAGGATAATTTACTTTCGTTTCTTCATATTTTATCTTGCATCAGACAAGCTGATGAGCATACAATGTAGGTATAAGAACGATAGATCACTTTTTAAAAGAATAGGTTTGTCATGTTGAAATTTTTTTTACCGATTTCATAATTTTTGCATAGTATTTAAAAGGATGTTTTGACCTGTCTGCTTAATATATGTCACAAATATACGTCATGCCTATTTTTTTCTGAACAGACATCGTCTGTTTAAATACTTGACCTCCCCTTATTGATTCAACAAGACAGTTAAAACTTTATCAGTGGCAAGAATGAAGTCTGTACTGATGAAATATCACAAATTTTGAACACATTCTCATCGTATTTCTTTTCGAAAATAAAAAGAAAATGTGGAATGAACTTTCTTAACACCCTTTAATTGCATTACTTTATCTCTTTTTCAAAACTTGTTGGTTGCATGGAAATAAATTTTGCAAATTTGCGAAATTATTTTAGCGCAGTTTACTTGCTGTGTCACATACACGTATCAATTCTGAATTTTAAATGAAATCTTGTTAATATTCATTCAAAGATCTTAGGATAAGACTTCTTAAGTAGTTCATCAACCTTTGGGAAAAGAGAAAGGAGGGACTGATAACCGGGTACTGCGGTTGTCCAATGTTTGCGACGTACGATAATCGAATTCACCTAGAAGAACCATTGATTTTATAAAGCACCCAAAATGTTCTCTGTGAAGCTATAAAGATTGTCTTTCTTTGTATCAGGTCAGACACCGCAGTGATGGCTTACTGTATACCCAGGGACAGTGTCCTATCAGTGGCTTACAAACTGGACGAAGATAGGAGGCCGACTGAGATGGTCAACTCGCTGGACGAGGTTCTCGGTGATACCGAGGGAGGAAAATTCTTCATCGACAGACAAGTGGGGTCAGTGTATTTTGTCATGTAACTATACAAGTGGGGTAAGTGTATTTTGTCATGTAACTATACAAGTGGGGTAAGTGTATTTTGTCAGGTAACTATACAAGTGGGGTAAGTGTATTTTGTCATGTAACTATCAGACAAGTGGGATAAACTATCAGACAAGTGGGGTAAGTGTATTTTGTCATGTAACTATCAGACAAGTGGGGCAAGTGTATTTTGTCGTGTAACTATCAGACAAGTGGGGCAAGTGTATTTTGTCATGTAACTATCAGACAAGTGGGATAAGTGTATTTTGTCATGTAACTATCAGACAAGTGGGATAAGTGTATTTTGTCATGTAACTATCAGACAAGTGGGGCAAGTGTATTTTGTCATGTAACTATCAGACAAGTGGGGCAAGTGTATTTTGTCATGTAACTATCAGACAAGTGGGATAAGTGTATTTTGTCATGTAATTATCAGACAAGTGGGATAAGTGTATTTTGTCATGTAATTATCAGACAAGTGGGATACGTGTATTTTGTCATGTAACTATCAGACAAGTGGGGCAAGTGTATTTTGTCATGTAACTATCAGACAAGTGGGATAAGTGTATTTTGTCATGTAACTATCAGACAAGTGGGGCAAGTGTATTTTGTCATGTAACTATCAGACAAGTGGGGCAAGTGTATTTTGTCGTGTAACTATCAGACAAGTGGGATAAGTGTATTTTGTCATGTATCTATCAGACAAGTGGGGCAAGTGTATTTTGTCATGTAACTATCAGACAAGTGGGGCAAGTGTATTTTGTCATGTAACTATCAGACAAGTGGGGCAAGTGTATTTTGTCATGTAACTATCAGACAAGTGGGGTAATTGTATTTTGTCATGTAATTATCAGACAAGTGGGGTATATTGTAAGTGCATTTCCTGCTGCAATTATTTCAGTCCCAAAAGGAAGGCATCTTAGAATTATATTTCTATTATTCTGAGTATTATATACTATATCATTATAGTAAAAAACTATGTTTCTTTTGATACCGTTACATTTTCTGTGTATTTTATCGAACCGACTCTACCGACCAAAATAATTTTCTGGGAAGCCCAATGTTCGTCTAGAGATTCATACCGTTCCCTTTCTTTTTCACAACCAGCAAACATTGCATTGTTATTAATATTAAAATTTCAGAGTTATCTTCTTTAAAATGATACATGTCGCTGATTATGAGCCAGGAGAGAAAGCGTCCTGCCCCACCGGAATTTGTCACAGAATACTCGTCCGCATCGTCAGCGGCAATATGGAGGACACGGACTGTTCCGGCAGGTTCTTTGCTGAGTCCTCTTATCAACGTCCCGGACAGGTAACTTATAGAAGTATATTTATGTATCATAGTATGAATTTCTGTAAATATGACAATTTATGCTAAGGAGTATAATTTTCGTTACTTATTCGCTATAAGAAATCTTTCATGCAAATACTGGTATTAATTCCTCCGCGTTCATTTTATTCAGTACATGTATTCTGATACATATGCTGTAGAAGAACATGTAAAATCCATGTTATTGTTTCATATTATCTAAAACATATGTGTAAATATGTTTACGGCATATTTGCTAACGTTTAGCAAGGGTCTACAATTTGAAAAATCAATTATTTTAATAATAGAATCATGTCATATCATTCAGTGTACTGTTTTGGGTTATACGAGGGTTGTTCGAAAAGTTCGTGGACAACTGTCATATCTTTTTTATTTGACGTCATATGTTTACCAAATTTGGTAGAAATATTTTAACAATAAATCCAAATGATATGTATGAATTTTGACAAAATATTACGATTGATTAAAAACTTGTCCAGATTTTAAAAATGCAAAAATCGGATCGCGGAGCAGGTCAAAATTTAGTCAGTTACAGACAATACAATAAATTATGTCTATAGTCATATTCTCTGTAAAATGGATAAAAACTACCTAGAAATTTTTCAAAATTGTAACATTGATACGTGTACTAAATTATGCTTTTATATTTTGCTTTGTTGAAAAGAAATCAACTAGAGAAGGAAGTTTTCCTCATTGAAAACGACAAAAATGATGACGTTTTAGTCGTCACGGACAGCAGGTATAAGCAATTTTGTGTTTTTCTCAGGAAAAATTCTGTATAAACTCTGTCAAAAATGTATAAGGAATCAAGAAAATGTGTCACAAGCGAATTGTGCATGTGTGTACAATTAGTACAGGCAATATTTGAGTGACAGGGACTCTGTATTGGATGAGGATGACCTGTGAACAAACGGTTTTACTGTAAACATCTGAACAAAACTTTAAAATTTGAAACGTAAAAGAAAGACAAAGGCGCTTCAGAGTTGCTTATCCTGAGAAAGCAGAGTAAAGTTAGTATTGTAAAAGAAATTAAAACCTTAACAAAGGAAATTATACAATGAGATCAATTCTTAAAACAATAAATGTCAAGTATTAGAGAAATAATTTAATGAATGGGCATTGGAATATCCTGTGTGAAATGTATAGGTATAGTATCTATTATAAATTCCCGACGGTATGTGTTGACGTTACATTGCCGTTTTGTGTGCTCCGCGGGTACAAAACATGTTGATTTCAAAATGAAGTAAATTTATTTGTGTTAAATCGAATGGAATGAAACTTCACACATCAACAAAACAAATATTTTTACATATTAATGATGTGCTTGTTTTGAATTTCCAGTGAGTAATATAACGAAGATGGACATCGTCCACGAACTTTTCGAACAACCCTCGTATATTGGACAATATTTGATATTATGCAGTCGACTCCAACTGTAAACTTGTTATTTTTAGGGCAGTCCAACAGTTGATAATAGTATTCTACAAGCTACAGTTACGGAACCGCCAGAGGTATAGTATTTATACAGAGTTTCTTTTTTTGTAGAGTTGGTTCACTAAAAAAATATATTAATAATCTAACAAGTAATTTTTAAAGTCCAAATGTTGCTGAAATGTGAATTTTTGTTCACTTTACTAATTAAAGAGGGATTTTTTGCTACGTGTAGGTAAAAGCGTGTCTCCGTACTAACCAGGTATAATAATATGATTCGGGATATTGCGTATACTCTGTCATTGGTTACTGAGTATTTGTTTTTAAATAGCAAAAACAGTTTTTAATGTATATTATTAATGAGATTTATTGTTTGCGAGCATCTTATTATGGTATGGGGATCCTTGTGTCTATCATATGGTCATGTGATATAAATGGTAAGTCTGTTCGAATTTATCACGCTAAACTCAAGTTTATTTCATTATCTAAATGTCGTTTGATTTATTGCTAGAGGTATAGGTTGTAATGACCATTTTCTATCGATCATAAATCAATTAATAATTAAGGACAGATGATACAAACAAAAAAATGAATGCCTGGATTGGTTTATATTTTTTGGCCTAATTTCATTGCAAATGATGCAAATAATAAATTTCTAGAATATGAAGAAATTGTAAAACCTTCTGTGATGTTCAAAAGTCTGCCCTTCTGAAACCATCCTTGTTAATCTATACAAATATTTTTCACTTCAAATTCCATTTTTGTAAAAAAAAAATTGAATAAAAAATCAAAAACTACGCGGTGAAAGTTATTCATTTTACTCATTTAAACATGACCCAAGTTGTTGTTTTCAATTTTTTTGACAAAAGTTTGTATCATCTGTCCTTAATATTCTTACAAACGAAATTCCAGCTTACTGCAAAAAAGTGAAGGTTTCAGCGAGGCTCGAACTCGCGACCTTCTGCGTGTGAAGCAGACGTGATAACCACTACACCATGAAACCACTGTAAATATGCTGGAGATTAAATCCCACCTACTTTTTATATTTTTTGGAATATAGCAAGTGTTCATTGAAATGTTTAAATAATAAAATTCAAGGTAAAATATCTGAGTGGTGAAAGAGCAACTCAAGTTCATGATTCTGTCAAAACTTACAAACAAAGGGTTATTGATCGTAAATATCCATCCATCTTTAAATTGAGCTTTCTTGACAAATAGGGGGTTTTTTTTTCAAAGATGTATATTTTTGTAAAAAAAATTGTGAAATAACAGAATTAACAACTGATTGATTATTTAACATTTTTATTTAGCTTCATGGATTATCATTATTCTATGTTTAAAACAATGCATGCGTACTGAAGTATTCCTAAGAACATTTCGCCACTGATATTAATATAGTTTAGCTTCATATGACTTTCAAGATACAGTACGGGGAAGTTACCAGGGTCTAATTCACGATAAACCAAACAATACAGGCTCACTGGAGAATATCAGTTTGATTAAAACAAGATGCTTTCCAAATTTATAACTTATCAGAATCGAAAGACAGACATACAATTCACATGATTCATATGTTTAAGAAATACCTGTCAATTTTTTGGTTTCATTATGGTATCAATCGAGTGGCTTCCGTAAAAATTTTCATAAACGCTGAAGGCGTTTACGCTGAAAATTAATACACAACGTAATTGATCATCGTCATGAAAAATAAAAATCTGACAGTAACTTCTTTATAGTAACATGCTCTTGATTCCGAAATCCACGTGCTACAGGCGATGAACCAGTAGAATTATGTAGAAATAAAGTACATTTACTATTTGTAATTTTATCTCAGACAAAGGCATTGTAAATTAAATATTAAACTTTAAAATATACAAGTATTAAAGCGAAAACAATAAACTACTTAATATTTTGTTGTTATTTTTTTTTACAGAACTTGGGTGCTGGATCAACATACCCACAGCCATTTTGACATCGGAATACTTAAATATGATGGAAACTTTCTGAGGCAATGAACTGAAAAAGACGATAATAAAACAGCTTGATTTATACTAAACATTTTCTTTTTTATTTTTTCATCACAAGAATTACATATATAACAATTCACTTGGGCTGGGGCTGCCTTGGGAAAAAATGCAGGACACAAATTTTGAAGTGGAATCGAATGTTAATTAAAAAGAACATTATGGGAATCTAGTAGATAATCTTTGATTGATTTTAAGAAGCAGTGAACCATAACTAATATACTTAACTACATAAAGCTTAACAAAAAAAAACTTGATGATTTAAACTTTTTCTCGTCAGCTTCCGTTATTTGAGGAATCTAGTTTGTTGAGTATGCCAGGGCATCAACCATAGTTGGAAACGTAAGATATTTTTGCATACCGGGCTTCGCCAAATTGTCAGGGTTTCCTGGCATATCCAACAAACTAGATAATGATTCCTTAACAAGTTGCTGTCCTTTAAAAACAGGACTGCAATGTGTGGACCAATATCCATACGCAAGTGTTTCTAATAATTATACATGTACATACATCTCTAAATTCAATTATAAGAAAATTTCTAGGTGTAGTGAATATGAATTCATGAACGTATTTTCTACAATGATCTGCCTACTTTGACTGTGAGTACTTCCATAGCAAAATTGTTAATTTTTTTTCTCCGATTAGCCTTTAGTTCTGTCATTTAAAAAAAAATCGGGTTATTTTGATACATGTAACCCATAACGGCGCTGACTTGATGTCTGTTCTGGATTTATACAGAAGAAAAATATCATTGGAAAATGGACCCTACGATGGTACACGTGTAGCACAGCTCTGTACTATTGCACATATTTTTTTCGGAGGTCCCCCTCCCCCACATGGAAAACCATTATTACAGGCCTCTATCAATCTGTATCTGGATATCTGAATAACAAATTATTTTGCGAGCCTTGATGCACAAAACTAAAGCCGATGAAGACTCGCGTTATCTGTAGATATACTGCAAGTTCCTTCTACTTTTTAAAATGCTTGTGTCATAGAATCAATGTTTAGTGTGTATATAAAAGTATATGTATAAGAGAGAATATTCGGATACGCCAATGAATATATAAATAGTGATTAAATACGATTTAAAAGCGACATTTG